>NC_141906.1:23290054-23601133 GCF_057802395.1 Ceratotherium simum simum
CGCCGTCACGTGTGCGCCTCCCGGAGGATCAGCTGCCTGGGCCCGCAGCGCTGCATGTGGTAGCCCGGGACCCGGACCTGGGCGAGGCCGCACGCGTGTCCTATCGCCTGGCAGCTGGCGGGGACGGCTACTTCCGACTACACTCCAGCACTGGTGAGTGGGGCCCGAGGGTGGGGGTGAGGAGGGTGCTGATGTGGAGGGAGCGTTGAGGATCCCTTCCAATCTGGCTTGCCGCTCACCTAGGAGCGCTGTCCGTGGTGCGGTCTCTGGACCGCGAACAGCGAGCTGAGCACGTACTGACAGTGGTGGCCTCCGACCACGGCTCCCCGCCGCGCTCAGCCACGCAACTCCTGACTATCAGTGTCGCCGATGTCAACGACGAGGCACCCGCTTTCCAGCAACAGGAGTACAGCGTCCTCTTGCGTGAGAACAGCCCCCCTGGCACATCTCTGCTCACTCTGCGGGCAACCGACCCCGACCTGGGTAAGACCTGGGGGGATGGGTTGAGGGAGGGATGGACTGGGGCAAGAAACGGTATATTTACCCTTGGATCTTTTTCCATGCTGCCCCTCCTCAGGGGCCAATGGTCAAGTGACTTATGGAGGCATCTCTGGTGAAAGCTTCTCCTTGGACCCAGACACTGGAGTTCTCACCACTCTTCGAATGCTGGATAGGGAGGAGCAGGAGGAGATCAACCTGACAGGTACACATTGACAGGACTCCAAAAGCGTGAGGTGTTGTGAACACCAATGTAAGATGGACAGAACCCTCAAAGTACCTTCTAGAAGCTTCCACTGATTACAGCACAGCTTCTGTTACATTTTTGGATCTTTTTGGAGATTCAAGAGTTCAGCAGAATGCAAAGTGAACTGACTTCTAGGCTATCAACCACTGTGATCATATAAACTCTGAAATGCATAACGTCGCAGCTCTGCCCTCTAGGATTCTCTCAGTTTATACTGCAGCCATTTAACAGATATTGAGTACCAGAGAGGTTAAGTGACTTGCTCAAGCTAACACAGCTTGGAAGTGGCAGAGCTGAGACTTGAACCCAAGATCTTTTAATACCTCATTTAGTGCCTTTTCTGTCATACCACCACTAATCTAAGATACATCTTGCATGCATGAAGCATGGGAGGTGGGGGAAAAAAACATTTTCTGACACATGTATATTTATGTGTGCATGCACATATGTAGTCTCCTGTGTGCTGCTGGGGTGTAGAGAGATGGACATTTTCCCGTTTGTGTGCACCTGGTGAAAATGTGTGAACACTATGTGGTGTGGATTTCTCCATGGAATGGGAGCAGACTAGATCTCATTGATTTTACTTCCCTACAGTGTATGCCCGGGACGGGGGCTCACCTCCACTGTTAACCCATGTCACAGTGCGAGTGGCTGTGGAGGATGAGAATGACCATGCCCCAACCTTTGGGAGTGCCCACCTCTCCCTGGAGGTGCCCGAGGGCCAGGACCCCCAGACTCTTAGCACACTGCGGGCATCAGATCCAGATGTGGGAGCCAACGGGCAGCTGCAGTACCGCATCCTGGGTGAGAACCATCCCACATCCAGTAACCCAGCACCCACTTGTCCAGTTCTTACTCCTTGTTGGCCTATGTCAGACTCAGTTAGTGTGTCTCGGTCTCCTTTTCCTTCTCTTTCTGTCCTCCACTTTCTCTTTCATGCATATATTTGTGTCTCTGAGTGTCTCTTTCTATGCCTCTCCAGCTCTTTGTCTCCCTGTCTGTTTTTATCTTCTTGTTTCTTTTTTTTTTTCTGTCTTGTCTCTGTCTCTCCCTGTAGAGCAGTTGTTCTCAAACTTATTGGTGTCAGGAACTCTTAACATTCTTAATTTTTGAGAACACTAAAGAGTTTTTGTTTGTATGATATCAATATTTATTGATATAAAAATGTGATATAATATTATAATATATAATATAAATATATAATAAATATACTATATCAGTATTTACTGTATTAGATATTAAAGCTGAGAAAAATTTAAAATATCGTTGCAAAACAAGCCAATGAAGTATACTGCTTGCCATATTTCTGCATGGGCACAAGAAAATATTAGGGTTTCAAATAACAGTTTGTTGGACAGTAATAAGGTTGCAAAGATTATAGCAGGTGTGACTGAAGGTAAGCCAAAAAAAACTGAATGAATCTCTGAAAACATACAGAGTTATGCTCTAAACTTTCTACCTAGAATATTCTAGAAAACACAAGAATACATAAGCACACATTCCATTAACCATCCAAGTGATGATGTCATCACGTCCTGTAGCATCTGGACTCCATTGTACATTTGTGAGATAATGAGAACAAAAAATGCACAAAATGTCCTGGTATTGCTATGAAAATGGTTTTGGTCTTATGTACTCCCTGAAAGGGCCTCAGGGGACTCCCAGGAGTCCCCGGTCCACCCTCTGAGAACAGCTGCTTTATAGTCTTTCTTTACCTTCCGTGTTTCTCTTTGTTTCTCTGCCTTTCTCCCAGTTTCTCTCTCTCCTCTCTCTCTCTTTCTCTCATTCTTTGCTGTTGCCTGTAAATCACTCCCTCTCCCGTGGGCTGACACATGTATGTTTATGTGTGCATGCCCTTCTCTGCAGATGGGGACCCATCAGGAGCCTTTGTCCTAGACCTAGCCTCTGGGGAGTTTGGCACCATGAGGCCACTAGACCGGGAGGTGGAGCCAGCATTCCAGCTGCGGATAGAGGCCCGGGATAGAGGCCAGCCAGCTCTCAGTGCCACTCTGCTTGTGACAGTGACAGTGCTGGATGCCAATGACCACGCCCCAGCCTTCCCTGTGCCTGCCTACTCTGTGGAGGTGCCTGAGGATGCGCCTGCGGGGACGCTGCTGCTGCAGCTACAGGCTCATGACCCTGATGCTGGGGCCAATGGCCATGTGACCTACTACCTGGGTGCAGGTGCAGCAGGAGCCTTTCTGCTGGAGCCCAGCTCTGGGGAATTGCGCACAGCCACAGCTCTAGACAGAGAGCAATGTGCCAGCTATGCCTTTTCCGTGAGCGCAGTGGATGGTGCAGCTGCTGGGCCCCTAAGCACCACGGTGCCTGTCACCATCACGGTGCGTGATGTCAATGACCATGCACCCACCTTCCCCACCAGTCCCCTGAGGCTGCGCCTGCCGCGCCCAGGCCCCAGCCTCAGCCCCCCGACCCTGCCTCTGGCCACTCTTCGAGCTGAAGACCGAGACGCTGGTGCCAATGCCTCCATCCTATACCGGCTGGCAGGCACACCACCTCCTGGCACAACTGTGGACTCTTACACGGGTGAAATCCGTGTGGCCCGCTCCCTTGTAGCCCTGGGCCCCCGTGATCGTGTCCTCTTCATTGTAGCCACCGACCTTGGCCGTCCAGCTCGCTCCGCCACTGGTGTGGTCATTGTTGGGTTGCAGGGGGAGTCTGAGCGTGGACCCCGCTTTCCCCGGGCTAGTAGCGAAGCCATGCTCCGTGAGAATGCACCCCCAGGTGGGTCCCCAACCATGTCTCCCAGCTTTGTATCCCTGGATGGGCTGGGGTTACTCACTAAAAATGTCCCCCAAACTCCCTCAGTCTAGTGCTCACAGTCCAACCATTACCATCCTCTGTGTAGGGACTCCCGTTGTCTCCCCCAAGGCTGTCCATGCAGGGGGCTCCAATGGACCAATCACCTACAGCATTCTCAGCGGGAATGAGAAAGGGACATTCTCCATCCAGCCTAGTACAGGTGAGAGGCAGGAGCAGGGGGCTCAGGGAGAGGACAGGCTCCTGGGGGAGCTCCTCTTTGGGCCTGGGGAGGCTCAGGTGGGAGAGGGGCTGCTGTTGAGTAAGGGGCCTGAGAGAGGGAGGCTCCAGGGCAAGCAAGGGGGCTGTCAGTGATGCATTCTGCCTCCCCTCAGGAGCCATCACAGTTCGCTCGGCAGAGGGGCTGGACTTTGAGGCAAGCCCACGGCTGCGACTGGTGCTGCAGGCGGAGAGCGGAGGAGCCTTTGCCTTCTCTGTGCTGACCCTAACCCTGCAAGATGCCAATGACAATGCTCCCCGCTTCTTGCAGCCCCACTATGTGGCCTTCCTGCCTGAGTCCAGGCCCTTGGAGGGGCCCCTGCTGCAGGTATGGGGTATGATAGAAAGTTGGGGGCAGAGCTGTTTTGACTTATCCAGACCAGTGCCAACAGCCTCCTACTCCCACCAGGTGGAGGCAGATGACCTGGATCAAGGCCCCAGTGGACAGATCTCCTACAGTCTGGCCGCATCTCAGCCAGCACGGGGGTTGTTCCATGTAGACCCAGCCACGGGCACTATCACTACCACAGCCATCCTGGACCGTGAGATCTGGGCCGAAACACGGTGAGGCCTGGCTCTGTAGACCCTGCGACCCCATCCTGGGTCTGTCTAGTTTCAAGCCCTGCCTTGAATGCCCCTCAGTTTCTAAGCCACATCCTTGAGCCCCCCAACCCCTAGCTTGTCCTGAGTCTTCCTAGCCCTGCCTAGGGTTCTCCCTTATCCCCAGGCCCCACCCCTGATTGTGTCCAGGCTGGTGCTGATGGCCACAGACAGAGGAAGCCCAGCGCTGGTGGGTTCAGCTACCCTGACAGTGATGGTCATCGACACCAATGACAATCGCCCCACCATCCCCCAGCCCTGGGAGCTCCGAGTGTCAGAAGGTGAGGGCTGGGTAAACTGAGAGATTCAAAGGGTGGTAGGGCGGTGCTGTTCCCCAGCCTGGTGCTCCATGGGTGCCTAGGACCATGCCAAACACGCTTGTCCCATGTACTGCAGATGCACTATTGGGCTCAGAGATTGCACAGGTCACAGGGAACGACGTGGACTCCGGACCGGTGCTGTGGTATGTGCTGAGCCCATCTGGGCCCCAGGATCCCTTCAGCATAGGCCGCTATGGAGGCCGCCTCTCCCTCACAGGCCCCCTGGACTTCGAGCAGCGTGACCGCTACCATCTGCAGCTGCTGGCACATGACGGGCCTCACGAGGGCCGTGCCAACCTCACGGTGCTCGTGGAGGATGTCAATGACAATGCACCTGCCTTCTCACAGAGCCTCTACCAGGTGCCGACACCCTCAGATGTCCCCACACCTGGGGCCAGAGTTGTTCACTTTGGAGAGAAGTGAGGAGGCTAGAAGCATCTGGGGTGGGCTAGGCATTGGAACTGACCTGGGGATGGAGCTCTGGAGATGGGAGGGTCCCATCTCAAACCAGCCTTCCAAGTCCTGGGAACTGTGTCCAGATTCTGCATCCTGTGCCTAGAAATGGGGGAAGGTGAGTAATTTGAATACTAGGGAGTATGGACTCCAAACTGGAATGGATGCCAAGCAGGGCTAACGGGACCAAGCCCCAGAACATAGGGTGAGTGGGCGGCAGGGCAGCTGGGAAGCTTGGCCATAAACACTTGTCCTCACACTTCAGGTAATGCTGCTTGAGCACACACCACCAGGCAGTGCCATTCTCTCCGTCTCTGCCACTGACCAGGACTCAGGTGCCAATGGTCACATCTCCTACCACCTGGCTTCCAGTGCTGAGGGCTTCAGCGTTGACCCCAACAATGGTGCGTCCTTTCTGGGATCTGACTGCCTCTATTGGACTGTGTTGGGCCATATTCTGACCTCATTCCTAGAATTTCTTGCCTGAACTCTTAACTCCTAGATCTCTGACCCAGGGAGGACATTTTACCCCCTTTGTCTCTATTTTAAGCCCTGACTGCATGTCTAGAAGCTGTTCTTTGAATCCTGGAGGCCATTCCATAATTTCCCAGCACATAGGCCATTCCCTGGAGTCTGATGTCTGAGGCCATTTCCTAGGCCCTGAAGGCTCACCCCTCTGCTCACACAGCCTCTGCTGAATGCATGTTTCTCTCCATTTCTTTCTCATCTCAGGGACCTTGTTCACAACATTGGGAACAGTCGCCTTGGGCCATGAGGGGCCAGGAGTGGTGGACGTGGTGCTGGAGGCACGAGATCATGGGATGCCTGGCCGGGCAGCACGAGCCACAGTGCATGTGCAGCTGCAGGACCAGAACGACCATGCTCCGAGCTTCACGTTGCCACACTACCGTGTGGCTGTGGCTGAGGATCTGCCTCCTGGCTCCACCCTGCTCACCCTAGAGGCCACAGATGCCGACGGAAGCCGCACCCATGCCACCGTGGACTACAGCATCGTCAGTGGCAACCGAGGCCGAGTCTTTCAGCTGGAACCCCGGCTGGCTGAAGCTGGGGAGGGTGGTGGACTAGGCCCCCGGGCACTGGGCTGCTTGGTGTTACTTGAGCCTCTAGACTTTGAAAGCCTAACCCAGTACAATCTAACTGTGACTGCAGCTGACCGGGGGCAGCCACCTCGCAGCTCAGCTGTGCCAGTCACTGTCACTGTGCTGGACGTCAACGACAACCCACCTGTCTTCACCCAAGCGTCCTACCGCTTGGCAGTACCTGAGGACACACCTGTTGGAGCTGAGCTCCTTCATGTGGAGGCCTCCGACGCTGACCCGGGCCCTCATGGCCTCGTGCGTTTCACTCTCAGCTCGGGTGACCCTTTGGGGCTCTTTGAGCTGGATGAGGGCTCGGGTGCCTTGCGACTGACTCGCCCCTTGGACTGTGAGACCCAGGCTCGACATCAGCTTGTAGTGCAGGCTGCCGACCCTGCCGGGGCACACTTTGCTCTGGCACCAGTGACCATCGAGGTCCAGGATGTGAATGACCACAGCCCAGCCTTCCCGCTGAGCTTGCTCAGCACTAGCCTGGCAGAGAACCAACCTCCAGGCACTCTTGTGACCACTCTGCATGCGATCGATGGGGATGCCGGGGCTTTTGGGAGGCTCCGCTACAGCCTGTTGGAGGCCGGGCCAGGGCCTGAGGGCCGCGAGGCATTTGCGCTGAACAGTTCAACAGGGGAGTTGCGGGCACGAGTGGCCTTTGACTACGAGCACACAGGAAGCTTCCAGCTGCTGGTGGGTGCTGCCGATGCTGGGAATCTCTCAGCCTCAGTCACTGTGTCGGTGCTGGTGACTGGCGAGGATGAGTATGACCCAGTATTCCTGGCTCCAGCTTTCCACTTCCAAGTGCCAGAAGGTGCCCGGCGAGGCCACAGCCTGGGTCATGTGCAGGCCACAGATGAGGATGGAGGTGCTGATGGCCTGGTGCTCTATTCCCTTGCCACCTCTTCCCCGTATTTTGGTATCAACCAGACTACAGGGGCCCTGTACCTGCGAGTGGACAGCCGAGCACCAGGCAGTGGAACAGGCACCTCTGGTGGTGGGGGCCGGACCCGGCGTGAGGCACCACGGGAGCTGAGGCTGGAGGTGGTGGCACGGGGACCTCTCCCTGGTTCCCGGAGTGCCACAGTGCCCGTAACCGTGGATATCACCCACACTGCATTGGGCCTGGCACCTGACCTCAACCTGCTATTGGTGGGGGCTGTGGCGGCCTCCCTGGGAGTTGTGGTGGTGCTCGCACTGGCAGCCCTGGTCCTAGGGCTGGTGCGGGCCCGTAACCGCAAGGCTGAGGCAGCACCTGGCCCAATGTCACAGGCAGCACCCCTGGCCAGTGGCTCCCTGCAGAAGTTGGGCCGAGAGCCACCTAGCCCACCGCCCTCAGAGCACCTGTATCACCAGACTCTCCCCAGCTATGGTGGGCCAGGAGCTGGAGGACCCTACCCCCGCGGTGGCTCCCTGGACCCTTCACATTCAAGTGGCCGAGGCTCAGCAGAAGCTGCAGAGGATGATGAGATCCGCATGATCAACGAGTTCCCCCGTGTGGCCAGTGTGGCTTCCTCCCTAGCTGCCCGTGGCCCCGACTCAGGCATCCAGCAGGATGCAGACGGACTGAGTGACACATCCTGTGAGCCACCTGCCCCTGACACCTGGTATAAGGGCCGCAAGGCAGCCCTGCTGCTGCCAGGTGCAGGAGCCACTCTGTACCGAGAAGAGGGGCCCCCAGCCACTGCCACGACGTTCCTGGGGGGCTGTGGCCTGAGCCCCGCACCCACCGGGGACTATGGCTTCCCAGCAGATGGCAAGCCATGCGTGGCAGGTGCGCTGACAGCCATTGTGGCTGGTGAGGAGGAGCTCCGTGGCAGCTATAACTGGGACTACCTGCTGAGCTGGTGCCCTCAGTTCCAGCCGCTGGCCAGCGTCTTCACAGAAATTGCCCGGCTCAAGGATGAAGCTCGGCCGTGTCCCCCGGCTCCTCGTATTGACCCACCACCCCTCATCACAGCCGTGGCCCACCCAGGAGCCAAGTCTGTGCCCCCAAAGCCAGCCAGCACGGCTGCAACCCGGGCCATCTTCCCACCAGCCTCTCACCGCTCCCCCATCAGCCATGAAGGCTCCCTGTCCTCAGCTGCCATGTCCCCCAGCTTCTCACCCTCACTGTCTCCTCTGGCTGCTCGCTCACCCGTTGTCTCGCCATTTGGGGTGGCCCAGGGCCCCTCAGCCTCAGCACTCAGCACAGAGTCCGGCCTGGAGCCACCCGATGACACAGAGCTGCACATCTAGCTGTGGCCCAGGCTGGGCCCTGACCTGGGATGCGCACAGTGTCCCCAATGCAGGCCCCATCTGAGCCTGCCCTGGGCAGCCTCGGACCATGACTGGCCACGGAGGAGGCCAGCTCCCCATCCCAAACTCTTCCAGTGGGGGCAGGTCCCACGTCTCACCCCAGCCCCATCAGAACACCAACACCACAGAGGCCCTGTTGGGCAGTGACCTGTGGCCAGGTCCAATGTGGGGCGAAATATGAAGGAGGCAGCAGCCCTGGGTTCTGCTCAGTGAGGGCTTCCTGCCCTGTGCCAGCACCTTGAGATGGAGCTGAGACTTTATTTATTAGGGGGCAGGGTGAATGGGGGAGGTCCCTCCAACCTGTTTGGGCCCAGCTTCTTTGGGTTCCACTAACACCCCTGCCCCTGCCCAGAACCAAGTGCCAATTCTCACTCTGGAGCCTTAATAAACTGCAGTTTGTATCCAACGTCTGGCTCTGTTCTGCGGGGGCCATAGGGATGGGGGGCATGATTGGAAGGGGTGGGTACCAGGAGGTGGTAAGGGGGTGAGGGAGGCTCGGGAGGCACGAGGGGTGGTGGACATAGGGGCCTTTAGGGTGAAGATGGCACTGGGAGCACGGGCCTGCCCTGAGGCTGACCATCATGTCTCTCTGCAGTCCACTTTTCCCTCCAGCATGGGCAGGAGGCCAGGGAGAAGGCAGACAGCAGGGGCTTTCTTGTGGCAGTGACCTAGAGAGGGATTGGCTGGATGGCGAGAGATCTTGGGGATGACCAGCTCGAGGCTTGAGGGGTGGATACAAGAGCAGCCAAGTGGTTTGTTTTTCTCGAGGCCGCTATATATTCACATGTAATAAGAGCTCACATTTGTTGAGCCTTTGTCATGTCAGGCTTTCTGCTGAGCGATCTGCCCGCTTTATCTCTGTAAATTCTCACTGCAACGGTAAGAGGCAGAGCACTTTTAATATAATAGTTTCTGTATTCTAAATGAAGAAACCCAGGCTCCAAGTGGTTAGGTGACTTGCCTGATATCATACAGCTAGGAAGAACCCAGGTCTATGGGTCTATGGGCCTCCAGAGCCCATTTCTTAAGCACCCCTTATACCCTGTGGTGAGTCCTGCTTGGACTCTTGCAGCAGGGGGGAGCCCTGGGCTTACCCAGTGCTTGATGGGCCGCAGAGGGACAATCTAGTGGCAGCCCCACCCATTCCCCAGAATTCAGGACCAACCCCATTGGAGGGAGGAGCCAGCACCGTCACTAGTTTCTAGGCAGAGGAGTGGTGATGGTGGTGGTATCTAGTGCTCATGTGATCTGTCACATGACAGCAGATCTGCAGAAACACGGAATGGGACTCCAAGCCTGGTGAGAGATTAGGGGGGCCCCAGGAGAAGGGGGTCACATTGGAGGGAGTACGTGTTGGAGGGAGGGAACGCAATGACCATCTGGCTGCCGCTGAAACCCCACCTGCCGCCCCTGCAGCCTCCTAGGGCTCCTTGCCCTCCTCGTCACCAGCAAATGCAGTTACAGCCCGGAGCCAGACCAGCAGCGGACGTGAGTTGACTTAGCACTGACTGCCCCCTTCATTATGTCCTGTCCTGCACCCACTGTCCTTGTCCTAGCCTCCCTCACCCCCTTAGCACCTCCTGGTACACACTCCATAGACTTATCCCCAGGTTCCCAGGTCCAGTCCCCAATCACCCACCTCTGTGAGCCATATCTGCTTCTGGGATCCTACCCAAGGACTCAGCCCCTAATCCTGAACCTTCCGTGACTAATATTTCCCATCCCCACCCTAACGAAGACCATGTTCCTGACCCTGACTCTGCAGGCTGCCCCCAGGCTGGGTGTCTCTGGGACGTGTGGACCCTGAGGAAGAGCTGAGTCTCACCTTTGCCCTGAAACAGCAGAACCTGGAGAGACTGTCCAAGCTGGTGCAGGCTGTGTCGGATCCCGGCTCTCCTCACTACGGTGCCTGTCGGGACTGAGGGTGGGATGTGGGATGCAGTGGAGGGATACAGGGCTGGGCTGAGAATGGGACGGTACAGATCACATCAGGGTCATGCTCTTGGTGCCTGTCGAGGGGTGATATAGGGCAGATGAATGGCAGTTGCTCTCATTGAAGAATTTCTGAATAAAAAAGTGAACTGGAACTAAACTGTCCGAAACTAACTCACACTCTTTCCTCTAAAACTTTCCACCTGTGTTAATCAGGCTAGAAAGCTAAACATAGATGTAGCTTAAGAGCATAGGCTTTGTGATCAGATCTGGATTCAAATTCTGACTCTACTGCTTACCAGCTACCAGACAAATGGGGAAGTAGCATCTAGTACATGTAGGGGCTTAAACTGATCCCCAACCCTCAAATCCACTCCCACTTCCTCCTCCATTCAGACATTGAGGCTGCCAGTTCCAACTCCAAAATAGCCTTTGGAGGAGTCTACTTCTCACCATCCCTTGTTGCCACCAACTCAGTTGTTTATTGTCTCACCTGGACAGCTGCCCAGCCACCTGCTAGTCTGAAGTCTCCCCTCCACCCCACTCCCCACTCTACTCCCCACTCTGCTCCCAAACAGTCAATGTTTTACTCCAACGGTCAAGCTGGATTGTGTCCTTCCCCGGCTCCAAGTCCTTTATGATGGGGGAAGAGAGGTCTGTGTGAGGGGGCAGTCTCAGATTCACCCAGGAGGCGTGTGCATGGCTCCATTCAGAAAAACAGTGACTCACTATCATGTTAAGCTTAAAGTCATTAAGTATGCAGATTTGAGCTAAATTAGATGTCATCTTATAATTGGCTCTGAAAGTTTTGAAAAATTCTATTGGAGATAAAATGGGAATTTTAAATTCATTAACAGCTTTTATTTTTCACGATCATGGCAATGCATGCCATGGTGCAGCATTTGCAACCTACTGACCTTTACAATAAATCCATTCTCCTGCCCATGGCATTCCAAGTCTCTCCAGCCTTTTCTTCCCCTGGCCCCCAAATACAGCCCGCACTTACACAGCCTGCCCTTTTGCTAGAAAGCTCTCACTCATCCCTCAAGACCCTGCTCCGGGTTCCCCGGGAAGTCCCGATGTCTTCTGGTTGAAGTCCAAAAGGGGCAACTTGGAAAAGCAATGAATGAAGGCAACAGCCTCTACCGAATTCCTGCAGGAAAATACCTGACCCTGGAGGATGTGGCTGAACTGGTCCGGCCATCACCACTGACCCTCCGCACCGTCCAAAAATGGCTCTTGGCGGCTGGAGCCCGGAACTGCCACTCAGTGACTACACAGGACTTTCTGACTTGCTCGCTGAGTGTCCGGTGAGAGGGAATGTTTTCCCTATGGAGGGTACCAATCATCCCATCAGGGAGGCTAGTCACGCCAATGGGAGGGAGTTGAAAGCTTGCTGGGGGCTTGTGGGTGAGAGCTAATGCATGGGGAGACAACGACTAACTGTCCAGTGATGCTCAAGCAGCCTCCTCTGCTCCATTCCATGCTCTCTGACCTTTGTTCTCTATCTCTGTCCTCCAGACAGGCAGAGCTGCTGCTCTCTGGGGCTGAGTTTCATCGCTATGTCGGGGGATCTGCAGAGACCCATGTTGTAAGGTCCCCACGTCCCTACCAGCTCCCGAAGGCTTTGGCCTCCCATGTGGACTTTGGTAATACCCAGTGGGGTTGGTTGGGGTTGGAGAAGGCAGAGTCAGAGGCTGGAGAAGTTTAGACGCTGTGGGGGCGGTTAGGGTGGGGTCAGCAGTAAGGTGGGGGTTGGAGTCTAAAAGATCTCCTCCGGCTGGCCCGGTGGTGTAGTGGTTTAGTTTGCATGCTCCACTGCAGTGGCCTGGGGTTCACAGGTTCGGATCCCGGGTGCAGACCTACATACTGCTCATCAAGCCATGCTGTGGCAGCATCCCATATACAAAATAGAGGAAGAGTGGCACGGATGTTAACTCAGGGCAAATCTTCCTCAAGCAAAAAGAGGAAGATTGGCAATAGATGTTAGCTCGGGGCCAATCTTCCTCACCAAAAAAATAAATAAATAAAATTAAAAAATAAAAGATCTCCTCCTCAAGTGTGACCCTTCCCCACAGTTGGAGGACTGCACCGCTTTCCCCCAACATCATCCCTGAAGCAACGCCCTGAGTCACAGGTGGCAGGGACTGTTGGCCTGCACCTGGGGGTGACCCCATCTGTGATCCGTGAGCGATACAACTTGACAGCACAAGACGTGGGCTCTGGCACAACCAACAACAGTCAAGCCTGTGCCCAGGTGAGCCATGCAGAGAGCCCCAGGGTCCTCACAGCCTTCCCAAGGTGCCCAACCAGCCTGGCGCTTGCTTTCTGACTCTAACCCCCGGGCTCTCATCCCCTATCCTGTGATCTGGGACAGTACCCCCTGTCCTGACCCTTGGGGCTGCATCCTCTGACCCATGATATCTGCTCTGACTCCCTCCATAGTTCCTGGAGCAGTATTTCCATGACTCAGACCTGGCTGAGTTCATGCGCCTCTTTGGTGGGAAGTTTGCACACCAGGCATCAGTAGCCCGTGTGGTCGGACAACAGGGTCGGGGCCTGGCCGGGATCGAGGCCAGTCTAGATGTGCAGTACCTGATGAGTGCTGGCGCCAACATCTCCACCTGGGTCTACAGTAACCCTGGTACTGCCATGGGGACTGGTTGGTGGGGAGGGGGTGTGGGTGAGTGTTGATCCCTGCTCCCTGAAGGGAATCCCATGAGCTAGAGGGAGAGCCTGACAACCCACCAAATGACTGCCCTTATGCTCCAACCCCTCAAAAAAATCCAGGCCGGCACGAGTCACAGGAGCCCTTCCTGCAGTGGCTCCTACTACTCAGTAACGAGTCAGCCCTGCCACATGTGCACACCGTGAGCTACGGAGATGACGAGGACTCCCTCAGCAGTGCCTACCTCCAGCGGGTCAACACCGAGTTCATGAAGGCTGCTGCTCGTGGTCTTACCCTGCTCTTTGCCTCAGGTGACCTCCTACTCTAAATTTAGACCGCCTCCACTCACCCACCCAACCTGGCAGATTTGACCCACAGTGACATGTGAACCTCATCTCTGACTCATAATCTGAACTCAACAGAGACCACTGACTGACCTCTAAACTTTGACCTCTTGCACTAATGACTAACACTTGAATTTCCTCTCCGACATCTGAACCCACACACCAAGCTCTGACCAATTAATCTGAGTGCTAAACTCGGTCTCTCTCCCAGGTGACAGTGGGGCTGGGTGTTGGTCTGTCTCTGGAAGACACCAGTTCCGTCCCACCTTCCCTGCCTCCAGGTAAGCACCCTAGCCGACCACTTACCTGTGACCACCAACCTTTCATCTGTGACCTCCTGATCTGGAACCTTTGCCTGACTGCACCAGGCCCTCAGCTTTACCTGCTCTGGTTGCTGCACTCCCCTCTTCTTCCTGTAGGTCCCAGGCCCCAAGACTCCTGAGTAGGACACAGCTCCCAGTGTTCCTTTTCCTCAGTCCCCAGGCATTTTAGTGAAAGATTTGGTGGGTGTTCCATAGGGAAAAATGTGCACAGTCACCTCAGGCCATGCCTTGAGGGCTCAAAACCTCTTAGTCATCCCCCTGTACATGCTTCCCTACAGAGTCCAGCCCCTCTGCAAGTCCAGCCCTTATGCAAGATCCGGGGCATACTTCCCCATCCCCACTCATTTTGGAGGTCCCCTTGGGACCCCTACGATCTGAGTGCTGTCTTCTGCCCTCAGCCCCTATGTCACCACGGTGGGAGGCACATCCTTCCAGAATCCTTTCCGAGTCACAAATGAAGTTGTTGACTATATCAGTGGTGGTGGCTTTAGCAATGTGTTCCCACGGCCTTCATACCAGGTACGCATATGTTTGTGTGGGTGGATGGGTAGGGGGGATCCTCAGTTCAGCAGACAAGACTCACTCAGCAATGCCTTTCAGGAGGAAGCTGTATCCCAGTTCCTGAGCTCCAGCCCACATTTGCCGCCATCCAGTTACTTCAACGCCAGTGGCCGTGCCTACCCAGATGTGGCTGCACTCTCTGATGGCTACTGGGTGGTCAGCAACAATGTGCCCATTCCATGGGTGTCTGGCACCTCGGTGAGAATCAGCCTGGCTCCAAAACCCCCACTCAGCAACTACTCTTGCACCCAGAACCCCTGACTCCTCAGAGACCTCTGGTCCTTTCAAACATCCCTCTCCCAAAGTCCAATCACTCTGAACCCCTAACCTCTACTTACACCCTCACCCTTGCAGGCCTCTACTCCAGTGTTTGGGGGTCTCCTAGCCCTGATAAATGAACACAGAATTCTCAGTGGCCACCCTTCTCTTGGCTTTCTCAACCCAAGGCTCTACCAGCAGCGTGGGACAGGACTCTTTGATGTGAGTGTGGAATGGAAGGGGGCGGACGTTTTCCTAAGAGTATGGGGAGTGCTAAAATGAACTTGAGGGCAGTTCTTACGGGGTGGGAGAGCCCCTGGGATGTGAATACAATGTGAGGGAGTGCAGTCTATTAGTACTGGGACCAGCAGACCCAAAGCTGATGCCCACTTTCTCCCTAGGTAACCCGTGGCTGCCATGAGTCCTGTCTGAATGAAGAGGTGCAGGGTGAGGGTTTCTGCTCTGGCCCTGGCTGGGATCCTGTGACAGGCTGGGGAACACCCAACTTCCCAGCTCTACTGAAGACACTAATCAACCCTTGACCCTTTCCTACCAAGAGAATGGGCCTGTCCCCTGCCCCACGGCTGGCGGCTCGGTCCCTTATTCTGCAGTTGGAAGCCCTGCTGAACCCTCAACTGTTGACTGCTGCAGATAGTTTATCTCCCTAACCCTGAAATGCTGTGAGCTTGACTTGATTCCCAATGCTACCCTGCTCCATGATACTCAGGTCTCCCTACTCCTGCCTCAGGTTCCTCTACAGATGCTATAACCAGTACTGTTTGGGAGCCTCCCCCCCCCCCATTTCTTCTTTCTCTTTTCAACCAGACTTTTCCAAAGGGTTGTCTACGCAGTCTGTATACATTATTCCACCTCATGTTCTCTCAATTCATTGCAACGAAACCTCTGCTTTCATTTTTTCACTTTTTCCTCCCGACACTGAGAAACAATGGCCTCCCCGCTGCTTCATCCAGTGCACACGTCACAGTTTCCGCTTTAGGGGCTCTCTGTCATAGTTGCTCACTCTCTCTCCTTCTTTAGCTTCCAGGGCTTAACTTTTCCTCTGACCATTCTCTCTTCCTCCTTCATTCCCTCTTCCTCCTTCTCTTTCTCTTCTTCCTCATTGAATATTGGTGCACTTCATTGCTCCATCCTTAGTCTTTTGCTCTCGTCCCTCTACCCATTGTCCCCTGGAAGAAATCAATCACTGGCATCCACAGCCATCACCATCTCCCAAATCAGACTTTCTATCCAACAGTAATTGATACCACAGATGCAAGATGTGTGAAACTCAATACTTGATCTCCCTCCTTCCCAATCCCAAACTGTTCTCTTTTGTTTCTTCTTGGTAAATGATACTACGCTTCTTCCAACCAAGCCAGAAACCTAAGTGTCATCCTAGACTCCCATTTCTTTCACCTCCCCCCATCACCACCTTCAATCAAGTCCTATTGACTTCACCTCTTAAATACATCTTTATCAATCCACAAGTCCTGCCAAGTATGTCTCCTAAGTATATCTAGAACTCGTCTGCTTCTCTCCATCTCCACTGCTACTACATTAGCTTAGAGCCATCTTGTCTCTCCTCTGAACTGTAGGAGGCCCTTGCAAAAAGTGTCCTTATGTTCTGCCCTTCCCTAAACCATCTTCCAGAGTAAAATGCAAATCCCATCAGGTCATTTACTTGATTAAGACCCTTCAAAGATTACTGGATAAAGTTCAGTCTTTTTACCATGACTCACAAACTGGATCCCTTCCTTGCTGTTTGTTCCTGAGTAACAAGTTGTTTATCCTCCCCTGCTCTCCTCCCCACACTTTCACTCTTGCTCAAGACATTCTGTGCCCTTAACACTACTCTTAACTCCCCTTTGCTTGGTTGACTTCCAGGATTTTTTCAAGAATCAGCTCAGAAGTCACCTTCTCCTGTGAACCTTTTGGCTTCCTGAAATTAGTTGATTTTGGCATGTCAGAAAAATCCTAGATTTTTGAAACCAAACCAGTTTGATTCTTGGTTCTGATATAGACTAGGAGAGAACCTTGGGCAAGTAAGTTCATCTCCCTGAGGCATTTTTCTCATGTTAAGTAGGGATATCGATACCTGCCTCTCATAACAAGCAGGGAATAATTAAATGGAATCAAGTTGATAGAGCACCTGACACACAGAAGTAAGCAGCAGATGTTAGTTCCCTTCCTCTGCTGCACTGCATTCTGTGTCTACCTCTAGGATTGTAAATCTCACATAACATTGAAATTGCCAGATTACCTGTTTGCCTCCCTTTCCAAGACCATTGGTGCCTAGAGGACTAGAGTCTTGTCCTACTTAACTTTGTATTCCCAGGCCCTAGCTCAGGATTGGCAAATAGGAATCAAATAAATGTTTGCTGCATTTAAAACCCCACTTTTTCACTCGCTGTGATTTTGCATATGTTGTTTACCCAGGCTGAAATACCTCTTTCCACCATCTACAGCAACACTGTGTGCGCTATCCCGCTGCCCTCACTTCTCCCGGCAGCTGGCGGGGAGTGGGGGCTTTCCAACTCCATTACTAAGCCTTAAAAACACTGAATGAGGGAGCTATAAAGGATGCAGGTTGGCAGGCCTCCTGGTCGAGGGGGCTGGGCCCAGGAGCCCCAAAGCAAGGTCTTTAGGCGTAAGGCTGAATGAGGGGGTCCCAGACCCACCGAAGAGAGTCCTCGACATTCAAGGGTTCCTATCCCAGCGGAACACTTGAATACGGCGCGGTAGAGGGTGGAATGTCCGCGGCCAGCGCCGTTCTCCTAAGCTGGTCCCCGACCTTCAGTCCATGTCATCCAGCGGGAGGATGGGCAACCGGGAGGCGGAAAACCTACGGCGGAGGGCGAACACGGCGTGGGCGCGGCGAGTCGCGAGGCGTGTGACGTCACCCATGGTGTGTGTGCGTAACGTGAGCGGAAGCGGAAGCGGCTCTGTTCGCCGCCTCTCCCACCGGCCCGATGAGCTGCAGCGGCTCTGGCGCGGACCCCGAGGCGGCGCCGGCTTCCGCCGCCTCGGCCCCGGGCCCGGCGCCCGCGGTCTCGGCCCCCGCCGCGCTGCCCGCCGGCACTGCTGTGGAGAACAAGGCCAGCCCCGCGGGGACAGCAGGGGGGCCTGGGGCTGGAGCCGCGGCAGCGGGCACGGGACCCGTGGCGGCGCGGGCCGGGGAGCCGGCCGAGCGGCGCGGGGCGGGTGAGGGCCGGGACGGGTGAGGGCGAGGGCAGCGCCTTGGGCTGGGCCCAGCGGCGGGTGAGAGCAGAGGGTCTAAGGCAGATCTAGCCGGGGCCCTGCGCCCCCCACCTCCGTGTCTCAGTTTGCTGGTTCTTCTCCAGCTCCGGTGTCGGCGGGCGGCGCGGCGCCCCCCGAGGGGGCCATGTCTAACGGGGTTTACGTGCTGCCGAGCGCGGCCAACGGAGAGGTGAAGCCGGTGGTGTCCAGCACGCCTCTGGTGGACTTCCTGATGCAGCTGGAGGATTACACGCCTACGGTGGGCTTCCAGCCTGAACAAGGCTGTTGACCCGCTGTCACGCCAACTTTCCGCCACACCACCTGGATTTCCAGCGTCCTCTTGTATTTGCTTCCCTGCTAGCTCTTGTGATTTATCCCCTCTGCCCACCCAAACTGTGAGCTTCCTGATAGCCAGGCCTGTCCTCCCCCATTTCCCTTACTCTCTCACGGCAGTGCACAGGGCTAACCCTGACAGTCATCTAATTGATTTCTCAGATCCCAGATGCAGTGACTGGTTACTACCTGAACCGCGCTGGCTTTGAGGCCTCGGACCCACGCATGTGAGTAACCTGTGGGCAGGTTAGAGCCTTGGGTGCTTGTGTGGACTCTGTTGTCCATCTCCTCCTCATACCAGTTTTTTCTCTCTAGAATTCGGCTCATCTCCCTAGCTGCCCAGAAATTCATCTCAGATATTGCCAACGATGCCCTACAGCACTGCAAAATGAAGGGCACAGCCTCTGGCAGCTCCCGAAGCAAGAGCAAGGTGTGAGGGGAGGCTCATTGAATCAGTAATTACCTCCCCAGCAGCAGAGGCTTAATTTATGCTGAAACTCCTTTGGGGAAACTAAGTTCTAGGGGAGGTGAATGACCTACTCAGGGTCATCACCTGGGACTGAAATCTGGGATTCCTCTGCTCAGCTGGTGCTCTTCCGTCTTCCCTCAGGACCGCAAGTACACTCTAACCATGGAGGACTTGACCCCTGCCCTCAGCGAGTATGGCATCAATGTGAAGAAGCCGCACTACTTCACCTGAGCCACCCAACCTAAATGTATTTGTCTGTCCCCTTGACCCCACACCAGCCTGTTTTCATAATAAACTTTATTGTGACAGGCAGGGCTGATCCCTCCCATGCTGGGAGACACCGTGTGGCAAGTGACAAAGCTCTGAGCCCAGCCCCTTTTGGGGCCACAGTGGTAGGGATGGGGGCAGGGGATGGGCCCCATGGCTGGGGTAGTACCATGACTGGAGGCAGGGAAGGCAACCAGAGGCCTGCAGCTCTGGGGAGGTGCACTCCCCTGTGTCCTGACACCTCTGGAGTATAGGCAAGGACATTCCAGCCCTACTTGTCCTGCATCTTCTCCAGGATAGGCACAATCATGTCAAACTTGGGTCGCTTAGCAGGGTCTTCATTCATGCAGATCTTCATGAGCTTACACACATGGGGGGAAATGCCTGGTGGGATGGTAGGCCGAAGGCCTTCCAGTGCCACCTGCAGATACAGGGAAAAACCAGGTAGGTCTCAGAACTTGAGTCATGTGGGGAAAAGCCTCTAGCCCTCAGGACAGGATTACTGTATATCCAAACATACACAGTATGAGAGCCCAGCCCCACCACAGTTATTGTCACTGCCACCACCATTCCCCCAACACAAGTATATAGATTTGTGCTCTCACTTTCATTCCAATCTCCATGTTGGAGAGGTCAGCAAAGGGTACCTCCCGTGTCACCAGTTCCCACAGAAGCACTGCAAAACTCCACATGTCTGCTGAGCGTCTGTTTGTGTCTTCAGGCTTCTTCTGCAGAGCTGGAGGGACGGGACTTATCTGTTCCAGCTGCCTGTCCTGTCCTGTCTCTGCCCCCTTCCATTACTACTGAGCTGGCCCTTCTCTACCTCCCAACATGATGCCCTCACTCACCTTCAGGGGCCACCCAGGCAGGTGCATACATGCGCCCAGGGCATTGGAAGGAGAACTTCACGTCGGCCATGCTGATTCGGGCAGTCATGTCCTCATCAATCTGAGGAAGAGAAGATAGATTTGAGGAAGGAGGTAAGTCCTATTCTAGATAGGGAAACGGCTTCTGGGGGCCTGGGCCGGGAGTGAAGCTGTGACCTCACCATTACGCTACGGCTATTGAGTGCATGTCGTGGGATGAGGGGCTCTAGTGTGTGTAGGAAGGCCATGCCCCTTGCCATGTCCAATGCAAACTTCACAGCCTGGCTCTGGTCCACGACGAAATCTAAGAAAGGAGGCAAGAGTCAAATACTTCGGAGAGGCTCACACATCCTCTGCCCCCTCCAATGAGATCTGGCATCCCCTACTCACTGGTGCCTTCATGTAGTACATTGTACAGGGATCCATATGGCATCCAGTGTGTGATGAGGGTGGGGTGAGGAGCAGGTGGAGACTGACAGGCACCTAGCACTGGGAGCACATTTGGATGCGAGAAAATCCTGAGAGGGAGAGAGTGTCCCTGGCTGAGACCCAGCATAAAAGATCTCCCTCTGGGTGCTAGTCAGGGTTCCTTGGAAACAGCAGCTTCCAGTTTAGGCTTTGCCCCACCTGAGCCGGGGACATTCCTCGTTGAAGTCCCTGCTTTTCCTTGTACTCCAGTCTCGAACCTTCAGCACCTTCACGACGATGTCATTGCCCTGCCAGCGGCCCTTCCATAGCTGAGGGACAGGTAAGGGTTAGGAGGCTTGAACTAAGGCCACCACTTTCTTGCCTGCTAACTGGAGGAGAAACTTAAAACAGGTGCAGAGCAGGTAATTTGTCGGGGTTTGGGGCGGGAGGGCCAAGAAGGGCAGGGGTCACCTCTCCAGAGTGATTCTCGTTGAGCTTCGCCAGGAAGTTGAGCTGTTTGAAGTCAATGCCGGAGTGTTTGTTCAGAGTCCCGTTTCCTGAGAGTGTGGGCAGGTCAGGTACCCAGCTTCCCCCTCACCCAGCCCCAGGAGCCCAGGATTATTCCCTATTACCACTCCTCCCCCCACAACTGACTCACGGGGTCGAGTGCGGGTGGTCCCCTTCCAGAATGTGTCCTTGTATGGAATACGGTTGAGATTCTGTCCCATCTTCTCTGCCCGCTCTGGGGAAGAAAGACAAATAGTCTTCGTCTCCGCTGTGGTCTGGAGGGAGGAGATAGGCAGGGACAAGACAAGAGGGCACAAGCTCGGGGGTAGAGGACGGACCTCGGAGAAGCTCTCTCAGGGGTGCCTTGGCTTTGTCCACAGGCATCTCTCCATACTTGTTACAGATGCTGACAAGGGCCCCATTAGCCACCAAGTCCTGGAATGAAAAGGTGCTTGTGATGAGGGCCCCTGCTACCTCCCTGGCGGTCACAACCAACCAAGAACACAGATGCAGTACAAACCCTGTGAGTGTCATACACTGAGCAGTACTCACAGGATGGGTTGAGGGTTCCAGAATCTCCCAATCAGGCTCAGACTTTGCTTCCCACCCACCCCAGGGCTCGAGGCCTGAGTACTCACCTCTGCCACCTGATCTTGGCCCCAAAAACAGGCATAATGTAGGGGGACATTCCCATGCTCATTCACTGCATTGATGTCAGCTTTGTACTGCAGCAGCTGGTCCCCATGGCGAGAGAGACACACAAAGAGGCAGAAGGCACAGTCAGTCACAAATAAGAGATGGTGTTGAGGCATTTGAGGAGGGAGAAGAGTACACATACTGTCTCCAGTATGTTACAGTGCCTGTGACTGACTTCTACGCATGTATGTGATGTAGGTGACGGAGGGGTTCATACATACCTTCTGTACAATATCACGGTGTCCATGACTGGCTGCCAGGTGCAGGGGGGTGTCATCCCCACGGTTCATCACATTGATTCGAGCACCCCGCATGATCAGCATCTCAACCACAGCAGAGCGGCCCTCTCGGCAGGCCCAGTGCAAGGGAGAGAAGCCATGATCGTCCCTTTGAGGAAGGGGCAATGGTCATTCATCTGGAGGTGGGATGGGGGCAAAGGCTTTGATACAGAAAAAATTGATAGGCACTCTGCATACTCTCCGTGGGAAACCTTACCTCTCCAGGACTTTGATTCTCATTCATGCCAGCAATTCCCAAAGCTGTCCAATTCATACCTTCCCCTGAGCTTCAAACCTAACCAACCACCACGTGAAATCCTGACAAGTCCATAAGATTCATTGTCTTCACCACCATCTCCCACTAGCTGTTTTTCCCTGGCACGCCCCATCTCATTAAATGGTAGCATTCATCTGGTTTCCTCTGCACCTCTTTTGTAACATCTGTTGGTCCTTTCTATTTTGCACTGCATCTTGTACATCCCCCTACTATAGTACTTGTCACACTGGATTGTAAAAATCTGTTAATGGGCTGTCCTGTCTATTAGACTGTAAACTTGAGAAAATGGATTGACAGTAGGTATTCAGTGCATGTTAATGGGGTGATGTCTTGGAGAAGGAAGGCCACAACTCATGGGAGAGGGAGCAAGCTTACTGATTGGCTCTGGTACTGAGACTAAGATCTAAAAATGGAATGGAATTAAACTGATGTTCAGGAAGGGTTTATAATGAAAAGGAGAAATGCTTTTGATAAGTCATTACTGATGAGGCCACCACATACAACAGGATTCCTCTGCTCAAGCAGTCCTGGGCACAGAAAACAGGAAAAAATGAGACTAGCTTCTCTAGAAAGAAAACTATCTGACTTTTTTCTTACCCCACTGACATATATTTTCTAAAGTAAAAAGTGTACAAAAAACCCAAAAAACAATTGGGTGGGAGCTGTGCCTGCCTGACAGCCCGGGGCCATAAAAGGAAATTCCCTCCAGTCCCGGGTGGCAGATCCAAGAGGCGGAGCAGGGGGCGGTCTGTGGTCCTGGCCACAGCCTCCGGATGCCTTAGTGCTGAGGTCACTTCCCGTGTGGGGGCTCTAGGCGGGACCTGGAGCTGATTGGTGGGCTGGCCATCCCGATGCCCCCCACAGCCGCTGAGGGTGGGGGGCGTGGCTTTTAACCTCAAGATTCCCCTCCACAGCTGCCCTCATCTGCTCACACAGAGATAGCAAAAAGCTTTCCTGGGAAGTGGGTATCTACCTGCTCCTCGAAGCAATTACCACCCCTGCCTTATCAGTCAGTTTTGCCTCCCAGCTCTTTAATTTGTGTCATGGCTTATCAGCCTCCTGAAGGCTGTGGCCCCAGAGCAGGCCAGAGCCTGAAGGCAAAAGTTTGGGGACAAGGGTACTACCTACTGTCAGCCTGCCTGTCCACCTCAGACCCTGGACTTTAATCCCAAAGAGGCCTGCAGGGCGTTTACCCCCACCTCATATCCAGACTATAACCAGCTTGTGCTCCCAAAGCCCAGCCCCTCAAACCAGCACCAAAGCCTTGCAGTTTCATTAATGCCACCCCTTTACCTTTCAGCAGCAAAAAATCTTCCTAGATGCCAGGCCCACTGGATAACTTCACTTAAGCTTTTATAACCCCACCAACAAAACAGTAATGGTGCTCACTGGCTTTATCAGAGCACCCTTTGAGTTATATGAAAAATGGAACAAGTGACTGCAAATTATGGAGAAATAGTGTAGAGCCTAATGGAAACCAGTAAAGCCTGGATGAAGATAACTGGTGTTCCTTACCTCTTAAACCTAAACACTAAATTCCCAACCTTAAAAAATAAAATTTTAAAATTAAAATCCCCCATCCTGAATCAACATCACTACTGCTTTTCTTGCCTTCCTGTCTCAGCCTTTTAAGCCTGTAGACAGCCTTAAAGAACCTGTCTACATTCCCTTTTTCTGTTTCCTCACCTCCCATTCAACCTGCCACAAGGCCACTGCCTTGAGAGCAGGCATTACCTCTGATTCTGGGCCTCTAGCGCCTAGTACAGGTGTTCAGTATAGTTCCTTAAATGAAGGAACCCAGTGTCATCTGGTTTCTTCACCTGTTTTCCTCTGAAACACCCCTCACAGAGATCAATGTAAATTCAATGATTACTTTAAAGTGCTCAAGTTCTTTGACCTCTCAGCAGCCTATACTACTGCTGACCACTCCCCCTTCATTGAAACATTCACTTCTCTAAGCTTTACCAACATATTTTCCTGTTTCTCCTTCAACCTCCACTTGTTCATTTTTGGTCTCGCAGGCTTCTCATCCCCTCTCCTTCACACCCATGTCTTCAGGTTTCATCTGTATGCTAATATCACCCAAGTCTGTATCTCCAAGTCAGATCTCTCTCCTGAAATCCAAATCTGCATAACCAACCACCTACTCCACAATTCCACTTCGCTCTACTGTCACTTTAACATGTCCAGGGTGGAACTCATCATCCTCCAGTCGTCTGTCTCAGTAAAAGAAACCACCATCTACTCAAGTGCCCGAGTCAGAACCCTGGTCATCATCTTTGACCTTCCTCAATTCCCACACCAGATCTCACCAATTCTTTATCCTGATGATTTCAGGAATCTGATCACTTCTTTCTTTTTCATATGACCCCATTCTAGTCCAAGCCGTTACTTCTGGGATAGACCAAGCAGTTGCTTCTCTTCACATCACCACTTGCTCTTCACAAAGCATCCAAAATGACAATAAACAAATGGACAACCTCATCATATCACCACACAGCTTTAAACCCTTAGCCTAAATATCCTTGCATGTTCTAGCTGATTCTTGCAGACCTTTCCAGTCTTATCTCCTGTCGTTCTCCACTTGTACTCAACGCTTCAGCCCACAGAAGCCCATATGGAACTCTGGACAATTTCAGGGTACTCTCCACTCTATCTTGCCTCCTAGCTTTTGCCCATGCAGTTCACTGAGGCTGGAAAGCTCTTTGCAGCCTCTGCCTGTGAAACTCTTATTCAGCAGTCAAGATTCAGCTCAAACACAGCTTCCTCTGCGGAGACCCCCTGCCACCCACAGGCTGGGCTTAGCACTCATCACACTGGATAGGAAAGTCAGCCATCCACACCAGACGTGAAGCAACCCACATCGCGGAGAGGAGCATGTCTCTGCCCTTCCTCTCACCCACCAGCCACCTCAGCTCACCCCTGGTTGAGGTCGTTCTCGGTGTTGTCCAGCCACAAGCGAACGGCAACCGCGTTGCCTTCCCGGCACTGAGTGAAAATGTCGTCCATAGCAGCGTCCCAGCGCTGAGTCCCCAAGATTGGGGAAGCCTGGGGACTGTGGAGGGATCCAGGGAAGGGGGTGAACCCCAAGCTTTGTCCCCTGCAGGAGAGAAGTGTTCGTGTTGGGGGTGGGGGTCTGGGCAGCGTCGCCGGCTACTAGAGGTCTGGGAAGGAGTTCAGGGTAGGGAGATGATCCCCGACTGTGTCCCCTGGGCGCGAGGGAAAGGCGGGTCCGGGCGAGGTAGGAGGTGATTAAGAGGTAGTATCTCCTGCAGGGACGTCAGAGAGCAAGCACAGAGACCCTACCCGCGAACAGAGCTGGGGGGGGGGTGGAGTTCAGGCGCTCTAAACCCTGGGGGATGCGATCGGGGATCCTTTCCCGGGGGAGCCCTCGTTCCCTACTCGGAACTCAGCCGGAGCGAGGGGTGACAGGTCGGCAGCGCTCGAGCCTTAAGGAGGGGACACGGGTGCTCCCACACTCACCGGGACTTGGGCTGCAGGAGCCTTCTTCAGGGAACTACCGTCCGGCCGCGCCCGCCGCCCAGCCCCGCCCCGCCCCTGGCCCTCTCTGGTCAGCGCGGGCCTCCTACCCTCCCTCCCTCCTCCTTCCTCCTTTGCCTTTCTAGCCCACCAGTGTCTGAACTCGATGGTTTTCGGCTCTCTGCCGGCCGCTCTAGCCACCCTGGCTTCCACTCCTTGGTTTCCGGCTGGGTTCTGGCTGCTCTCCGCGGTGTGAGTCGGGGAGACGCGCTCTGCACGTGGAGCGGCGCCGGGTCCCCGCGTCTTCGCCCTCCCCACCCGCATGTTCGAGGAGCCGGAGTGGGCCGAGGAGGCCCCCGCAGCCGCGGACCTCGGACCTGTATCCTCACGGCCTCGGCCCGCAGCAGCCTCGAAGATCAAGGTAAGTGGCCCCGCAGGGGCTCTGGAGCTGTTTCAGGCGGCGAAGCGGACCCTGGTGGATCCCAGCGCTGGGGCACGCCGTGTGTGTGCGTGTATATGTGTGTGTGTGTTTGTATTAGGGAGAGGGGGGCACCTGCGGCCGACTGAAGATACGGGAATTTCCAAAAGAAGATGACCTCGGAACTGAGACAGAGTTGGTGAATAGAAGTTAGTGAAGCGAGGAGGGTTTCTTGGACAGGAAAAGCCTGTACAAAGGCCCTGGGGCAAGAGACCAGGTCCTAGTTGGGTCACACACAAAATAATCCGTGTGGTTGGAGCACAGAGAGTGAGGGGATGCCCTTGAAGCTGGAGAGGTAGATTAGAGGTTTTGCGTATTGTAAGATGAGCAAGGAGCCAATGAACTGGTTTTAGCAGGGGAATGATTTCTTCAGATTTGCATTTTGCAAAGGTCATTGGTTGCACTGTGGAGATTGGATTGGAGAGAGCAAGAGTGAATGACAATGAAGGATTGTCAGTACTATCGTTTAAAAGGAGGTTGTGTGGAGGGGACCTGAGAACCTCCAAGCCTGGGAGGGCCCAGTAGGACTTCAGCGCAGAAGACCTCCCAGACAACAGATCTTCTCCTTTAAGTTTTTGCAGATGTGATGGCTGCTGTACTTCCTCCAGCTCTTCCTACCCTTCAGTCAGCCTCCAACATGGAATCTGCATGCTTTATTCTCTTCTCTTCATTCCTTCAACCCATTGTTATAATTTAGGCCACTGGCCTCTCTGTCTGCAGTTTGTCGCCTTCGTTTGTTCTCTACACTGCAGCTAGAGTCATCTTAAATGCACACGTGTGAGTGATCCCATCACTCTTGTTTTCAGAAACCTCCCTTCCTCTTTTATAGAAAGATATCAGCTGGAGGTAAAAGCCTGAGACTGAGGGTTGGAACTCCTGGTCTCTGGCCTTGGTCCTGTTGCTTGTGGCCTCACCACATTCCTCTGAGGAACCCCATTACCTCATCTGTACATTAAAGAAAGTGGGGTGGGTGGTTTCTCTGCCCTCCAGCCTCTCGGAGGTTGGATGGTGACTTGAAAGTTCTTCAGGGTCTGGCAGGCTTCATGACAAGCGAGTTAAGTTGACTGGGAATAATCCAGATGTCTCTGCCAGCGTCTGAATCAGGTCCCCATTTCTCCCTTCTTATTCTCCAGGCCCCATCCATTCTCCTCTGCCCTGTTCTCATGCCTTGTTTTCCCTCAGGACTCCAAGCGCCGCCAGCTCTTGGCCACATTACGGGTCCTGGAGGCAGCATCTCTTCCCCAGCAGCCCCTCAGCCTGCCTGGCAGTGACTCTGAAGAAGAGGAGGTGGTGGGAAGGAAGAAGAAACGCCCAAAAAAGCCCTCATTTGCCAGTGTTTCTACTGAAGTAGAGGAGAAAAGGAAGAAGAAACATCAGAAACAGGGCCCACCTGGCAGTGACTCTGAGGAAAAGGAAGTAGAAAGGAAGAAGTGCTGCAGAGGGGCTCTTGGTGGTGATTCCGCTGAAAAACAGAAAAGAAAAAGGAAATGCCAGACACAGGCCTCTTCAAACCCTGCCCAGCACCTGGACAATGGTGACCAAACAGGTACTAGTGGATGTGTATATGTGTGTGGGACTGGGAGGGGGGTCAGCTGATCCTACGTATGACAGAGGTTACCTGCCACCCTTAGTTTTGGGGTTAGGCAGTAAGAAGTACTTTCATCCAGGCCACAGTCTCTGTCTCAAGGACAGGGGTATGGCCAGGATGACTTGCCAAACCTCTGAATTCAGGGGATCTTGCCCCAGATATGCTTTCCATCCTCCTCCCTGTAGGTCCCAACGCTTGGAAGAGTAGTGGTACAAATGACCCACCCAAGCCAAGCCCTGGGACCACTTCCCCCAAGCCCCCCCAAACCTTGAGTCGCAAGCAGTGGCGGAACCGGCAGAAGAACAAGCGTAGACACAAGAATAAGTTTCGGCCACCTCAGCCGCCAGACCAGGCTCCAGCCACAGCCCCCACAGAGGAGACAGAGGTGCCTCCTACTCCCAGTCCAGACAGCCATGAGGCTCGGGCAGGGGCTCTGCGAGCCCACATGGCACAGCGGCTGGATGGTGCCCGATTTCGCTACCTGAACGAACAGCTGTACTCAGGGCCCAGCAGTGCTGCACAACGCCTCTTCCAGGAAGACCCTGAGGCCTTTGTCCTCTACCACCGTGGCTTCCAGAGCCAAATCAAGAAGTGGCCACTGCAGCCCGTGGACCGCATTGCCAAGGATCTTCGCCAGCGGTGAATGGGGGTTGGGCGCTGTGAGAAGCAATGTGGGTCAGTCATGGGCTCATGCACTAGACCAGTGAATGATCCCTCTTCTCCATTCCCAGGCCTGCGTCCCTGGTGGTAGCTGACTTTGGCTGCGGGGACTGCCGCCTAGCCTCAAGTATCCGGAACACTGTGCATTGCTTTGACTTGGCCTCTCTGGACCCCAGGGTCACTGTGTGCGACATGGCCCAGGTAAACCCCTCTATCCCTTTACGTGTCTGGCCTGTGCTCCAGGCCCAACCTCCATGTGCTAAACTCTTAACATTCCCTCCTTCCTCCCTCCCTGTGCCCTCATCCTAATGTCCAGCCCTAGCACTCAGCGCTGACTTTCTCCTCCCCATATTGTGTGTTTCATACAACACTCCCACCCTGCACAGGTGCCTCTAGAGGATGAGTCTGTGGACGTGGCTGTGTTCTGCCTTTCACTGATGGGAACCAACATCAGAGACTTCCTAGAGGAGGCAAATAGAGTGCTGAAGCCAGGGTAGGAGCCCCCAAGACACAGACATGTGTGTATGTGCACATGCATGCATCTGTGTATTTACATAGAACTCTCCATCCTTCTCAGGGGTCTCCTGAAAGTGGCTGAAGTCAGCAGCCGCTTTGAAGATGTTCGGACCTTTCTGGGGGCTGTGACCAAACTAGGCTTCAAGGTCATCTCCAAGGTAAGGGCCACAAGAATTCTGTCTCTGTTTTTGTCTCATGGGTGGCCCTTTTCAGAGTAATGGTATTCAGGAAGGAGGCCATAGGCACAGGCACAGACTTTTGCTCCTTGAAGGCACGACTCATGGGAGAGCCCTGGGAAGCTTTCTGAGCAGGGGCGGGATGTGGATGGAGGTGTTTTGAGGAGCTCGGGTGAGGATTTGGAGCTCACTTGGTCTTTTCTGCCCCCAGGACCTGACCAATAGCCACTTCTTCTTGTTTGACTTTCAAAAGACTGGGCCCCCTCAGGTAGGGCCCAGGGCTCAACTCTCAGGCCTGAAGCTTCAGCCATGTCTCTACAAGCGCAGGTGACCTCTGGACCCCCCTTGAAAGGGGAAGCAAGTCTCGAACTCAAGGCTCAGAACTCTGAAGACTGCATCCAGCCAGGCTGTGACCCAGGACCTGGTACCACCCTTCCTCCGTCCCCAGAACAAAGTGTGATGAAAACTCTGGCTCAGCCCTGTTCTAATGAAGACTTCTTGGTGGCAAGAAGCATAAAGTCACTCGGGCTAGCTAAAGAATAAGGAGTTTATTGTGAGAACACAGGGGTATCTGGGAATTATGGGTGCCCTAGGTGTCATGGAAACTAGATGGTTCGGAATACCAGGCATCTCTCAGGAGCCACAGGTCTTTCTGACCTGGCATGTCCACTCTCTGATCTTCTGTCTACAGACCAGCTCTATCTGCTCACCCGTAGCTCCTGCTCCTTCAGCTTCAGTCTGCCCAGGCCTTCAAGGCCTCAGACAGGCAAGTGTTGCTTCTTGGCTCTGGGGCAACCAGCAGCCCACCAACATCCTGGCTCAACATATTCTGGGCTTCTGGGTCAAGACTATTTGATTGTCCCTATAGTAAACACCTCTGTCTCCTCTACCTTCATCTTCATCTTTGGAGCCATATGGCCCAAATGACTCCTAGCACCTATTGCCCTGTGGGGGCTTGGTGTGTGAGAGCACAGATTTTGGAATCAGGTAGGCCTGGGTTCAAATGCTGGCCTGCCACTTGTTGCTGAGAGTCATTTAATCTTTGAATATCATATTCCTCATTTGGAAAATGGTAGGATTCCTGTCTCACGGGATTGTTATGTGAGTTAACTGAGGAAATCCATAGCCAGGGCCGGGTACATAAGAGGTGCTCAATAAACTATAGCTGTGGCTATTATGTGTTGTAAGCCTTACTGTTTTCTAAAGACCTTCCCTAGGCAGGGTTGGAGGTTGAAGGGTAAAGTATGGATTTGCTGACTGAGGAAGATTCTGGGAGAGCTCAATATAGGCCTTTCAGTATGCTCACTTTATAGGATATTTAGAGATTCTTGATTCTGAGCTGTCCTTGGAGGGGGGTGGTGAGAGAGCTGGGTCTCTTCATAAATAACAACTGGTTGATGCCATGTTGGGGCGAAGGATTGGGCTGTTCATTGGCAGAAGGGTCTGTCTGTTGTTTCTGCCTTGCAGTGGGCCCAGGTCAGGATGTCCTAGGAAAGCTATGGGCAGGGAAGGCTGGGAAAAGATGAGCTGGGATGATAGATCCTGGGCCTCTCCCAGAAGGTATCTGCCATGGGCCCAGGTATAAAGATACATTCTCTTCTACCTATTTCCAAGAACAAGAACTGAGAGTGACCACTGGGACACAGTTCCAGGGCTCTGAGCCATTTGGATGCCTCCAGAAGGGGGTGAGGTTTTGAGGCAGGCTGTGAACCATTCAGCAGACCCTGCACAGTGCCTTTGCCTATGCTTGTCTCTGCTGAACACTCTTCTGACTGGCAGAGTCTTACTCATCCTTCCAGACAGCCTGATTGTTTCCTCCTCCACCACTCCCAAAGCAGAATTTCTTCCTCTGTGCTCTCAAAGCACGACATGAAGAGTGAACCTTCAGCATCGAAGTATTGTGTTGTGATTGCTTTGTGCATTAGGCTGCAGTCTTCTTAAGTCATATTTATCTTTCTAAATATGGTTTGGGGCACAAGATAAGGGCACTGTGGACTAGTGACGATGGAAGAAGTAGGCAGGCAGGAGAACTTCAGTAGGTGGAACTGGTAGGATGTTGAGGGTTAGTGAGAGAAAGAAATCTGAAGTAAGTCTCTGGTTTCTGGCTTGAACAACTGGTTGGGCTGGTGATGCCATTCAAATGTTGGGTTTTATGTATCTGTTACATGTTCATTTGGAAGTGGGACATAAATGTCTCAGGAGAGATCTGTTCTAGGGATTTGGGAATCAGCAGCCTAGAGGTGGTAATGTAAGTCATAGGAATAGATGAGATACTCAGAGTAAGACAATGAGAAGAGAACATGGCTCTGAGTAGAACTCTGAGGAGCATTTACTGGGTGGGTAAAAGAAAATGAGCCAGTAAAGGTCACAAGATGAGAAGGTTGGGCTAGAGATGGAGGAGTAAAACCAGGAGAGTGGATTTTTTAATCTGGAAGGAATGGGGAGGTTGTCAGCTGTCAAATGCTGTTGAAAGGTCTATTAAGATGAGAGAGGGGCTGGCCCCGTGGCCTAGCGGTTAAGTGCGTGCGCTCCGCTACTGGTGCCCGGGCGCACACCGACACACCGCTTGTCCGGCCATGCTGAGGTGGCATCCCGGATAGAGCAACTAGGAGGATGTGAACTATGACATACAACTATCTACTGGGACTTTGGGGAGAAAAAGGGAAAAAAAGAAAGGAGGAGGATTGGCAACAGATGTTAGCTAAGGGCCCATCTTCCTCAGCAAAAAGAGGAGGATTGGCATGGATGTTAGCTCAGGGCTGATCATCCTCACAAAAAAAAAAAAGAGAGAGAAAAGAACACTTATTAAAAAAAAAAGATGAGAGAGAAGTCAGATTGCACTGGGGTGAGAATTGCTGAGTAATGTTGAGGGCCTTTTTGAATTTATAGTGGTATTATGCATGAATTTATGGTTATACCAGTCAGCCGAATGGTGTGGTTGTCTCTGCCTACTCAGGAGTCTAGAGGGAGCTGTGGGAAGAGTGAGTACTAAGGGGTCATCCAGAGTCCAAACCTTGCCACACAATTGAAATGAAAGGAAATCAAGCAAAGGAATTTCAGGCTGTTCGTAAGTGATTGCTATGCTGGACCTTGGGATTTTGTAGAACAGGGAGGAGAGTGAAGACAGGAGTAGGTTGTTGTACTGGGAGTAACTGAACATGTGACCTGGGAGGATGGGAGGCTGTGGTCATAAATTGGGATGTTTGAATTATTAATATTAGAAGCAGAGTAGCACCAGGCGATGGCAAAGTCTAGAATGTAGCTACAGGAGTGCGTGCCTGAGAAGCATGCAAGGGAGGTTGCCTGTAGATTGGTTAATGGACTCAGGGCTCAGGTATTGTAGGGAAGGTTTGTCTGCATGGACTTGGACGTTCTCCAGGATGATGGCAGAAGTTGGCATAAAACAGGTACCAGCCTCTTGAGGGAGGGGGCCGATCCAGGAGGTCTGCAGACAAAGGGAAGGAGAGGCTGGATGGCACAAATTTCAGAAGTGCAGAGGGTTCACACAGCCTATGAGAGAGACTTCCATTTTGGGGGTGATGTGAAGCTGGTGAGTGGAGTTGGCTGCCAGGCAGCCAAGATAAAATACCCTGATAGTTGTCTCTAGCTCATCAGGATTCACCAGGGATCATTGGGGAGATGACTATTGTGGCAGCTCCATGGGGCAGGAGCCTCTGGGATAATGGGGAGACAAGCCACAAAGTCCGAGGAATGTGTTGGAGTAGCAGGGCATCTCACTGTAGGACACACATCCCCTTTTATAGCTCCGTATCTGTGTTCTTTCCCAAATGTTTATGTTCCTAGATCTTGAATCATTTTCCCTGTTTTCTTATGCTCAGCAGGACAGCTGGTGTCTGCCTTCCTCTCTTTTGCTTCCTCCCTGACTTATAATTTAGATTCTTCCTTTGCCTATTCTGGCTCCAGCCACCTGAGTAAATACTTCCTTGGGTCTGACTTAGGCCCCGGGCTCCCCCTAACTCAGCCCAGCCCCCGCTAGTGGCTCCATCAGTCACCCTGATTCTGAAAGCAGGACTCTCCTGAGCCTGATCTGGGTCCTCCCTGCTCCATCATCAGCTTCAGGGCAAGCTCTTGTTCAAGGCCATGCCTGGGATTCAGTGTCTAATGTTGAGAGCCTGGACTGAAGAGAGAACAGTGTATGTTTCATTAAGAAATAACAGCATGCCAGCTGTCCAAGGAACAATGAGACCAGTTTAAGGAGCAGCTTGAGAACGGATTGAAGGAGTGGCAGGAATAGTAAGAGGTAAACGGGAGTGGGAGGGAGTTGCTCCTCTGTGAAAGGCAGAGGTTCTCAAACTTGCATAATTAGGGTAACCTGGAAGGCTTGTTACACTGCAGATTGCTAAGTGCTCCCCCAGTTTCTCATTCAGAAGGTCAGGATAGGGTTTGAGAAGTTCTTTTTTGGTTGCTTTGATTTTTCTCAATGAAGCAAGAGGCAGACTTACGGGTTGAGAGTGAGAATGGGGGAGAAAGGGTTGGAGTTTTGAGGAGTGACGGTCGTGAATGTCGTTTCTAAGAGAGTAAGAGAGGGAGTAAAAGAACTAAGGAAATACAGTATGATTGCTGGTAGTATTAATAGCACACTTAAGGTTCAAGGTCAGAAAGAGGAAGGATGGGAGGAGACTCAGAGAGAGCTTCTGTGAGACAAAGTACAGCTGGCCTGTCAGAACCCGCCCCCTCCTTTGGAGGGCTGGTTTCTGCCCTCTTACCTCAGGTGTACCTGGGGACTCCACTGGGACCCTTCAGGAAGCTTGAGGGATTTATTCCTACAGCCAAGGAATGATGAGCCTGGAGTCTGACTCCTGTGCTGGAAGTGTAGCCGGCAAGCAGAGGCTCACTAACTGTTTCCATGGCGGAGCCAGGAGAGTGCTGCTGCTTTTGCATTGGCCTACATTTCCAGAATTTGTCATGGCAAGTGATGCGTGAGTGTATCCTATGCACCTTGCGGGAGAGAGGGAAGCATGGGGTGGTCTTGGGTCCTGTCCTGTAGGACCATTTGAACAAGCAAGGAGACCTCAGCACAAAGAAGCTAGGAGTGGGCTCAGCCCCTGTGGGCTAAGGAGGGAGTTGCAGGAGACCACCCAGAATAGAGCTGCATCCACTGGGGTCAAGGGGACAGCAAGGATGCCCCTTTTAAATATCTGCGAGGCCCATAGGGCAGAGAACCACCCAGTCAGGGAAGAACTGTTTTATCCCCTTGCTTCTCTGCAGTTGGGCCCAGAGCGGTCAGCAGCTATTAGGTAGAGAGGAGGTGGGAAGAGTGGAGAGCATCCAGATCTTTCCTCCCTTCTGTCACCAACTAATTGTCCCAAGGAACTCAAAGGTGGGTTCGGAAGCATTTAACTATTTAAGAGATGCAGTCACCAACCACTCTGAACCAGACCAAGCGTCACCACAGGAGCTCCGCCTATGACCTTTGCCTCATTTTTAATGCTAAGATCTTCTCTCTGGGAGGAGCTTAGGCCTTATCATCTTAACCTGCAGTGTATGTGGAAGCATGTTTTCCAACTGAGCCTGCACAAGCAAATACCCACCTCTTCCTTTTTAATATTCATTACCCATCTGAAATAAAAGACCCCTGCTTTCCTGTGTTTGGGGACAGCCACGACTTTGGAAATGAGTCCACGTGGTCTCCTATTTGCTGCAAATAAGTTCTACTTTGTGTGACAACTACTTCTGGTTGAAAGTCTGATTTTAACTCGCCAGGAGGCAAACCTACTTTTGGTTAAGTAACACTTCCTCAATTCAGGCTCCTTGACTTAAGTGGGGCAGAGCTGGGGGGGGAAAGAGTTAAAGCTACAACACATGCAGATTATTTATTGTTACATAGGATTAGGTGTTCTAATTACTTGAGATTGTATCTTAAAGTTGATTTTAAGACTATCTGTTAGCTAAGAACGAGCTGAGAAGTCACAGGCTTGCTGCAGCTTTTCTGCACGGCAGGGGAAGAGTCCCCCCAAATGAAGAAGTCTGGAGGGGTAGTGAGAGACAAGAAGGAAGTGGATTTGGATAGCAATCTGTGCCTCCTGCTTGTTCAGCATCGCTTGTAGAGGTTATTGCCTCTGCAGTTACTGGTGTGCTCCGGCTTTTGTTCCTGTAACGCAGTCCTAAGGGAACACAGTTCCAAAAGAAACAACATGATCTTGGCAGAGACGCAGTTCAGCTCCAAACACTCAACCATTTACGTAATTGCACAAAGCGCTTTACAGCTTTTCACAGACAGAGACCAGCAATTAGAGCTTTTTATCCCCAGGGCGTCCTCCTTCACAAGTGACTTCTCAGACTGGCCACCTGGTTCTAGGATAGTCAGCTACAGCAGTAACTGCCTTAGTGGTCTCTGCTTCCATTCCTGCCCCCAGAGCAATTCATTTTCCTCGAAGCCAAGTGATCCTTTTGAAATGTAAATCAGATATGTTGCCCGTCTGCTGAAAAGCCTTCAGTGGATTCTCACTGCTCTGAGAACAAAGACAAACTCCTTCCCAGGCATCCCTCTCCAGCTGCATCTTAAAAACCCCTTCCTCACCAAACTCCAGCCACGCACGCAGGCTTGCTTTTCATTCCCTGAGCGTCCCAAGCCAGTTCTACTTTTGGGTCCTTATATAGGCTGCTCCATCTTCCTAGAATACTCTCTCCCTGATGAGCTCATTTTCATCTTCCAGATCTTCACACCAACATCACCGTTTCTTGTATGGAAGAAATTGGCTAGATGCTCACTAAAAATGTCCTTTTCCTCGACACATAGGCTACGTTTCCCAGCTTCTTACATCAAAGCAGGGCTGTGTGAGCCATTCTCACCAGCGGAAAGTAAGTAGAAGTGGATGAGCCTTCTCTGCATTCTCCCGCCCTCTCTGCCTTCTGGGGTGACCTTGAAGCACACGTTTCGAAGATGATGGAATCACAGCATAAAAGTCTGAAAGGTGCTTGGCCAAGAACATGCACATTGGACTTTGAACAAGGAGTAAACTTCTATTGCATTAAGTTAGTGGGCTTTGGGAATGTTAACGGCAGTTAGCATTATATACCCTGGCTAATTAACCTATCTTCTCTGGGCATCTTGTCCAGCTTACTCTTGATCACAAAACTGTTTTTGTTTCCTTCAGGGTGCTTCAAACATGTAATTATTTTACCAGATGGCAGTCAACATTTCCCACATGTCCTATGAATTTGAATCTTAATTAGGAAAAAAATGCTTACATGAGGAAGTTGAGATACTCATTTTATCAGTTACATTTTTATTGTGACAAAAAAATAGCACTAAAGAATGTCTTAAACTAGATTTTTCTTCTATTATAACTAGAAACATGAAGGTAGGTGGCTGTTGGCACTGGTTAAGGAACTCAAGGATATTAGCAAAGAGGTCTCTGTGATTCTCTTGGTCTCTTGATTCTTCTGGTCCCACCATGATGTGTTCGATTGAGCAGGGACACCCTACTTACTGTTAAACTTCTTGGGTGTCTGGCTGTGTGCCACAGCCCCTATCCTTTTGGCCTTACTCCAAAGGTCCTTCTACATTGTTAATGCTCCATTATGTAAATATGTTCCATTATTCCCTACAACATGGCTGAGGCCAATCTCAAATAGTAACGTTTTAAATATACTTGTCTCCCCCACCCCTTCCCACCTCTCAGCGGCCTGTCAGTAGCTCCTCCAATTCAAAGCTGCTCTCCCTCCAGCTCAGTTGGTGGGAACGTGGTCTGTTTGTTTCGCTCATTCTTTACGCCCCCTATCCCTTCTAGCATTGTGATGGAGGAGGGCATATTAAAGGCAAAAAGACCAAACATTTTTTTAGTTTGTCTCTATCAGTGTGCTCTATGAAGACAGGCACTTAAATGTTGGCTCTGGTGTAGGCTATTGGGGTTCCTTGTGCACTCACTGGCTTTGGTTCCCTCCTTGTGATACTCAGCCCACACTTCCCCTCGGCTCCTCAGCTCCTCAGCTCCTGACCCTGACACTCTACGCACAGCCTCCTAATGCTAAAGTCCTTCACCCTAGCAGGCCGCCCTCCTGGGAGAGGGCTCAACAAACACCTCAAGACTGGTTCCCTTGCAAGGAGCCCACAGGAAACTCATGCATATTTGTCCTGCCAAACAGTGGAAGTGCAGCCCAGCCAGCCGCTGCCTCCTCTCCCCTTGCCCTGCCCCAGCCAGCCTGACTGACTCCTCCCTGTGAAAAGTAAACACCAGTCTCTATACTCATATGGCTCCAAACCCTCATAAGTGATTCAGGTTATGTTCTCCCAAGAAGCCCCTGCCCCAGGCTCCACCCCAGTGGCTATATGAGATGGGTCTGTAAGTTCCTGAGTGTAGCAAGCCTCTAGCTAGAGAATGTAATGCTGAATGAATGTAATGTCTCTCCTCATGAGAAGACAAAATGACTAAATGGTTCTGTTGGAGCCCTCCTCACTTGATTTAAGATGGAGGGAACAGCACTGCTCCTTTGCCTTTCAGGGAGGAGAAGTTCTCTCTGTTCCTAAAAATTCCCGGGGCCAGCCCTGTGGCCTAGTGGTTAAGTTCGGTGTGCTCTGTTTTGGCAGCCTGGGTTTGGTGCCCTGGACACGGACCTACACCACTTGTCAGCAGCCATGCTGTGGCAGCGAGCCACATACAGAATAGAGGAAGATTGGCACAGTTGTTATTGCAGGGTGAATCTTCCTCAAGCAAAAAGAGGAAGATTGGCAACAGATGTTAGCTCAGGGCGACTCTTCCTCAGCCAAAAAAAAAAAAAAAAAAAAAAATCCCATCAATGAATCTTGTTTCTAACTTCATATACAATAGAAAGGCTGGTGGTCTCTGGTCAGCTTTTCTGTCTTAGAGTAGATGCTGTGTGGATATATCCAGCACCTGTATTTAGAATGTGTCAGTACCTATTACCTGTTGTCTTCAGTTTGGTTGTATTCACCAAAGATCTTATGCAAGTATTCTTGTAAAATGTGAATTGTTCTTTTGTATGTGTGTGCTTTATTTGTATAAAGTATTGTTGACAAATCTTTTCTTATTTCTTACCTTTTTTCCCTCCCTCAACTGTTTTTAATATCCATCCATGTATCAGTTAGGGCCCAGTCAGGAAAATAGAAACCACACTGAGTATTTTAAGTAGAGGGCATTTAATACAGAGAATTGGTTACAAGTGTTGGAAGGCTGAGCGTCAAAAGAAGATGCTGATATAATTAAAAAATTAGTAACTGGAGAAATCAGGTAACATCCCAAGCCCTGGGAAAACAAAAAGGAAGAAGGGGTGTGGTTACCAGAAACCAGGAGATCAGAGAAGGGGCCCCTTTTGACCGACACTCAGACCTTTGTGGGGGAAGCTCCCTCCGAGTGCCTGGTGCTTGGACCTCTGAGGAAGGATCTGGCCTTGAGGGTTGGGAGCAAGGTCTGACTGGTCTCTGACCGCCAAGCGGGTAGCTGATCTGCTGCCGATATCTCTGAGAAGTGTAGCAAAGCTGCTGCTGAGTGCAGAAGAAGCTAGTAGCTGGAGCCAACTGTCTGCAGCTGAAGTGATGTGACAACAACTGGAAAACAGTGAAGACCCTCCTCCATCTTTCACTTTCAGTTTCCCTTTGTGGCATCCTTTTGGCAGAACCTAACAGGGAACCGCCTGGCAGTGGATTCTGAGAAATACAATTTGTGGAGTCCCACCTGCAGCAACACACCTCCAGAGCGTGTGTAGTGGGGGGGCGGTGGCGTTGGAGGAGGAGGTTGTGTTATGGAGGGAGATTTGGAGAGTCTCCAAGCAGAAAGAAAATAGGTCAATAACCAGTATAACCCCTGTAGCCGCTCATACATCTAGTTTGTTGCTTCTGTTGCTGTGGAATATTCCATAGTATGCATCCACCATGGTAAACTTACCCGTTCACCTGGTTGCCTCAAATTCTTTGCTATCTGGAGAAATTAAAATCCTTGCAGCTAGGGTTCTTTTTTTTTTTTTTTATAATTTTATTTATTTATTTTTCCCCCAAAGCCCCAGTAGATAGTTGTATGTCACAGTTGCACATCCTTCTAGTTGCTGTGTGTGGGACGTGGCCTCAGCATGGCCGGAGAAGCCGTGCGTTGGTGCGCGCCCGGGATCCAAACCCGGGCCGCCAGCAGCGGAGCGCGCGCACTTAACCGCTAAGCCACGGGGCCAGCCCCATAGCTAGGGTTCTGAGTACAGAATAACTCGCACCAATTAGAGGCACTCCTTTGAGATTTGGGAGGTAAGGGTCATCTTCCCGCTGCTTGGCTGTTGCAGCTGGAAAGCAGGTTTATGTAGCTGTCTGGCTGCCTGCAGCAGCATTCCCACTGAGGCCAAGGACAAAATAAAGATGCCTACTGTGATGGCTGAAGTTCCGCATAGGACGGGAGGTTCCACAAGTAAAGTGAACCTACTCTGTGACAGTACAAGTTTCGCTATAGTAAACTGTGGTGAAGAAGAAAAGTTATTGGAATGATATCACTAAGTAACAGAACCAATGGGAAGTCCAGGGAGTGAGGCTTAGAGAACAGACAGGAACCAAGGGAGGATGGACAGCTGCAGAAACTAAGGTCACACTTTAGACTCAGTCTGGTTAGGATGGCACTGCTGGCACCACTGCTGCTGGACTTTTCTGTCACTCTTGTTGGTACACAGATTGATGCTGAGAATTGAGGTAATCTTCCTCTAAGTTCATGGCACTGTATTAGGATGGGTCCATGAAAGGCCCTCTCCTGTTCTTTGTTATTTTATTTGTTTCCTTTATTCTTGATTCACACTTCTGTTTCTCTTGTACGCCCACAGTGTGTTTGTTGTGTGTCCTTAGACACAGATGTATCTTTGGCAAAGATACATGGTGGTTTTGGTAGAGGTATGTTTGTGGCAGAGACTTGCCAGCTGTTCCTCACACACGGGAAATCCGCTGGACTCTGTTTCCCAGCTTCCCTTATACTTAAGTGTGGCCATGTGATTGCATCTGCCAACTGGAGGGTAGTGGAGCCACTGTGTGCTGCTTCCAGACTTGGGTCCTTAAATTTCCCTACGCATAGTCCCCCATGTTACTTCCACTTTGGCCAACTTGATGCATTTGAGCATATGACCTTGAAAGCTACACATTGAAGATGATAGAGCAAAAAGATGGAAGGAGCCTGAACATCACTTAGAGGAGAGCCACCTACCAATTAGGAACATCTGTTTTGGACTTCATGTGAGTGAGAAATAAATTTCTATCTTTTTTGAGCCATTGTACACTTGGTTTGTTGTTACAGCAACTAGGAGTCTTTTTTTAAAATCCCTTTTAAGTGAACATATCAGAAAAGTAAACAAAACACATACCCGTACAGAAAAGAAAACAAAAATGTTCAGCCCAGTGGTTTATCACAAGGCCAATACCATGTAACCACCACCCAGATTAAGAAACAGAATGCTTTCAACACCCCAAAACCTCTTTTATGTCACCTCCCAAACATTAGCAACTTTCTTCTCTCGACCCTGCAAAGTTACCACCATCCTGACTTTCATACCATTAAGTTTCTTGCTTTTCTTTATAGTCTTACTAGTTAAGCATGCAGACCTAAATAATATGTATTTCCTTGTATCTGGCTTCTTTCACTCAACATTAGGTTTATGGGATTCATCAATGTTGTTGAGTGCAGCTGCATTTCGTTCGTTTTTATTACTGTAGAAATAACCCATTCTGTGGAGAAACCACAATTTATTGATTCAACTGTTGATGTATATTTGAGTTGTATATCAATCAGATTGGGCTGTGTCATGCTGAAGGAAATAAAAACCCAAAATATTAATGGCTTAACCCCACAAAAGATAATTTTATACTATTGCTGGATGGGCAGGGACTCTGCTCATAATCACTTAGGAACCCAAGCTAATGAAACTCCATTGCAATACATGCTTCCATAATCACCAGGCAGGAAGAGAGAACAAGGCAGATCACCCCCGGCACCAAAAGCTTCAGCCCAGAAGTGACACATGTTCTTTTTGCCCCTATGTAATTGGCCAAAACAAGTCTCACTGCCCTGTATAGCTCCATAAATGGTAAGAAAGTACACTCCTACCATGTACCCAGAAGGAAGAGAAACAGAGTGCTTGTGAACTGACTGATGACCAGTTTGTGGTTCCTACAAATAATGCCTCTGTGAACAATCTTGCAAATGCCTCTTGTGCACATGCACACATTTCTGTTGGGAATATAACTAAGAGTAGAATTGTTTGGTAGTAAAGTGAGTATATCCTCAACTTTAGTAGACAATGCCAGACTGTTTTCAGATACTTCAATTTATACTGCCTTCACCAGGGATATGAGAGTTCACTTAATCCACATGAGAATTCACTTTACTCCATATCTTTGCCATCCTGTAGCATTTCTCCCCAATTCTGGTGTCTGTGCAATGTTATGTCGTTCAGTTTTACTGTGCATTTCCCTGATTACTAATGGGATTGACCTTTTCATGTGTCTACTGGCTACTGAAAATCTTCTTCTATAAAGTGCTTGTTTAAGTCTCTTGCCCATTTTTCTATTGGGTTGTCTTTTTCTTGTTGATTTTTGGAGTTCTTTATATATATATATATATAGAGAGAGAGAGAGAGAGAGAGAGGATATAAGCCCTTTGGGTTATATGTGTGCATGTATCTTCTCCCATTCTGTGGTTTGCTTTTTCACTTTCTCAATGGGCATTTATTGGTGAACTGAAATTTTTAATTTTAATGTAGTCTAGTTTATCAATAATTTCTTTATGGTTAATGTTGTTTATGCCTATTTAAAAAGTCATTCCTACCTGAAAATGATGAAGATATTCTACTAAATTATCTTCTGGAAGTGTTACTATTTTGCCTTTCATGATTAATTCTACAACCTGTGTGCAACTGACTTTTATGTGTAGTTAGAATAGGAGCCAAGTTTAATTTTTTTCATCTAGATATCCAACTAATCCAAAACTGTTCATTGAAAAAACCTTTTCAAAAAAAAGAAAAACATTTCCTGGAAACAATAGGGTATTCCTTTAAAAAATCATTAAATGGAAGAACATTTAGTGATATGCAAAAGCATTCCCATTAGGTGGAGAAAACAGGTTATATACATGATTATATAGGTAATATATATGTATATATACCTATAAAAAATGTACTTATGTGAGAGACTGAAAAAAATTTTCCCATTGCTATGCAATGCCATCTTTCCATATTTTTCTATATATATGTGGATCTGTTTCTGGGCATCCTAATCCATTCCTTGGTCTGTACATCTGTCTTTTCACCAATACCTCACTGTTTAATTACAATAGCATTCTAATAAGTCTTAGTATGTGGGACTGCAAGTCCCATACTTTTCTCCAGAAGGGCTAATGTTGCCCCTTTGCATTTCCATGATTGTCAAGGTCCTCACCCTGATGGAATTTTCTTATACTAGATAAGTTGGGGGCGAATTAATATATTTGTAATACTGAATCTTCAATTTCTGTGGTGTATATGTTCCATTTCTTTAATTGCTGTCAATAATGTTTTATAGATTTGTAAACTTTATAACTTTAGAGTGTAAAGTTTTTCTTTCACATGATTGCTAGGCATTTACTGTTGTTTTTTAAAACATGATTTGCAAATAGAATCTTTTAAAATTTTATTTTCTGCTTGCTTGTATATAGAAATACAACCAATTTTGTGTTGAACATGGAGCAGTACTCTTGCTAACCTCACTTACTAATCATTTATCTGTATTCTTTTTTATTTTCTACATATATACTCATATCATCTCTAAATAATCACAGTTTTATTTCATCCTTTCCAATTCTGTATCATTTATTTCTTTTCTTACTTTACTCCACTGGCCAGGAGATCCATTACTGTGTTCAAGAGAAGTGGTGTTGGTGGAAGTCCTTGTCTCATTCCCAAACTCAAAGGAAAAGCTTTCCACGTTTTGTTACTGGGTATGATATTTGCAGTGAGGTTCTTGAAAACACCCTTTGTCAGATTAGTGATGTGCCTTTCTATTTCCTATTATTTTTATCATGAATTGGATTTTGCATTTTTTCAAATGCTGCTTCTGAATTGATATGATCATGTATATATTTTTTTATTCTGTCAATGTAGCAAGTAATAGGTTTGTTTTCTTTTTTTTAATTTTTTTTTTTTATTTTATTTATTTTTTCCCCCAAAGCCCCAGTAGACAGGTGCATGTCATAGCTGCACCTCCCTCTAGTTGCTGTATGTGGGACGCGGCCTCAGCATGGCTGGAGAAGCAGTGCCTCGGTGTGCACCCGGGATCCGAACCCAGGCCGCCAGCAGCGGAGTGCGGGCACTTAACCGCTAAGCCACGGGGCTGGCCCTAGGTTTGTTTTCATATGTGAAATCAACCTTGAATTTTTGGAATAAAATCAGCTTAGTTGCTTATTATCATTTTTATATATTGCTGAAGTCAGTTTGATAATAATTTTTTTTAATAATTTTATTTATTTATTTATTTTCCCCCAAAGCCCCGGTAGACAGTTGGTGTGTCATAGTTGCACATCCTTCTAGTTGCTGTACGTGGGACGTGGCCTCAGCATGGCTGGAGAAGCAGTGCGTCGGTGCGTGCCTGGGATCCCAATCCCAGCCGCCAGCAGCAGAGCGCGCGCACTTAACCGCTAAGCCATGGGCCGGCCCCGTGATAATTTTGATTGGACTTTTGCATCTATGCTCATGAGTGAACATAAATGACATTTTACTATAAATCTTTCTTTTCTCACTCAACACAATGCCTTTAAGTTCTATTCATATTTCTATATGTTCCTGTAACTCACTTTTCCCACTTCTCCAAATGCTGATGTTTTTTCATCTCACTTATAATGTAGTCCAGAGTTCTAATGGTAGCCTAAAAGGCCTTGTATTATCTGGACTGCAATTATCTCTCTAACACTCACCCCCTTCACTCACACCTCTCCAGCTACACTGTCCACCTTGCTATTTATTGAACATTCTAAGCATCCCCCTGCCTCAGGGCCAGTGTACTTATTATTCCATCTACTTGGAATCTTATTTCCTTTTGGTTGGCAAACCGGCCCCCACACACAAGCAAGGAGAGACCTAAGAAAGAAAATCCACTCCAGATTGGTAGGTGGCAGGTTTAATAAGCAAGGGAACTTACATACAAGGCTTGTCTTGGGCAGCTGCAAGACGAGTAGATCTCTGCACCTGCCAGCCAGAATCTTAAAAGTTCATATAGAGCCTTAACTGGGTTCAGTCACATACACCATCCAGATGGTCTCGACAACACACTGCTCTCTCAAGACTACGTCTTAGAACAGGTCCTGCTGTGGAAATAGTTGGTAGAACATACATTCCAAGGACGGGAATTGCCAATTGCCCAGGTCCAGCTTGAGGGTCAGCTGGCGGTCATGTCCTCTCAATGACCTCCTCCAACATTGCCCCAGCTATCTACATGGCTCACTTCCTCACTTTATTCAGGTCTCTATTCAAATTTATCAGATAGTCCCCCTCTCTAGCCAGTACTCTCTACTGCCTTACCGTGCTTAACTTTTCTTCAAGGGACTTATCACAACCTTTTTAATTGCATATTTATTTGTTTAGATGATTATTGTGCATTTCCCCACACTAGAATTTAAATTCCGAGAGAGTGGGGACTTGATCTGTTTTATTTAATACTACATCCCTAGGAGCTAGTACCTACTTGGCACGTATTAGGCATTTAATAAATAACCGAATGAATGAATAAATTGCATCTTATGGCTGCTTAATGTTCCAACATATGTATTTAGAACATTTAACATAGCATTTCCTCTAGTTAAGGACATTTAGATCATCCAGATCCTTGCAACCACAAAAAATTGGGGGAAGAATTTTCTTACAAATGTTCTCTAAAAATGTACATGTGAGTTTTGGTTCCAGGTTCCAAGATAATTTGTCAAGCCAATTATCCCACACTTAACTATAAAATCTGAACAAAATATGAACCGAAAAACAAATATCAAAGGCACAATTAACAATGATAAAATCTGAACAGAATATAAACCAAAAAACCAGCTATTTGAAGGCACTGGAAAATCAACAAATGCAGGCAGAAACCAGAGGAGAATTTACCCTTGAAAGACATCAACTGCAATGGGTAAGAATTGTAATTTTGTGGTCTTTCTGTGTAAAAGTCCTTCCCAATCCTACCCCATTCCCCAGTTCCAAAGGTATAAAACCGCAGCCTTACTGGCTCAAAATAGCAAAGGACAGGGTCCAGGACTGGTGGAGCAGCTGGAAACTTAAGAAGTGAGAGAGTGGCATAAGGGGTGAAACCAAAATATGAACATAAACTCTGCCCAAGTCTTTGGATGACTAAATTACACATGCATAGGAGAGGCTGAAGGGGACCTAGGGAAAAAAGCTGGCAGAATCCAGTGAGGAGTCTACTCTTAAATGATAGAAATGCACTGGGGGAGATGTGCAAATCTGCAGCTTTTTTGACGTGCATTTTTTAGTGCATTCCTCAATTCACATCCAGCTTGAGTGGCAGCTGACATGTCAGAGGACGGGGTTTGGTAATGGAGAGCAGCTGGAAATTTAAAAGGAAAACCTCAGGCCGGCCCTGTGGCTTAGCGGTTAAGTGCGCGCCCTCTGCTGCTGGCCGCCCGGGTTCGGATCCCGGGCGCGCACCAACGCACAGCTTCCCCGGCCATGCTGAGGCCGCGTCCCACATACAGCAACTAGAAGGATGTGCAGCTGTGACATACAACTATCTACTGGGGCTTTGGGGAAAAAAATAAATAAATAAATAAAATTATTTAAAAAAAAAATTAAAAAAATAAAAGGAAAACCTCAGAAGAAAAAGATGTTAGAGGGGATAAGCCCCCAAATCTGAGCCAAACTCTGCCCAAATCCTTGGTAGTGACTAAACTATGTACATACAGGTAGATGACCAGATGCCAGACTGAAAAAGCAGCTGCTGAAAGAACTAAACAGAGATATCAACTATTGCACACCACAGGAAATACAAAATTTGCAATTTGAGCCCACCCACTTGCCCAAAATGCCTGCTATAACAACAACAACAACAAATCTTCAGACCATAACAGAATGAAAACTAACTACAATACGTTATCCATAATATCCAGTTTTCAACCAAAATTACCAGACATGCAAATAAGCAAGAAATTATAACCGTGTTATAATTATTAAAATATGAAATTATAAACAATAACTGATACTCAGGGTAAAAGACAGTTAATAGAAATTGACTCCAGTTTGACTCCAGTGGGCTCAGGTATTGGATTTAGCAATTAAATATTTCAAAGTGGCTATTAAGATATTCAAATAATGAAAGGAAAATATGTATAAGAAACTCAAGGAAAATATGGTCTCAGTGAATCCACAGATATGGAACCTTACTGGGGGCATAGAAACTACAAAAAAGAACCAAACAGAAATTCTAGAACTGAAAGATATAAATAACTAAAAGGAAAATTTCAATATATGGACTCAACCACAAATTAGTGATGGCAGAAATAAGGCTCAGTGAACTTGAAGAGATGAATAGAGATTAATCCAAAGGACAGAGAAAAAGAATGAAGACAAATGAGAGTCTTGGGAACATATGGGACAATATTAATTGGTCCAACATATATGCATGGAATCCTAGAAGGAGAAGAGAGAAAGAAGGGACAGAAAAATATTTGAAAATATAATAGCCAAAATCTTCTCAATATTCTTGAAAAACATGGACTTGGATTCAAGAATCTATGTTTCACAAGCAAGATAAATACAAGGAAACCCAGACCTAGGAATATCATAATCAAATTGCTGAGAGGCAAAGAGAAAACATTGAAAACACAGAGAGAGGAAGATAACATATACTGGGAACAGGCTGGAATTCTCTGGGTATAGTTGGCCCAGTTCCATACCTGGGCATTCTGCCAACATTTGCTTCTAAAGCGATGAAATCGTGTGGTCTTGTCTTTTTCAATTGTCAGGCCTGTTCCCCTCCCTGCCAATGTGGCCTCTCCACAACTCTGTTTGGTGCTGCAGACCCCAGTGGTTCTCTGCCTCATACTCCATCAAGCTTAAAGGGTCTCTACTCAGTATCCACACTATATAGGGATTAAGAGAGACCTCTTCCTGCCTGTGCCACTCTGCCCTCTCAATGCTCTTGGAGCTACAGTGAGTCCATACTGCAAAGCAGTTCCCTCCTAAAGTCCCAGTAGAGAAAAGGGCAAAAGCCTTTTTGCCCTCGGTACCTCAGTTTGTCTACTGTTCCGTCCCAAGGTCCCAGATCAGGTTGATTTTCTCACCACGCTCCTCCTGTTCTTGTCTCTACTCCTTCATCTACCCCTGTCCATCAGGAAAGGACGGGACGTGTTTCTCCCTTTTGTCATGTGTATTACTTCTTCCTTCCTTTCATTGTTTGGGACTTTAATTTCCTAATGGGATTTTAATTTATCTGGTAGACAGTTTCAATAGTGAAACTGTCAAATCTGGAACATTTTTACATGGCAGTCATTGTATTTGGGCTATGCTGTCATATGGTACTTATTTCATAATCTCTAATTGACTCGGTTTAATAACTTGGCTAGGCATGATTCAAGAATGAATTTCAGCAGTTGTTCCTCAATAAAGCTGAAATTTTAAGAAACAGAAAAAGAAAATCCTAGATAAAAGAAAAGGAATGAATTTTGGTCTAGAGAATGGTGTGGATTTGTAGGAAATATTCTGTACTAACCAATATCAGATGGTTTTACAGATATCTCACTATCGCTCCCTGCTCCCACTGGACGATAAATAGTAAGGATGGTAAACATGGACAGAGGGTCCATTTATCCAAAAGCACTTCTTTAAGACTCTGCTAATCTCCTCTCCTGGAGGAACAGCCATGCTCCAGGTTGACCGTAGAAAAGAAAAGGGAAGGGTGTCTGAGGAAAGTGGAAGCTTTTGCCTCTCTGCTCAGCCCTTTGTTGAAGGACATCGTTGCACCACAGTCGCTGGTGAGTGGGCTGACTGTGAAGAGGTTGTGCACCGATGCTCAGTATACACTTGCATTTACATTTCTTCCCGCCATGTAGCTCGTATGGAGCCATGCAGCAAGGGAGGTAATTTGTAGCTGGTGAGTTTTGGTGCTTGGAGGCAAGGAGAGGAGCCCAAGTAGGCCTTTAGCTCTGCTATACTCTGCCTCAAATTTTATCAGCAAGGTTTGCCCTGGAATAGCATGTGATCACACGACTAATAATAACTGATCATGTCAAAGCAACTCTTGATTCCCTACCCACAACCTGTCTCTCCCTCAAATTTCCCATCTCAGTAAATAACACCATGATCCACCCAGCTATTCGAGCCTAAAATATAGGAATCATCTTAGATTTGTCCTCTTCCCTCACTCTTCACATCTAATCCACCAGCAAGTCCTGCTGGCTTTGCCTCCGGAATATATCCTAAATCCATCAATTCTCTGTCTCCACTGTTATGACCCTAGTTCAAACTCCATCATCTCTCACTTGAATTACTTCAATAGCCTCCAAACAAATCTTCCTCCTTGTTACTCTGGATTTTCTTCCACCCATCCACCATAGAACAGCCAGGGTGATCCTTGAGAAATGCAAATTAGATCATGTCATCTCCCACTTAACACTCTCCAATAGATTCCTCCTTATGCTTTTAAACAATACAAGCACATTATCATGAAACGGCTTTGTGTGATCTACCCCTTTCTATACCTTTCCATCCTTTGGGCTTACTCTGTCCCTCACTCACCATGCTCTAGCTACATCTTCTATTCCTTGAACACCCCAAAGTTGTTCCTGACTCAAGACCTTGGCACCCACTGATGGTGATACCTGAAACACTCCTCCCTTTCAAATATTTAGCATGCCTTCCTATATTAACTGCTCCCTTCTAGCCGCTAACACTTCAGCCTACTTTTATTTTGTAGCACTTAAAAATCATCACATTAACTTTATATGTTGACTTTTTATTGTGTGTCTCCCTGCATAAGAACAACTTCATCAGTGCCTGGAAGAGCTTCAGAAGAGTGCTCCATAAAAAACTGTTGAATGATCATAGGACCTTGTATCTTATTTTGCTTTTGTTTTTTGTGTGTATGACTCAGAGAATCCATCACTGGGGAGGGGATGACAGGGCAGGATTGGGGCATTCCCAATAATACCACTAAACGCCTTAAGAAAACATTTTGAGTTCTAATGTTCTCCCTTTAAAAATATCCTTTGTGGATTCAGCACAAGTGCTGAGACCACAGTAGAGAGCTGGGGAGGATTCAGGATCCTGTGTGTCGGCCATCCCCAGATCTGCCTAGGTCCTTGGATCCATGACTAACACCAAGCCCCTCTCCCCCCAGGGTACCCACCCTCCCTCTCCCCAGTTGCCAGGCACACGCCCTCTTCTACCTTCAGTGTGCACATACCTCCTCTCTCCTCAGCTGTGCACAGTGTGCTTTCCCCTCGGTGTGTCACATTCTCCATATGCACACACCCTACACTCCTTCTAAATCTCAGAAGTCTTCCATGAACCACTCCAACTTTATTTTGGTTGAGGGCTCAGGGCAGGGGTGGGCTGCAAACATGGACTCTCCTTTGGACACAGGTGGCAGGGCTGAGCTTCGTGGGCAGGGGCAGGTGCATCAGGACATTCCTGCTGTGCAGCCTAGTGGTACCAAGGGGCCCTTCCAGGTACACGGGACAGGAGTACACAGCCAGGCCGGCTGGAGATGGCAGGTCACTGGTGCCCTGAGCCTGGGTGCTGACGCTGACTGGAGGCAGAGGGCTGGGCTGGCTGGATGGACTGTCCTGCAAGGCCCCTGCTAACGGGTCCCACTCTGCGTTCCAGACCTGTAGCCCAATCAGCAGCAGCCCCGTCTCAGGAACCGTGGGATTTGGGTCGCTCACCACCTGGGAGCACCAGAAGCTGGTCAGGCAAGGCTAGGAAGCTGGGGGATGGTGGTGAAGTGGGATCAGAGAAGCAGATGGGGTTAGAGAGAGGCAAGATCACCTAGAGGCAAGGTGGGGTAACTGCGAGCTGTTATCCTGGATTTGAGGAGGGGAATTGCAAAGGAAGGGGCAGCAGGAAGATACCTGGAGGTGCAGAGGGTTGCTGTTCAGCTCCTGACGTCTGTAGGCGAACTGATGGCAAGCGGAGAAGTTGGAGTCGGGCACATACTGCTCCAGGGCGACCACAGGAAAGGCAGCCTCCCAGCGCAGTGCCAGCAGGAGGCGGCGAGGGTGGCCAAAGGCTGATAGGTGAAAGATGCGCTCTGGTACTTCGGTGCCCACGCCCAGGTAGCGAACTAACAGCTGCCCGCGGCGCGACAGCTGTCGCAGCCAGTGCCAGGGTGGCTGTGGGCCGGCAGGCGCATGGGGTCGCCAAGGCGGGGGTAGGCGGCCAGTCCAGAGAGCGTGGGCCACCTCGGCACAGCGCCGGGAGGCGCACGGGGGCGCCCCCTTCAGCTGCTGCAACAGGCAGTTAAGGTCGCGTTGCAGCGTGCCCACCAGCTGACTCAGTTCCAGCACCTCTGTCTCCAGGAAGCCTTCCAGAGGCCGCCACGCACTCAGCCGCGGCCCCACCCACCCCGCGCCAGACCAGTTTTGGCGAGAGGTCTCTGTCAGCAGAGCCTGCAAGGACTCCAGCCTCCGCTCAGCTTGCACCAGACGGTGCCGCAGCCGCCTCTCGGCGCGCCGGGAGCCTCCGCGAGCCGCAGGAACCCAAGTGGGTGAACTCCGCTGCAGCGCGCTCAGGAGGGCGCGGCTCTGGCGTCGCAACAGCCAGGCCTGGGGGCCAGCACTCAGTCCGCAGATCTGGGGTTCGGGTGGTGTGGACAGCAGGTGCATCTGGGCCTTGCATTCTGCCACGGCATCCAGCTCATTCAACTCTTGGAGGTGGAGGTGAGGAGTGAGAGACAAGGTGGATTCTCTCCACCCTAGACCCAAGGGAGTAGGCCTTCCTCTGACACTTTAAGCCATCACCCCATCACCTTCCTTACACCTTTATTGGTACCACTGTTCACATTCCCATGAGGGTGGCATTACGCTGAGCCGTTCCCCACCCCAACACAGATACCTGGCTCTAGCTTACCTGGGCTGGGCATCAGAGTGGCCAGCAGATACTGGGGAGTGTGTGGTTGGGCCCAGCTCCCACTGCTGGGGCTCAGGCAGGCTTGTGTGAGACTGATCAGGGCCTCCCTGTCCTTGTCATCTCCCACAGGACCCCCATAGAAAACTGAAGCTGAGGATGAGGTCAGAGCGCCTCAATTCCAGCCCCTCCAGTTTCCCACCTCCCAAAGCAAAGTTGTGAATTATGTCCTGGTAGTATTCCCACCCCCACCCCTTTCTGGGCTCTCCTGGGGGCTGGTGAATATGTGGGGGATAGGAAAGGTCTCACCGGCTAGCTCCTGCATCGCAGTGCTGGGGTTGCTGAGGCTGGCCCACAGCTGCTCTTGGATTTGAAGGACCTGAGTCAGGGTCACTTGACTCCTAGGGGAGAGGAGCAGGAAGTAGGGTTTCACTATATGCCGAGGACTCTCATATCTCTCTCTCCAGCCCAAACCTCTCTCCTGAGCTCCAGATTCATGAGAGCTCACTAATCATTGCCAGTTGGTACCTCAAATACAACTTGCTTTCAACTGAAATCATCATTTCCCCCACACCAGCCACCCAATTGTCCAAGGCAGAAATCTGGGAGCCATCCTTGACTCCTCCCTCTTCCTCACCCCGTATTTACTCCTATCCTACTGTGACTACCCTGGTCCCTACCACCCATATCCTGATCTTGTCCCTCGAGACTGCCAGAGCCTCCCAAGACTGTTCTGCTTGCCTGCAGCCCTGACCCATCTGGTCCATCCTGCACACTGCAGCCAGAGTGATCTTTCCAATGGACAAATAGGATCATGTTTCTTCTTTTACTTAAAACCCTTCGGGGGCTTCCCACTGTCCTCAGGATAAAATAGGGCCCCTTGCCATGGTCTTGAAGGCCCTTTACCACAAGCCACACCTCTCCCCTCTCAACCCCCAGCATGCCCACCTCAGCCACACTGAAGTCTTCTCCCTCTCACTGAGCTTAGTTCCCTCAGCTCAGAAAGGCCTCATCTCCACCTAATCTGCCTCTGCTTTCAAGACTCAATTCAAAGTGAGATCCCAAAGTCCTTGGAGAAGACTTCCTTGACTTCCCCTTGCCCTCACACTTTGGAGCTCCCCAGGGATGAATCCCAGCATGTGGAAAATACTCAGTGTTTGCTGAGTGACTGACTAACTGAGCAGGATGGGTGGGTCCCTCACCAGCGCCCCCTGTGTGCCTGCAGCTTCATTCCATAGAGCTGCCGGTGTAGCAGGAGGCCATGCAGGAGGAGCAGAGGCAGCACCCTGGTAGGGGGTTGCATGTAGAGTCCTTGCTGGGCTAGCTCCATGCTGTCAATCAAGACATGGCCCAGCTCCAGGGACTGGTCCCAGAAAACAGGCGTGGAGTGCTGAATCAGCACAGCTGGGGAGGAAGGAGAGTGCTGAGTCAGCACAGCACAGTTGCTCTCCCCCCTCTAATCTGAGAGCCTATGGGGTAAGCTCCTTACCTGGTAAGGAAGCAATAGCCTCTGCAGATACGATAAGCCAAAGACGGAAATCTTGGTGGACAGTGGCCACATTCCTGCTTGCAGGTTGGGCTAAAAGCAGTTCTAACTCCAGGTCGGAGACCACTAGGGGTCAGACATGGGGCTGAGATCAATCACTGGGTAAAGGGTCAGACACAAGTCTAGGAATCAGACTTGAGGCTAGAGGGTCAGGAGTCAGATACAAGGGGACAGACTTGGAGCTAGGAATCAGCCATGAGGCCTGAGAGTTCAAGTTCAGGCCCAAGGGTAGGATAGGGTCCTAGAAGTCATCCCCAGGCAGCAAACCCACCCTTGGCTCCATCCAATAGCCCCAACAAGGGCTGTAGCAGCTCTTTCGGCCAGTGAGGCATCAGATGACAGTTCTCCAGCACCAGCCAGTGTCCTTTGTGCATAGCCTGGCATAGAGTGCTGATCACAACTGAGAGCGGGTCCCAGGCTTCAGAGCCCAGGGCTATCACCTCCAGATGCCTCTGTCCCTGGGGACCAACAGAGAGATGGCAGAGTAACACAAAGTGATCCTAGGGTGACCCAAGGGACCCAGAGTAATGCCTCAAATGACCCAAAAAGTCCCTGAGTAACCCAGAAAGATCCAGGAGAATGCTGGGAGGGGGTCCCCACACCCCCGAGAGGCTAGGCTCAAACCTGCTTATGCTTGGCAGCCAGTTTCTGGATGACAGTCAGGGGATGCAGGGTGGCTGTGAGGTGACCAGTTGGTGGCAACAAGATCAGCATGGGCTGAGTAGCCTGACTGTGTTCAAAGGGTATGGTGGAGGCATCCAAGTTTTCCTCCAGGGGCCGGCCCAGGAGGCTGGTGGTGACATCTGCCAGAGCACCTGCTAGGCACTCAGGTCGCAGCACACGCCACAGGATCAGCTTCTGGAGGAGGCTGAGTGGATCAGGCCCAGGCCCAGGTGCAGGACCCAGCACTGTGGATGACAGTGACAGATAAGCCTGCCAAACACTGGAGTGGCCTGCCAGGGACTCACACAGCCCAGCAAATGGGGGCAGCAGCTCTAACATCCCACATTCATGCCAGGCCCTCAGCCCCAGCCAGGCTGGTCGAGCCACACCTGGGTCTGGCTTGCTATAGCCTGTGCTGGGAGAGGCTGCCAGTCCAGGCCAAAGTGCCAGCCTCTCCAGCTCTGGTGCCTTTCTTGCCACTCGCAGCAGAGCCAAAGCACCCAAGGCACCCACCAAGGGTACTTGGGTCAGGCCCAGTGTAGCCACGGTGCTGCCCAGTAGCTGGCGGGTCAGGTGTGTTCTGAGCTGCAGCAGATGGCTGGGCAGGTCCTCCCGCTGATGAATCTCACACTGCTTCATGCTATTCAGAGCCTGCTTGGTGGCTGCCAGCCAATTCTCTGAGCTCATATGGAAAAGTGGCAGCAGGTTCTGCAGTGGGCTAAGGGCCTTTATAATGGCCATTCCATGCCAGACCACTTGCCGATAGGGTGCCCGCAATACCACCTCCTGCAGCTTCAGGTCTTCTAGCTCCTTGCAATGGGCACGCAGCCGACATAGCTCTGCCTGGGCCCTCACCATATCCCTCAGGAACTTGGCTGGTTTCTGATGCTGTGGGTTCTGGAACAGCAGCATCGTCAGCAGCCGCTCCTGTACACAGTCACTTGTTGCATGGATCTGGCCCTTTCCCACACAGTCCCCAATCGTCTACGCTCATCTCCATCCCCATTCCTGGGCCCCTCCCAAGCTCATCCCAACCCATAGACTGGGCCCGCAAGCACCTCAACAGCCTCCACATCTTCGCAGGTGTCCAGGGCTCTGATCTTTAGGTCCTGCCAGCGGCTCTCGAGCTCAGGACACTCTATGCACAGGATTTCATGCAGCATCTGTTCTTCTAGGAGTTCCAGGTTCAGGCCCAGATCCAGCACATTCAGCCCCTTCAGCAGTTCACAGCCTAGCACTTGGGGTCACATGGGAGACACTTAACCCCTTCCCCTTGGCGGCGCCAGGGGGTGAGGTGTGCAGGGAGTATGGCTCCCTACTATGGCTTCCCTACTGAGTGAAGCGGGGGGCCTAGTGTGTCCACAAAGCTGTGCTGGCAACTTACCCACTGGGCCTCACCTTTTCCCAAGGCACTGAGGGGCAGGGTAGTGCTCAGATAGAGACAGAAGCCAGGCTGCACCTGGAGTGGGCTCAGCTGCTCCCGCTGTAGTAACCATTGCAGTTCCGGGCACGCTAGGCCCAGCTCCACGTTGGTCAGTAGAACGGGCAGGCCTGTGAGGGAGAGGCAAGGACACCCCTACCCACCATGCCAGCGCCTATGCCACCAGGCACAAAATCTGGCTCTGACCAGCTACCCCCCCCCGGCTGATAGGAGGGTTCCTTTAAGGCTCTTCCACAGAGTCAGTGCCCAGGATGAAGGTGGGAGCTGAGGTCAGACTGGGTGTGAGAGGCCTCTGGAGCCACAGAGTAGGGGCAGGACAGAAGAGGGACATGGTGGGCGGGCACTAGTTCTCACCACTGGCAGCTGCCTGGCAGAGCTGAGGACCCAGCTCTGGGTCAGCACCTGAGAGCACGCTAAGGAAGGGGAGGGAGGGAGACTGAGCCTCAGAGGCTGGCCTCGACTCCTGCCTCTTCGTCTCCTCCTCCTTCTCCTCTTCCTTCTCCTCATTTCCCCTTTCCTCTGCCTTCTCCTCGTTTGTCTTCTCCTCAGCCTTATCAGTCTCTTCACTATCATCATCTTCTTCCATGTCCTCCTGTTTACACTCTTTTTCTTGATTTCTCATGAAGCCCTTCCCTGTGGCAGAAAGATGCAGAGGAGCTCTTCTCAGGGGAGGAATCAGGCTCCGAGGGAGCACCGTTCAACCAAGGGCTCCATCTCATGAGGGAAGGTCCGCAGGAAGACACCTTAGGAAAGTTGCTTAAGCTCTCTATGACTCAACTTCCTTATCTGCAGAATGGGGTTGACATTAGCGACTACCTCATAGCGTTAGTGTGAAGATGACAGCACTCAGCTGGCACCTACTAAGCACTCCATAAATGTTAACCATCATTATTATTACTCTAAAATTCTAGGCAGGGGTTCTAGTCATCCCTGAAATCAGCTCCATTTCTGCCGGTTGGTTAGAAGAGTCAGCGCATTTCCCTTTTTTGCCTAAGCTAATTCTGTCACTAACAACTAAAAGAGTCGTCACTAATATAGAAATGGTGCCTGGAAGTAGTGACTTGTAAGTGAAAGGCCATAAACTGTGGAATTAGCTAAGTCATGAGCGGTGCGGTGGACACAGATGGTTGGCTAACCAACAGCCATCCCCAACCCCCTTCTCCTTTGCCTCCTCTACTGCAAGAACTAAAAAAGATAAATACTTTTTTTTTTAAGCATTAAGAAATTTAAGAATTTTTTAAAGTATTAAGCATTTAAGAAGTGGGCAAGTGGAGGCTGCCAGGTCCACAGTTTGGTGTATTCACTTTCTACTGCTTAACAAATCGCCACAAACTTAGCAGCTTAGAACAACACCCATTTATTATCTCACATCTGGGTAAGTCAGAAGCTCGCATAGCATGACTGGATGCTCTGTTCAGGGTTACTCTGGGCTGACATCAAGGCCTCAGCTGGGCTCCAACTGTGTCATCTGGGACTTGGGTCCTCTTCCAGGCTTACTGGGTTTTAACAGAATTTATTTCCTTCTCACACTTTCCCTAGAGAGCACTCCATCTTCCAGCCAACAAGATTCATTGAATCCTTGTGTTTCAAATCTTTCTGACTGCCTCTTCTTTCTTCCTTTCTTCTTTGAAGGGCATACATGATTACATTGGGCCCACCCAGATAATATCTCTCTCTTAAGGTCAACTGATTAGTAAACTTAATTACATCTGCAAAGTCTCTCTTGTCATGGAACACTTCAAAACTAAGGGAGTAACAGCAGAAGACAAAGGTCTTGGGGGCCAAAATTCTTCCTACCACATTTGGCTATTCAGACTTCTGGAGAGCTTTTGTTTTCCTGACAAAAGGGACAGAAATGGACAGCAGCAACCCTGACATGATGCCTGGAGGGACAGCAGCCAATTTGATAACAAATTACCACAAATATGGTAGCTTAAAACAACAGAAACTCATTCCATCATAGTTCTGGAGACTTGAAGTCCAAAAGCAAGGTGTTGGCAAGGCTGCACTCCCTCTGAAGGCTTTAAGAGAGACTCCTTCCTTGCCTCCTCCAGCTTCTGGTGGTTCCAAGAGTTCCTTGGCTTGAGGCTACGTAACTCTAATATCTATCTCCATCTCCACGTGGCTTTCCCTCTGTATACGTATGCCTTCTCTTCTGTCTCTTACAAGGACACTTGTCATTGGATTTAGGGCCAACCTAGATAATCTAGGGTGATCTCATTTCAAGGTCCTTAACTTAATTACATCTGCAAAGACTCTTTTTCCAAATAAGGTCACATTCATAGGTTCCAGGGGTTAGGATGTGGACATGTCTTTTTGGGGGCCACCATTCAACCCACTACAATATAAGCCAGCATGCTAAGAATCGTAGACCAGAAAGATAGAAGAATCTGGATGCTTGAAAGCAACACTGAAGCCCTGACTCGCTTATCTCAGTACTTCTTATAATGTGAGATAAATAAATCTCTATTTGTTTAAGCCATAAATTGGGTTTTTGTTACTGTTAGTGAGAGCATTCCTAACTGATTCAGAGAGCTGGGGGGCAATGAGGATTTTTCTTTTCCCTACTGGGAAGGTGGCCAGGCTCTGTGGTGGGTAAAAAGTTGGCTTATCTCATGGGACTTGGCCCATGTGCTCACTGACCTTTAGTGGATTTAGTAGAAGATACTGGAGCGTGCTGGCTACTTCTCTATTTAGATGAGAAAAACAACCTCCAGAAAAAACTTTAAGGGAATTCCTTTCTGCTCATATCAAGCAATTTCAGACCACAAATGATCAGATACTCATGCACTTTGCTGCTTGGTAAAAACGATTCTCTACCTCATGGAATAGGAAATTACGGGCTCTTGGAGGAGCATGGAAAATCAGGCAAGCCTAATTCTCCAAATCCATTCCACGTACTTCTCTCTATGCATCTCTGCTTGACAAAGATGATGGTCTCCCTCCCTGCTTTTGACCTGGATAGAGCCCAAAGTAAGAGGGGCTGCATTCCATGACCGATTAGCCTAAGCCCACCACTCAGACTATTTTCTTTCTTACTACAGCTTGGGAGAAGGCTGAGGTTTAGCTGGATGACAATTACACTAGGGCTTAGTGGAATTGGTGGAGACCCCAGAACCAATGTTAAGAGACAAAAGCCGAAAGGTAGGGTTTAGATTAAGAATGAGAATGTACCAAGATTTCTGGCATTGGTTAATAGCTAATAGAGTCCTTACAAATGAAATCTGCGGGAAAAGACGAGAGATTTAAGGAGATTAGGCAAAAAATCCCACGTCTGGTAACAAGTGGTCTGTATTTGCTTAATTTTAAGGCAAATCCTAAGCTTCCATACCCGTTCCAATAGGAAGTGGACATTTAAGTAAAAACAGCTACACCAGGGGACTTTTGCCCAGCTTTCCTTTTAGCCCTGGGGAGGGAGGACAAGGAAAATTATACTTTTCATAGGAACCCAGGGCAGCTGAACTAGCTGTCCAAGAGCTCACTTGACAGCGGGTGAAGTGATGCTGATCATTTGCCTTACTATCTCTGTCTGGCATTATATGACACATATATACAGCATATGTTTCTTACCCTTTCCCAGTTTCTAAACAGAAAGTTTATTGTAGTTATTTTGATTTGATTTTGCTTCACTTTGCATATCAGGTGTCTTGGTATGGTGAGATTTAGCATGTAATCTATCATAGGTTATGGAATCACAAAGAGCCACATCCAGATCTGATCAAGAACAATGAACATCATTCAGAGTTCCTGGACTCAGAATTGGATGAAGCAGCTAGATGTTTCTTTTTTTTTCTTTTAGCTTTTTTTTTTTTGAGGAAGATTGGCCCTGAGCTAACATCTGTTGCCACTCTTCCTCTTTTTTTCTTTTTTCTCCCAAAAGGCCCCAGTACATAGTTGTATATCCTAGTTATAGGTCCTTCTAGTTCTTTTATGTGGGACGCTGCCTCAGCATGGCTTGATAAGCAGTAACTAGGTCTGCGCCCAGGATCTGACCTGTTGAACCCTGGGCCACCAAAGCAGAATGCGTGGACCCGACCACTGCACCACTGGGCCAGCCCCCAGGTATTTCTTCGAGGTGTCTCTTATTAGAGAGGGGGGAATCCATTTTTAGTTACACATGTGGTAGTTATATGATGGGCATTCTTGTAATGGTGGATGGGCACAATGGAAAGTTATGCTGGATGGCCAAGGGATGGACTGTAATAACAGTAGCAATAATATATTAGTAGTAATAATGACTAACATTTTTGAGAACTTATTATATATTAGGCACTGTATGAACCCCTTTTACATGAATTATCTTAATACTCACAACACATTATGGGACAGGTATAATTAAGACCCTCATTTTATTGGCAAATGAATTTAGGCTTAGAGAGATTAAGTACCTTGCCTAAGGTCACACAGGTAGTAAAGGATAGATATTTGACCCAGACAGTCTGATTATAGAGCCCATGTTACAGATCACTTTATTACACATCTTCCATTGTAGATGTCTATTATTCTCACCAATGCAACCCCTTCTTCTGGGAAATAAATACCCTTGCTTCCTTCCCCTAGGAAATGCTCCTTCCCTGATTCAAGCAGAGCCAATAGAAATATTTCCCCAAAATTCCTATACATGGGATAAATTCGGGTAGTAAAGCTCTGAGTTGTAGGTTAAGCTTCCAAAAGTGCTGAGCAGACCAGAGAAGTGGAAGATTGTGGACTGGTCAGCCATATAGATTCAGAATGATTACAATACGGGCCAAAAAATATAAATGTGACCTAATTTGTTAATATCATGTAGGCTGGTGAAACCTGGGATACCCTGGCCACAAAAATTTAGTGTCTTCATTATGAAAGGGAAGATCACAAGTGGCTGAGAGTGTTGGGCAGTTCAGACACCTGAGAAGCACTGTGTTTATTATCCCTGGTTTTACCTCTGCCCTCAGCGGGACCTGGGGCCAAGCATCTGGTCTCTTCCAGAGGCAGTGGGTTCAGCCAGATGAGGGCCTGGTTGCTGGGGTCAAGCAGCAGAGGCCAACGGCAACTGAAGTAGTGGGTGCGACTTCGCAGAAGCAGGCCTGCCAGGCGGGCTGACTTTGCCTGGGGCTTCAGGTCTCGGTCCCACTGGAACTGTTCGGATTCAGAGCTCAGCAAGGACAGAAGGCTGAAGGGGGAGCGTGTGGAGAGCAGAGGGTTCTTCACTGGCATGATGACAGATTTCTGCTTCTGCTTCAGTGCCTGTGCCACATCATCTGGGCCCAGGGTCTCCTGGAATCCTCTACACAGAGCCAGCCACTTGTCTAGTAGCTCCTGGCGCCGCAATGGTGGGAAGGGACCCAGGTAGATGACAGCAGCTGAACATAGGAGGGCATCTCCGAACACAGTTGTGCAGTGCCCCTTCAACTTCTGGTGTGGAACGGAAGGTCAGAGGGTGTGTAGGCCAGTGAGGAGGGTATAGGCAGAGGGTCTGGCAGAGAGGGAGCAAGGCAGGGTAAGGAGGGCCGAGTGGGACAGAAGGAGGCAGTGAAGGCACAGGGAGGAGCAGAAGAGTGGGGGCAGTGGTGCAGAAATGAACTTTGTGGGGGGCGGGAATCTGAGAGGGGCTGGTTACCTGGAGCTCTGTAGTCCAGGAATGCATGGGTGTGAGCAGTGCAGCCTTCATGGGCCATTTGCAGTACTGGCCAGACTGAGCCCGACTGAGATTCTCGACCACACGGCTGTGGGAAGCCTGGGCATCTTGCAGCTTCTTGGTCAGGGCCAAATTGTGCTCTAGGATCTCCTGGGCCTGGAACTGGTAATGGCCCAGGCGGGCCTGCTCCCGAGCCAGTGTCGCCTCTACCTGCCGCAGCAGCTGGCCCGTGGGCAGTCCTCGGCGCTGTGCCAGCCCGTAACACAGAACAGCCCAGAGCCAGGCTGCCAGGCTTGCTGCAGGTATGCTTACTGCCTGCAAGGCTGCATTGCTCATACCTGGAGCCCTGAGAGCTAGGTTTAACTTTATCAGCTCTGAGTCTGTCATCTTCTCCTTGGGGAAGAACACCAGCTCCTGGAAGAGTGTGTATTCGGTGGTGGGGTCGGGGGGTCGGGGTGGAAACACAGAGGCGCTGAGCCTTGCCCCCTCAGCCTAGCCCCACCAAGTCTCCCTCCATGCCTCCCCTCTCCTCCTCCACTGTGCTCCACACTACCTACCTGATAAAAATCCTCACTGCATAACAGCTGCTTGGCACTGGCCCAGCCTGTTTCACGGTGGAACAGGTCACACAGAGCATCAGTCACCCGGACCACAGATTCTGGTGGTGCTCGATAGCTTCGTATCTCCTCAAAGTCAGCCACCTGCAGCTGGCTCAGGGGCCCCAGAAATGCGTTGCTCATCTAAATCAGAGAGATGCATTCTTGAAGTGAGCTCCTGAAATGTCCTCTTTCTTCAAGGTGTTGCCATGAAGGATCATCTCCTCCTACGAGTCCCCATGAAGGACTACTCCTCAAGCCATCCTATTACCTTTGCCCCTCCCCCAGGAGACTCCATGACAAGTCACCCTCCATGACAAGTCCTCTCCTCTGGGCATCCTATGAGCGTTTGGCCCCTCGAGAGAGAGGAGCAATACAGGGAAGGCAGCAGGAAGAGCCCACCTGCTCCAGGAGAGCCTCGCGCTGAGCCCGCAGGGCATCTTGCTGCTTGGTCAGGTTCTCAATGAGGTTCTCCTGCTGCCGACACTCTGCCAGCTGCCGCTTGTACAGGAGCTTGCTTTGATCTAGCTGCTGATGCAGTGTGCTGAGGCTCTGTGAACAGAGATCCAAGCTCTGCAGCTCCAGATCCAGGGCCAGGTGGGAAGGCCCCAAGGGAAGACCCCATGGGCGCGGGACTCCTGCACACTCCTCACTTGATAGTCAGGGTGACCAAGTTGTACTCTAAATAGGCCACAGATACAGACTGAGCTCTGGAACTGTTACTTACCAGTCTGTGAGTTATACATCTAGTAATGCAGCTCCAAGTGGTGGTTGCTTCTCCCGACCTGCCCTACAGGCCCAGGCAATCTGAATCCAAAGCCTATGTGCTGAACCATTATGCTGCACTCTTTATCTTACCTGACCTATTAGCAGCAGTTATCAGAGAAGACACTTCCCTCCTCGAAACATTCTCCTCCCTTGACTTCCCCGATAGCGTGTTCTCCTTGGGCTTTCTCCAACTTCTGTGGCTGCTCTTTCTCACTCTCTTCCTCTGCCATCCCTTAAATATTCCTCAGCAGTTTTTACAGGCCCCTTCTTTTCTCACTCTATACTTCTAGGCGCCCTCTCTAATCTCATGGCTTTAATTACCACTTATTTTCTAACAACACCCAAATCTCTCTCTCCAGCCAGATTCTCTCCCAGGCCTGACACCCATGTACCCATCTGCTTAGTGGGAATCTCTTCGACATCTCGCAGGCCCTCAGACTTCACATGTCCAAAAATAAACATATTGGCTGTGCCTCCTCAGATCTCTCGCAATCTTACTCATCTCCTCGGTGGTCTTTTTCTCAGAGAACTGTGGCAAAATACACCCAAGTTTCCCAAGGAAGAAACCTAATTGTGACCCTGACTCCATCTCTTCTATTTCCCCAAACGCTACTCATCTTCAAGGCCTTTCAATTCTCCTTCCTAAGTGTCTCTCTTGTCTACTCCCACCCCACACCCATCACTCATGCCCATGCTCTCACCCTGACCTTCTGCACTGGCTTCCTAACTGGCGTCTTGGCTTCCATGCTTATTCTTCCTCCTCTAGTCCATTTTTCATGCTGCAGCCTGGTTGGTTTTCTAAAAACCAAATATCATCATCACTGTCCCTTAATACCTGCCACTTTTTCATTTCTTTTACAATGCCTCCCTGACCAAGAGGTCTCTACTCATCTTTCCAACCTCAGCTCTTTTTCCTCTCCCAGCACTCTACTCTCCAGCCATTCCTGACTTTCAGTTCCTCCAATGTGGCACACATTCTCTTGCCTCTGGGCCTTTGCATATGCTATTACTCCAGCCTGTCACATTTCTCCTCCCCCCTGCCTTTTATGCCAAATCTTACCTAACCCTCAGGTAACAACTTTGATGTACTTCATTCATTTGTTTACATATTGAAGGAATGTTTTTGAGCGCCTACCATGTTCTGCATGTGGCTATGTGCTACATTCTGTGGCACTATGCTTTCTCTAGGAAGTCTTTGATACTTCAGAGCACTCTATACTTTCTCTGTCATAACACACTGTTTTGTAATTGCCTGGATGAGTCTATATCTTCCAGTAAAGTAGGCCCCATGAAGGCAAGGACAGCCCCTCATCTTTCTTATTAGGAGGCAATCTAACCTAATAAGGACTAACAATTATTGAGCTCTTACTATGTGCCAGCACTTTTAAGTGCTTTACATATTAAGATCTCATTTAATCCTCATCCTAACCTGATCTCAGTTTTCTCATCTGTAAAATGGGAAAAAGGACAGCCACTTCAGAAAGTTGTGGCAAGGATTCTATCTATATATCTATCTATCTATCTATCTATCTATCTATCTATCTATCTAGATGTAAACATAGATGTAGACATAGACATAGACACAAATATTAATGGGTGCCTCGACAAAAAAATGTGGAGTTCAACTAATTTTTGTTGAGTACAATAATGAATAAATGAACCAATTGAATATGAGAGAGAGAAGAGATGGAGGGATCCAGAATGACTCAGATTTGGCTGAAATGACTAAGGAGATGGTGGTGCCACTTCCTGGGGTGGGGAACATTGAAAGAAGTACATACTACTATGACTGTTGAGTGAATGACCAAGGGTTCTGACACTGAATGCCTCTAAGACTATGAACACCTCTTATCCAGATTTTGGGCTTCTTATGTTGTGCTCTGATATAACTGACCCAGGGATCAAGAATATAATAGCCCCTCTAAACCAGATCAACAATTCCTGGTCTTAAACAAGGTAGGGCCCAAGACAAGAAACTGGAATATGGAAAACATGGGAGAGGGGACCCCTGTCCTTCTATGAACTTCTTTTTTTTTGCATCCCAACTGAGTTTTGAGGTTTAATCTAAGCTAGCGATCCTTGGTGATGGATAGCAGGAGGGCACCAGTACGATGGGAACTCCAGGGAGCACCATTTACACAGAACACAATGAAAACCATGTATGTGGATACACATAAGCCATGCCCCTGGAGTTTGCAACACCGGGTGATAGCCCTGAGGGCACTCATCAAAACAGGCAGGCTGGACATTAGGAATTGTAAGGCCTGAAAACCCAGTAGAAAGTAAGTCAGATTATCTACTTGTGAGTTGATCATTAGTTCACCTCTCTGTAGTTATTTATCCCTGAACCTTCAAGTGTTGTGTAGCACAAAGAAAACAACAACAACAACAAAATGTTATTTCAGAATTCCTCTTATTAAAAACAAAAGAAAAAAACTCCTTATTTTGGGAAAACACCTTTAACTGAGAGTATTTGACTATAGAAGTTGTGATGACCCCACTTCCACCAGTTTTAGCTAGATATGAGAGGTGTATTTATTCAAAGAAGAAAATTGCTCTGTATAAGAAAGCAACAGGATTTAGGGTTTGGACTAGGAAAAAACCTCTTGTTACATGAGAATTGTATTTGGGGAGCTCTAAAGGAGATGTGGGGTGGCTGAATAACATTGTGGAGCAGATATTGGGGAGATGTGAGGAGAAGAAAAAGTTGGTCATTGGGAAATGCTCTGTAGAGGACAGTGACTGAGGAAATTCAGGACACTGATTTCTAGAATACCATTTAAATCTATTTCTGGTTCTGTTCTAGAATGTACATTGCCTCTACTGCCATCATCCATCCACATTTCCCCACTGTACGCAACAGCCTTGCATATTTGGTGCTTTGGTGGAAGGAAGAGGTCAGGGACAAAGCATTGTGGGAAAAGAGGATAGCTACAAGAGGTGTGCCAACTAGCAGTGATGGAGAATTCAGGAGAAGGGGATAAGAGGAGGAGGCAACTGTGAGAATGTAATCCCTGCCCCATCCCCAGTGGAAATCTATAGAGATCTTGGGAGGCATACTGAACTTCACAGTCAAGGAACTAGGGATAACCAGAATCAGACACTTGGGTTTCATGTGTTCAGAAGAATCAGCCTGGTCTGAGCTGTGCCACGGGGAACTTTGAGCCTGAGCTCTAAAGGGGGAGGCAGCAGGGATTAGAGAGATCTCCTGGGGAAAGGGGATTCTCGGGAGAGAAGAACTAAGGTTTGGTCTGGTTGGTTCCTCCAAAGTCCCCTTTTGGGCTCCTGCTTTGACTTTACTGTGCATGCCTCATAATCTTCTCCCTCTTACCGTGCAGGAGGCTTTCAGCTGCTCTTCCAACTTGAAGATCAGGTTGGTGTGGGCGTTGTGCTGCTCAATTATCATTCTCAGGTTCCGCAGGGCATTCTGGATCCTGGAGATACAATGTGCCAGTGAGTGGACCCAAGGGAGCAGGAGGTACAGTGCAGGGAAGGGGGCCACTCACCGCTGGGCCTTGCTCTTTATCTGCAGGATCATCTGTTCCTGTAGCAGCACAAAGGTGTCCAGGAAGTCTAGGAAGGTCTTGGGGGTGACGAGTGGCAATTCAGGGCACAAGTGCCCATGGTAGCTGGCAGCCGAAAGGTGGATGAGAGCCATGGCTTTGGCCACACTGGGAATTGAGGCCTGGAGGTCTGGGCACTTCAAGGAGTCTGCAATGGGTATGACTTTAGCCTGGACTTGTGAGCTTGTAGGGGAATGGGAAGGGAAAAGGACCCTCTCCTGGCTCACAAGAAGGGCAGAAAAAGGGAAGGGGGCCCACTAGGTTCTAGAAAGAGAGAGACTGACTTAAGTAATAATCCTCATTAGAACCTGGATGAGATGAGTGGCGAGGACAGGTAAAAAGGGCTCACCGTCATCAAGGGGTAGACTCTGAGCACCCTTCAGGTAGTGCTGGACCACTCTGACCAGGGAATCCTGATCCCAGGTTTCATAGCGGTCAATGCTGGCGACGGCCAGTTGAAGGAGCCTCAGGAAAAGGGTGGAGGGCAGCTGTTTGTGGGCCTGGTCATCGCTGATCAGGAAGAACATGTGCAGGTGGCTGCATACTTGCTGGTAGAACCTGTGGGCCAGGGGATCAGGTACTGTCCTCCCCTTTATCCCTATTTGCCCCTGGTCCCAACTCTGACCCCTAGCCCTGATCTTCTGAGCCCTCATGGCAACCCCTAGATTTCTTTTTGGCCTTTTTGCCAGGATGGAGCAAGAGCAGAGCAGCCCCTGTTATATAGGGTTCTTGGCCTCACCTCTGCAACAGCATTTCCTTCTTGATGTTCGGCTTGATACTTAGGTTCTCCCTGAGGAGATGTTCTTCAATGTTGTCCAGATCTGCGTCTGTGTACTGGTCAGGGAAACTGCCTGAAGTAGCCAGGGCTAGCAGACAGTGAAGGGTAGTAAGATCCACATCCGTGGGCACCAGCAGGGCCACTGGCTGGCCTAACATGCCAGCATGCCAGCTGGCATCCTGTAGGCACTGGAGAATGGCCTCCTCTGACCCAGATGGCAGATGGAAGAGGCGGACCTGACAAATGCTAGCTGCCAGAGTGATGGCAGTACGGCGCCCAGTACTCAGAGCTCCCGAGAGCAGTAGGCTATGCTGCCGGGGCCTGGCCAGCACCCGGACCAGGCGGGCCACGTGCTGGGCCATGGAGTGGCACTGGGCAAGGTGGGGGCTCAGCTTCAGCTGAGCAGCTGAGGTGGCTAGCTGCTCCTCCAGGCTCTCCCACTGCCGTTCCAGGTACAAGTTAGGGCTCTCTGAGTTGGACCCCAGTATCAGCTCCTGGCTGAAGACCAGGTCTGAGGGCTTTTCCTGGGGATGGAGTAGTAGCACTGGTAGCAACAGGGGTGAGACCAGGTCCATCTGGGGAGTCTTCTGCCACCAACTCTTAGAACTCTTTAGCTGGAATTTGTAGCTGGAGGCCCTTGTGCCTCTCTCCTGGCTTATCTTCTGACTCATGTTCTCTGTGGTCTCCTTCTTTACTGGTGGCATGGATGGTGCTAGACTTGAATCACTGTAGTGCAAGCCTGTGGTGACCTGAAGGCAATAAGGGTCCTCCTCCTCCTCTGTCTCACTGCCACTGTTGCTGAAGTCCTCCAACTGGGCCAACTCCCCTTCAGATTCCACTTCAGGCACCCTTTCCTCTTCCTCCTCCTCCCCCTCATAGCCCTTGCCCAGGCTCTGGGGCACTGGCCCACAGCAGAAGACACTCTGAGCTACTTCTAGGAGCAGCTTAGCACAGTAAGAGCGTTCCCTAGGGCTGTCCAGTCGGTCACAAAATGTTCTCTGTGCCTCATGCAACCAAAGACGCACCATGTTGCGCATGGCCATCATAATCGTCAGGTGAGTGCCTCGCAAGCCTGACACCCGGCGCAAGTGCTCCCGGTGGTTGGGACAGTACAGAAAACCTCGGGAGCCCATTCTGGTTGGCAGTAGCTGAAGGCTGCCCAGTAGCTGGCTCACAGAGTGCAGGGAGAAGCGGTAGTGTGGGTGGAGAGGTGAAGGCATAAAGCAGTTGCCCACAGCCTCCCAGGCCTCCACTGAGGCCCAGACCAGGGCTCTTGCTAGAACCCCTTCCCGCTCCACAGAGGGGAAGCGCTCAAGCCAGGCCTGGATGCTAGGTGTGTGCCTGCTCAGCAGCATGGCCTGGGTCATGCTGCCCAGGGCCAGCACTGTGAAGAGTCGAAAGAGGCGTGGGCACAGCGGGCGCTCGCAGAAGCCTGGCACCGTGGCAGTGGCAAGGAAGTTGACTATAGGCTGCAGCGTCTGCAGTTCCAAGGTGCTGTGGGCATACATGGTGCCATCTATGGCCTGGCGCAGAGTCTCCAACACCGGCTGACAGCTCTTCTCTGGGTCTGTGGGACATGAAGTATAACAGTGAGGACATGTGTGAGTCCACATAACAGTGTCACCATGTGCCTCCTATCCCTGCCTACTAATATTGCATCAGTATTGTCTCTGGTGCAATACTGAATAGAAGCAGTGAGAGTGGACATTCTTGCCTAGTGACTGATCTTAGGGAAAAAGTGTTCAATATTTCACCATTAAGTATGTAATTAGCTGTAGGTTTTAATAGATGTCCTTCACTCTTTCTATTTCTAGGTAGCTGAGAGTTACCATGAATAGTGTTGAATTTTAATCAAATGCTTTTTCTTTATCTATTGAGGTGATCTTACACTTTTTCTTCTTTATTCTGTTAATGTTTTGAATTACACTGATGGATTTTTGAATGTTGAGTCAACTTTCCATTCCTGGGATATACTCCATTTGATGATAATGTATTGTTCTTTTATATGTTGCTGAATTTTATTTAATACTTCATTGAGGATTTATTTTTGCATTTATATTAATGAAAGAAAATGATCTATAATTTCTTTTCTTGAAATGTCTTTTCAGGGCTTGTTATTAAGGTTATGGTGGCCTCATAAAATGAGTCGGGAAGTGTTTACTCCATTTTCTGAAAAAGTGTAAGTTTCAATTTTTTCTTAAATATTGGATATACTTCAACTGTGTAACCATCTGGGACTGGGAATGTTTATTATTATGAATTCAAGTTTTTAATAGATATATAGGGCTATTCATTTTCTATTGTTTTTCTTCTTGAGTCAGGTTTTAATAAGTTGTGTTTTTCAAGGTATCTGTCCATTTCATCTAAGTTACTAAATGTACTAGCAAAGTTTTTCACAATGTTCCCTTGTTATCCTTTTTAACATCTTTAAGATAAAATTTCTTTCATTCCTGATATTGATAATTTATGTTTTCTCTTTTCATTTCTTGATTTGTGTAACTTGGGGATTAATTTTATTCATCTTTTTTCAAAGAACTAAATTTTGGCTTTGTTATTTTTTACTGTTTTTGTGTTTTTCTACCTCATTATTTCTGCTCTGATTTTTATTATTTATTTCCTTCTAATTACTTTGGGTTTAACTTGCTCTTCTTTTTCTAGATTCTTTTTTTTTTTTTTTGCTGAAGAAGATTGGCCCTGAGCTAAAATCTATTGCAATCTTCCTCTTTTTGCTTGAGGAAGATTGTCGCTGAGCTAACATCTGTGCCAATCTTCCTCTACTTTGTATGTGGGACATCGCCTCTGCATAGCTTGATGAGCAGTGTGTAGATCCGCGCCCAGGATCCAAACCCACAAACTCCCTGGGCCGCCGAAGCGGAGCACGCAAACTTAAAGACTACGCCACCAGGCCGGCACTTTCTAGATTCTTAAGCTGAAAATTTAGATCACTGATTCTAAACCTTTCTTCTTTTCTGATATAGGCATTTAAAGCTGTAAACTTCTCTCTAAGCACTGCTTTAGCTACATGCCACAGATTTTCATATGTTTTTGTTTTTTGTTTTGTTTTGTTTTGTTTGTGAGGAAGATTGGCCCTGTGCTAATATCTGCTGCCAATCTTCCTCTTTTTCTTTTTTCTCTTCAAAGCCCCAGTACATAGTTGTGTATCATAGTTGTAGAGTTGTAGCTTTACTTTATCACCTAGTCTGATAATGTTGGCCTTTTATATGGACTGCTTAGTCCATTTACATTTAATGTAATTATTGATAGGGTTGGTTTAAAAAGTGCATATATTGTTATTTGTCTTCTATTTGTCTCTTCTATTGTTTACTTCTCTGTTGTAAGCTTATTTCCTGCTTTCTTTTACATAACTTAAATATTTTTATCCCATTGTATTTCCTTTATTGATTTTTTAGCTATACTCTTTGTTAAGTGATTTTTCTAGGGCTAACAATATGCCTCCTTAACTTATCAATACTTAGAAGTAATATTTTACACTTCATACTTCACACTTGACCTTTCCAACTTCCTGTTTCACATTTCACAAACATAAGAACCTTACAACAGTATAATTCCTTTTACCCATTGCTCCCCATCCTATCCTTTTACTATTGTTCCAATTTCTTTCTTACTTCTACCTACATTAGCAACTCCATCTGACATTATTATTTTTGTTTTAAACTATCAGCTGTATTTTAAGGAAATTAAGAGATGAAAAAGATATTTTTGTAAAGATACTCACATATTTACCATTTCTGATAGTCTTCATTCTTTTCCATAGATCTGAGTTTCCATATGGTATTATTTCCCTTCTGCCTGAAGAACATCTTTTAGCAGTTATTGTAGTGCAATTCTAGCTGCAGTGAACTTTCTCAGCTTTCAAGTATCTGAAATACCTTTGTTTCCTCCTCATTTATGAAGGCTATCTTTACTGGATGGAGAATTATGAGATGACAGATTTTGGTTCTTTTTTTGCCTTTTCTTACTTTAAAGATGTTGTTCCACTATCCTCTGGACTCTGTTGTTTCTGATGAGAAGTTAACCATTATTCTCAATGTTGTTCATCTACACATAATGTGTCTTACTTTTTCTCTAATCACTTTCAAAGTTTTTCTTTCTTTGATTTTCAGAAGTTTGACTATGATGTGCCTAGGTGTGGTTTTCTTTTTAATATTTTACTTGGTAATAACTGAGCTTTCTATATCTGAAAGTCAATATTTTCTAAGAAATTTGGGAAATTTTTAGTCAAAGAGTTTGGTCAAATATTTCCTCAAAGAGTTTTTCTGCCCTGTTCTCACTCTTCTTTCCTGCTGGAACTCCAATTATATACATGTTAGATTGAACCTCTATTCATATCTAATATTTTTCTTTCTTCAGGGTTCACTGACTCTTTCTTTAGCCATCTTGAATCTTTTATTAAGCCATGAAGTGAATTTTTCATTTCAGTTATTGTATTTTCCAGTTCTAAAATTTCCCTTCAGTTATTTTTAGTAGTTTACATTCTTTTGCTGAGATTACCCATATATTCACTCATTAAGATCATATTTTCCTTTAAGTACTTGAATACTTTTATAATAGCTGCTGTAAAGTATTTGTCTGCTAAATTTAACTTCTAGACCATCTCAGGGTCAGTTTTTATTGACTATTTTCTCTTAACAGTGGGTCACAGTTTTTTGTATTGTATGTCTATTAATTTTTTATTTTATGCTGGATGTTTTGATGACTATCATTCAGTGACAACTTTTACACTGCCAGCTATAATATACTTCATTCTACAACATTGCTTGCAATGTTTTCAACCTTCCTGTTGAAATCTCTTCTCAGTTGCCGTTCACAGATCTGAATTCACCCTTTCTATTATCTACTGACATCCTGATTATTTGTGCAAATTCACTGAGAAGGCCAAATAATGTAGTTAGAAAAAATTACAAGTTTTGGAGCAAACAGACTTGAATTTTAATCTTGGTTTGGACACTTACTGGCTAGAGTGTCTTCGGCATGTTATAAAATCTCTCAGTTTCTTCATCTTTAAAATAATCATAACAAATCTCCATGTTACTAGGATTCTATGAACACTAAAGATGACATAGATAAGGCATGTAGCACGTAGTGCTCAATAAATTGTACTACTACTATTAAGTACTTACACTACCTGGTTCAAATTTTCTACATCTCATAAGGGATTTCAGTGTCTAACTGAAATTATGGGCTTTAGCCCATTGACTTCCTTGACTCCAATAACCTGTACCTATACTTCATTTCTGGCTGGTCCAATGGCCGTATTCTGAACCTGACATTATCTGGAGGCACAGCATTTTAGAAACTTTAAAATTCAATATCCCACACTTTCATCACAATTTCTCCCCTTTCCTTTCTTATCTTTTCTTCTACGAACTGTTACTGGGCACTTACCTCCTGTTGAGTCTATCAAAACAAATGAGACAAATCTCTGTTCTCATGAAGATCAGAGTGTGATGGAAGGGCAGACAAGTAAACACACAATCAAAACCATGGTTGTCACAGATTTTTGTACAGAGCATGGGATGAGTATCTAACCTAGCCTGGCTTCTCCTCCAGGAGGCTCAGGCTTCCTGGAGGAGATATTGCCTGAGATTACTTGTAAAGAATAAGTAGGACTTAGCCAGATAAATAGAGGACAGAAGGCAGAGAGGACAGCAATCCCAGAGGCTAGAGGAAGCCTGACTTATTGGATGCCTGTACATAGTTGAGTCCAGTTAGAGCACAGAGTATAAGAGGTTACAGAAGAAAGCATCATACTTTGGCAAATGCTTTTGCCAAAGTTCCACGTAATGACTGTCTGAACCAGGGAAAGTGAAATGAAAATAAGTGGAGAGATTCGAGAGATATTTAGAAGGTATAATTGAGAGGCATAGTGACTGGACATTGGTGAGAGAGAAGATGTCAACAAGATTTCTGGCTTAAGTGACTGGATGCATGGTGGTACCAGTTACCAAGTGGATAGTAGCAGGTTTTGGGGGGAAGAGGATGAGTTCAGGGTTGCATCTGAGGTGTCAATGTGACAACAAGGTAGAGAAATACAGTAGGTAGTTGGAAAAACAGTTCTGGTGCTTAAAAGAGAAGCCTGGGTTGGAGATAAAGATTTAGCAGTCAAAGCATAGAGATGGTGGATGAGGCCATGAGAGGGCTAAGATTGTTCAGGGAGCATATGTAGAATGAGACGATATTAAGAATGGAACACTGAAATTTGGTCTATAGGTGTATATTTGAGAGTCAATGAATATTGATAGGGATTTTACAGTCTCAAGAGATGATAGTGACTTCTTTCTTCCCTCCTCCCAGCTCCTCACCAGAAGCGGCCAGGTGCAAATCCTCCAGGAGGAAGAGGAGGGAGCCTTTAGAATCCAGGTGCCGCCCGGGCCACAGACTGGCTTGTGCTTGGCCCTGGACCCCTCTGCTCAGTAGAAGGCGAAGGTGGTTGGTACTGAAGGCAGGGTGGATGGGGCTGTACATGTATGGGTGATGTGGCTCCACTAGCACCTCCACAAAGGTTGACTTCCCTGTTGCTGCTTCTCCAGCCAGCAGCACAGGGTGTCCCTCTGACAGAAGCAGGTCCACCACATACAAGAGCCGTTCGGTCTGCAGGAGAGGAGCAGGGCTTACTGTGGCAGCTCCAGTTAGGACAGTAATCTAGCTGAAAGTAAAGGTCTAGGGGTCTGTCTTAAAGCTGTACTTGCAGAACTCTTCATGTATTCTTGCCATTGTGAAAACATATCAAAGAATGGGAGCAGGTAGGCCTCAGCTGAGCCTAGAACATGGACTCCTCCAGGATGTCTCCTTGAGCCCCAAGCCCAGCCACTGCTCTACTGTCCTCTCACCTGGGGAGAAGGGTTGAAGGTGCCTGGAATTCCCTTGACGCGGCTCCCCAGGTATTGACCAGTGAAAGGGACCAGTGTCCCGTCTTCAGGGCATACATGTAGATCGAACACCAAGGCTGAGGGTGGTGGCTCAGGGTAGTTGCAGAGGCAACTAATAGAATCCCTTATGAAGGTGTCAAAGAGGGGCCAGAGCCTGCTCAGATGGATACACAGGCAAAAGTGTCAGACAGTTATAACAGTTCCATTTGTGACACCCTCACACACTCCACCCTCCCCTGACAGTGTTGTCACCTGGGTTTTGACTCCCATGGGCCAGTCCATCTCAGCCCTCTGCAACCCCCACACTCCACCCCTGTAGATACCTGGAAGGAAGGTGGGCTCCAAAGCCCCAGATCAAGGCAAAGAGAAAGCTGCTGACAGCCAGCAGGTGTTCCCTGCGCTTATTAGGCACATCATCGCTGTCAATCCGGGACCGGTTCAGAGAGCTGCTTTTTGAGGATTTGAAGCTTTGGGCCATAGGATCACTACAGCTGAGGTCCTCTGCAAAGGTCACCGTGGCCAAAATAGGAGCCCCATAGGAAAAATCGGGGGGTAGGGGAGGAGAGTGGAGGTTGGCTCTATCACTTTCAGTCCCCAGGCCCAAACCCACCCAAGAACCCACACTCCTGGCTCCAGCTATATCTCAAGGCCCCATATCTCTCAAACCAGCCTTTCCCTTTCCCTTCCCTTCACCTGGAACACGTGCCTTCTCCTCCTCATCTATGTGCAGGTGGGGGTCAAGGAGACAACGCAAAATGCGGGCCAGGCTGGTAACTTCAGCCACGCCTGGGCAAACAGCCTGCTGCCCATGTACCTGCAGCAGAGAGCTGGCACCCTGGTGGGCGAGGAATCGGAATGTTGCAGGCACCAGCACTTCAGCCAGGCGGTTGAGCTCGGTGACTGTCTGGAGCTGCAGGCGGTACTCATGGGGCAGGGCTGCCATCAGGACGCTAAGCATACCCTGCCAAGTCTGCTCCCCACCACACCAGACTAGGGCACAACGGCCCACCACTGTCGGGGACATGCCTGTTGCGTCTCCCACCTCCATCAAAAGAAAAGTATCTGGGGGTCGTGTTATTTGCTGACCATTGGGGAGGCAAAGCAGGGGCGGGTCGCCCAGGAGGCAAGTGATGGAGTCCAGCCAAGCAGCACTGGAGGCCCCATCACATATTATCCAGTGCTGGGTCCCCACCGATTCCTGTGCCTGCCCCTGTGGGCCCACAGCCTTACTCTGACTGGCTGCACGAAGCAGCCTGGGGAAGACGCCATGGTGCCAGCAGGATCCCTCTAGCCATCCCAGGAACTCCTGGGGGCTGAGGACACTGGGATACAGGTGAGTAATTTCCACAGGCTGGTAGCCTTGGGTCGAGGCATCCTCCATGGCTGCCAGCCGATTCTGGATCTTAAATAAGCTATGCCAACAAGTGGTCTTGCCGCTGCCTGCAGGGCCCAGGAGCAAAATGCCTGAGGCCCGGCCCAAGGCCTGGCTCAGCTGCTCCAGGGACCCCAAAATATCAAGGCTGGGATGCAGGCCTACCTGCTGCACTTCCTCCACCAGCAGTGGCTTCCTCAGCCTGTGGGTCATAGGCTCTGCCAGCACCTGGCTGGCACTAGGGAAGAGCCCACAGAGCAGCTCTTGGAGGTTGTGCAGGTGGACCCCATCGAGGATGCTGAACAGTGGTGAGCGTAGCAGGGCACGCAGTAGGGCAGCCTCCTCAAAGGCAGCTAGGTTGTGGGGCTGCTGAGACTTGGGTTCCTCCTCGGTCATGTTTAGAGCCTGTATCATGTCCTCTAGTACCTGTTTGAGCAGTGGCAAGCGGCAGGGCAGGGACCCAGGCACCAGCTCACACTCTAGGGAGAAGAATTTGGATAGGCGGGTAGCCATGCGGGAGGCATCCCGCATCCCCGCACCCAGCAGGGTCAGCTCTGCTACTTGCTGCAAGTCAGGCAGTGTCAGTGCCACAGGCCGCAGCAGTAGGTGCAGGTTAGCAGGCACAGCAGGGCTCAGGGCACGCAGTGTCAAGAGACAGCCATAGCCAAGGCGCATGAACACGTGACGTTTCTCAAAGAAGCCACTGCCAAGGAGTTGGGAGTGGGTGGGGTCCATAATGCTGGTGCTTCGGGAAGCTTCCTGGTACAGTGGGGCATAGAGGTGGTGAAGTTCAGTCAGGCGCTGGCCCAGGGCAGAGAGCAAGCCAAGCGGCAGGTGCTGGGCTGCCTTCAACAGCAGCCAGGCACCACCCTGCAGGGCACCGTTCAGGTAGTTGCTCAGGCTTTGGGCCTCTATCTGGGGCAAGCAGGGCATCACCACCAGCTGGCGCCCCATGGCCTGTGCCAGGCTCTGCACTATGGCTGCCTTGCCCACACCATCAGGGCCCAGTAGAGTCCCACACGCCACCTCCTCCAGGGCCAATAACAGCACCAGAGCTGGCCGCTCAGGCAGCAGGCTGGGTAGAGACCCCAGTCTCGGACCCAGGTATTCATAATTGTACAGGAATGACCGGCCCAGCACATCTATCCAGCATGCAGCTGGTGACAGAGAAGTCTCAGCAGACGCAATCGTCTTGAGACTCTGCAGGGGGCTCTGGGGGACGACGTGAGGTGAACCCAGGTGGTACTTGAGTTGGCGGGCCCAGTGAAAGTCTGTCAGATCACTGACCTGGTGCTCCTGAAGCAGCTGTGCTATATCCCGGTGAGTCACTGCCATGACCAGCAGGGCACTGAGCAGGCTGGTCTGGCGGACAGAGGGCAGGGGCTGCCCACCCTGGGAGGCCCTCTGGGCCTGTAAAAAATGCACCAGTACCTCAAGCTTGTGCACATTCATGGGGACCATGGCTAGGGTCCTCCCCTCAAGCAGAGCCTCCTCCATCTCGGCCCGCCATACCACCTCCTCTGCCACCAGCACACACTGCCATGGGAAGGCCTGGACTAAATCCAGCCAGTGGTGGACATATGGGTGCAGGGACAACTGGCTTTGCAGAGGCAGCTGCTTGAAGGCCTTGTCTAGGGATGGGCCCAGAGCAAGATGGGCAGCCACACAGTCCTGCAGCATGTGCACCAGTGCCAAATGCAGACACTTCTCCAGAGATGCCAGCCATTTGGGGAGATCTGGATGCAGAGGAAGGGGCCCCTGCAGCTTCACCTCCTCCCCACCTGCCCCTAGAACTGCAAGCGCCTCCACCTGAGTCTGTGTGCTTGGGCTTGACTCCCAGTCATCCATCATGTTTTTATCAGTTGTGCTGGACTTGAAGCTCACAGCATGCACGTGAGGAAAGCAGCGTCGTACCCATAGCTGGGCCTCACATGACTCCAGCGGGGCAGCCAGCAGGGCCACCAGCTCACTGTCACTGAGAAAGAAGAGGCGGGGGAAGTGAGCACGCACCCCATAGAGCACGCTCTCCAGAGCCATAATCATGCCCTCCAGCTCCACTGAGCCTTTCTGCAGCAGCTGTTGCAGCTGCTGGCCTTGGAAATGAGGGCTCCGCTTGGCACTGGGCACTATAAGCGACAGAACCAGGGGGTCAGCTACAGAGATCTGCATCAGGGTCCGATACTGATCATCTATGGCCTTGAAGCGGGAGTTCTGTGGTGAGGGAAAGGGTAAAAGTGAGGGCAGACGTGAAGGGGTAGCTCCCCCTTCCCACCCTGAGCCCCACTCTTCAGTAGCCCTTGCCCACACTGCCTCACCCCACTTCCCTACCAGGTCCGAACTAGGAAACTGGATCTTCATCTCATACAGAACTTTACTCAGAAAAATCCACTTCTGCTGGAAAGTCACCCACACTTCCATCAGGGCACCTGTGTGAGCAGCCAGAGGAAAGGAACACTGGAGGGAGATTAGGGTTCTAGCTTCTGTAAGAGGGTCCAGCCTGCTCCTAACCTCTCAGGGTGCCCCACCCCAAAATACTCTGCTCAGCAGGACTCAGGGACCTTGCCTAGAGGAGAGAAAACTTTCACTGTAAATAAAGTCCTGGTCACCTCACCCCAAGATGCAGCCCTCAAGAAGGTACTCATTGTGTCCTTCAGATCTTCCCCACCCAAACCCCACCTCTCACCCTATCCCTCTGGGCCATCCTGCTTCAGGGCCTGCCCATCAGCCCAGCAAGAGGCCTGTACTCACCCAGGCTGTGCATGATGGTCACCCACTCCAAAGCTCTTTTGTATAAGTCTCCTGACTTTTGGGTGGCCAGGATCTTGAACAATACCTGAAGACTTTCCTGGATAGAATCCTGCAGGCTGCTGCAATCTAAGGAAGAGTGGGCTCCAGCTGAGCTGAGCTGAGCTGGCAGTCAGATGGGGCAAGGACACAGGTGACCAAGACCTAAAATACACTGAACCTCACAGATCTCAAGCTATTCTCTAGAAGACCCAAACGGTTTTTCTTTCATTAGTTGAACTGTACGCTTACCAAGAATCAGAGGGTGTTTACAAACCTGTTTATATGACTTATAATTTTAATTACAGAATTTAATCTAATAGTACGTTAACCAATGAAATATGGGTGCGAAAAGAGTTGCTGGTTCTATAGGAACTATGGAAGGCTTTAGTAAAGGTGAGTTGATAAAAACATGATATTAAATTAGGTATAGGCAAGTCAGTTTTTAAAAACCAGGAAATTATAACAAAAATCCAGAAAAGTTCTGGACTCAGGTAACTTCACAATTGTCTTCATGTCACCACTCAACTTTACAGAAACTGAAAGTTCAAACAGTAGACAATGCATTAATGCAAGAAAGGCAGTGAGGAACTTCTATCAGTTGACTGCAAATCAAAGAAAAGCTCTCGTCCTTAGGTTAAAAGGTTAGTAAATAAATGTACATTTATATGTTTTATGCTAAAATAAAAATCTTAAGCCATGTATGCATCCTATTTTATGATTTTCCTATTTAACTAACTTTTTAAATTCGCCAGTTAGGTTTCAATTGTGTTGGGTGAGAGAATTTCTCTACTGGCAATTCCCTAGCTACACCATCTTGGGTGTCTGTACATATGCTGTTCCCTCTGCCTGGCATGCTCTTCTCCCTTGCAGGTTTGGCAAACTCCTGCTCCTTCAGAACTCAGCATGAGACCTTTGCCTATGGGAAGGGAAGATTTCTCTGACTCTCCTGGTCCTTTGAAGCTGGTCCTCTTTCAGAGATTCCACTGTCCTCATTAGGTGCTCCATCATGTATTTATCTCTGTTCAACTGTCTCTCTCTCACTGGATTGGGAGCTCCCAAGGGACAGGACTTCTGTTTATAAATCTCAGGGTCCCCTGTGTTTGGCTCAGAGGAGCAGGTGAATTTGTTGAGGGAATAAAAAAGGAATGAATGAGTGGGGCAAAAGATCAAACAGCAGGGTGTAATCTAGAGGACAGAGCATTGAAAGGTGGAGAGATATGACCATAAGGAATTTCTTAGCACACCTAGAAAGGAAAGGACCTCTGCTGAAGAGGCCAGGCATTGGGCGGGAGCAGAGGGACTCCCAAGATTAAGACTGTACAGGAGCTACATGAATACACTATCTCAGAACAGACTGATGTCTCAGGCTGTAGAGTAAGGATGGGGCCCTGGCTAGGGAAGTCAGATCTGGCAGGGCTTGGTGGATATGGTGGATGAATATGGTCCCCCCGCAGGGGGCTTTCACTGGTATACAAGGGCTGGGTCTCACCTGAAAGGATGAAGGTGCCACTATCCTTGTCCACCACTTCCCAGTGGGGGCTGCGGAGTGTTTGCCTCTTGGAGCGCTCTGAGGCTGGGGGGTGGTAGGGCACATGCAGGATGAAGTTGAGCAGTCGCAGCTGGCGCATTTCCCAGACCCGCTGCAGCCGCTGTAGGGTCTCTTGGGCATGAATTCGTTCGTTTTCACACTGCCAGATCTGCAACAGCTAGGTCTTAGGAACCAGGACTGGGTAATGGCTCAGGGGATAGCCTTGGAGCCGGGACTTAAAGGCCAGGGCTCAGGGGAGTGGAGGTCTCAGAGATAGACTGGGACTATCGGACTTCAAAGATAGGCCATCAGCAGCATACTTTGACCTAGGGCTGCTGCCTTGAAAGCCACTCTTTTGCAACGCTCTAGCTGAGCAGACAGTGTCTCCATCAGCTCGTGCTCTTTTGGGACAGGGTAAGTGTTGGGGGACATCTGCCATCCTGTGTGCCCCCAACTTCAGGGTGGCCACCCACTTCCTTCCCCTGGTGGGGGCATACTCTCAATCACACAGAATCTGAAACCACCCATCAGATCCCCATACCCTCTAGGCAGGCCAGCAATCTCAACCACCCACCCACAAGCCAATATCTACTGCCCTCTTGTCTCAAGGGGCTGCTGGGCCTTAACTGGCTCTACTAGAGTTTAGCAAACAGGTCCTAGGCTGGACCACTTCCATCCCTCCAGTGGGCCCCACCTGATTGATTCGATCTGAAAACTCCAGCAGTGGACAATTCAGCAGCTGGCCCAGTGTTAGGAGTTCTATGTTGTGGAGACTGCCCAGCCCTAAGGCTGGAGGTAGAAGGGACAAGTCAGAGCAACATCCAGTATACGGCAGAGTCCAGCCCCTATCCCAGAGCCCAGAGCAGGACCCAGAGCCCAGCCCAGCTCCCAGATGTCAGATCTCAAAGTTCAACATAGAGCCAAGAGCCCAGAACCTAAGGTCCAGAGCACAGTGCAGAGCCCAGCCCAGGTCAGCAGAGAGGACCCATATGGTAGTGTGGGAATCTAGAAATGTTTTTCCCTGTGGAGGAAAAGGGGTTATAAATACATGGGGGAAGGCAGAGAGCAACCCAGGGAGGAAAAATGTTTTCAACAGGAGTAGCAGGGAACTGAGCTGTCACATTGTTCTAATCCCTGTCTTTCCTTTCCCCTCCCTTCTGACTCTACCCAAACACACCTTGCAGGAGGGCTTGGAAGTTGAGGTTCTGTAGCTGGAGGCTGCCCAGCTTGGTAAGCAATGGCAGATAGCTGCGAAACTCCTCCAGCATGCGCATGCAGCGCTGCAGAACCGGGCTGTGCAGGCCCAGGGTTGCACTCATCCGGGCCGCCTCTGTCAGCCAACCATCTGTCTTCTCCTGGGCCATAGCCAGGCTGAACTGTAGGGAGAAGGGTTCATTGTCAGCTGGAGACCCTTCCCACCCCCATCCCCCAGAGACTCTCCACTCCCAGGCAGGAGCTCCAAGGAAGGGTGTCAGCACCTTGGCAAAAGCCATGCACTTCCATTCGCTGATGTTTTCAGAGATGACCCGGTACAGGTGCCAGACGCGCTGCTGCTGCACAATAGGATGGGTCCCACAGGTTGGCAAGGGCACAGGCCTCTCATCCCCTGTGGGACAGGGCTGGGTGAGGCCTGGGCTATGTGTGCGGGTCGGGGGCTTGATGGGAATGGTCAGTCAAGAACCCATAATGACAGAAGAGGGGGTCCTGAAAGTGCCAAGGTCGGGGGAGTCTAAAATTGTTCAATACAACAATGGAGTGAAGACAACCCAAGGGGCAGTTATTCTAAAGAAAGAAAATCTGGGAAAATGTGATGGTAGTGAAAGGGAAGGGTTCTTTTCTGCTAGTCTCCATTTCACTCATTCTACTCTAGCCACACCAGACTCTTCACTGTTGCTCAGACACACCAGGCATGCACCCTCCTGCTGAGGGCCTTTGACTGGCAGTTCATTCTTTCTGGAACATTCTTCCTTCAGAGAACCATATGGCTCACTCCCTCACCAAATTCAAGTCCTTACTGAAACATTATCTTCTTAATGAGCCTATGCAGCCCACTCTATTAAAAACTGCTATCTACCCTCCCTGGCATTCTTGACCCCTCCTATCCTGCTCTGTTTTTTCTTTTCTATACCACTTATCACTTTCTCACATGCTCCATAATTTGCTTATATTGTATGTTTAGTATTTGTTGTCTTTCTTTCCCAACTAGAATGTTGGGTCCACGGGGGGAGGGGTTTGTCATTTGTTCATTGATACACCTCAAGTCTGGTGTGCCGTAAGCACTCAACAAATACATGTTGGACAGATGAGTTCAGGGAGATGCACATAAAAAAAGATCCGGCCCACAGGGAGGAATATCAGGGGTACATGGTGATGCCTCCTGTTGTGTTTGCCTCTGGCCATTATTCCCTCCCTTTATCTCATAAGCGACTGCATTAGTTCTTAACCAATAATTTATATTCAGTTGTGAGATATGTGTCAAAAGTAATTTGCGATTAATAATAATTATAATACTGAGGCTTTCAATTTACTTAAAAGACATTAGACCAGATTCAAGGATATTGCAATGAAACTGTCATTCTCATTCACTTGAATTCCAGTATATTTTCTTGAGTGAGAGAAAAAGTGATGAAGTTACACCCAAATGCTGGGAATCATGGATCTTACATGTATAAGCATTATCCATCATGGAGATCTCAGAATATTAAAAGACTGAGAATCATTAGGCGATCAGAGCTCTGATCTGACAAAAAAAAAATGACAGTAAATCTGAACCCTTCCAATCTTCCTTTGTCTGAACTCAAAAGATCCAGCTAGAGACCTATGTCTTTGATAGCAGTTATCTCAACATGAAATACTGGACAAGTAAAGAACTTTCTCTGTAAGAAGGAGCAGACATAATACCTCCAGATGCATGAGCAGATAAAGACAAACTTGAGGATAAATGTCCTCTGGACATTTGCTGTGGTATCTCTTCAGTAAATTCCACTGCATTTTAAAACTTTTTATTTGGAAATGATTTCAAATTTTTTAAAGCTGCAAGAAAAAATAGTAAAAAGAATACCTGTATACCTTTTATCTAGATTCACCTTTTTTAACATTTCACCCATTTTCTTTATCATTTGTGTTTACATGCTCTGTGTATGGGTATGCGTATACACACACAAACACATAATTCTTTTCTGAACTATTTAAGGGTAAGTTACATATATCACAGCCTTTTACGCCCAAATACTCAAGTGTGTATTTCCTAAGAACAGGGATATTATATTCTATAATTACAGTATAATTATCAACTTCATATACAGGCATGCATAGCTTAACAATAGAGACACGTTCTGAGAAATGTGTCATTAGGAGATATCATCATTGTGTGAACATCATACAGTGTACTTACACAAGCCTAGATGGTATAGCCTACTACACACCTTCTGTATCCTTGTGACAAGCTCCCATAACTTTTTCAAAGAATTTAACACTTCCTTACTTTCTGGCTTAAAAAGATATTCCAGGCTCATCTTGTGTCTACCCCGCCACAGTCCTGGAATCATCCATCCTCTGAGGAGCCCTGGTTCCTTTTAGTGGGAAATGGTATTAGAAACTAAGATCTGGGCACCATGTGGCTCCTTGCTATTGGAGTATTTTTGTTTCTTGGCCTCTTCAGTAGATGGAGCTAGGAAATATATTCATGTATATATACACATATATATACACTTATATACATATACATGTGCACATAAGCATCTACACAACAATATGTGTGTGTGTTTGAAAATGCAGTGGAAATTACGGAGTAGATACCACAGAAAATGGAAATTTATAAGACAAGCTCACAATATTTCCCCAGAACTCAGAAAAAAAGAATAAAGGAATGAGTGATGATGAAGAAGATAAAAGAAATGGAGGAAAGATCCAGAAAATCGAATATACAAATAAGAATTCTGGAAGGAGACCAGAGCAAATATAAAATCCATTATCAAACAATCAATAAATAGATTACCTACAAAGGAAAAAAATCAGATTGATATCAGATTTGTCCACAATTATAAATGTCAGAAAACAATGATGCAATATCTTAGTTTGGGGAAAAAAATTTTGTGACTTCAGAATTCAATATTTAGCCAAGCTGTGATATAAGTACATTATAAAGTCATCTCAGCATAAGGAGCTTAGAAATTTTAACACCTCTAACTCACTTAGGAAAAGAAATACTCAAAGAAATATCACAGCCATCCAAGGAAAGAATGAAAATAATGAAAAGATGTGGTATTTTAAAGAATGGTAGGTGGGTAAACCAACCAAGGAAATCTTAGATGTCAGAATAGTTGTTAACATAGTTATAAAACAAAGCAAATGTCAAAAGTAATGAGTAAAATAAAAGATATAGAATGGAAAATAAAGAGTAGTATTAATAACCTGGATCTAAGATCCTGGATTATTTTAACAAAAACTGGGAGTTTGGTGAGGAGACAGGGATGGAGGAAGGAAGTAAAAGCAACGCTTGGGGTTTCCTGGGCCTAGCATCACAAGGCCTACGTCCCCTGCTCTGCTTTTCACAAACACCCCCATCCCTAGCAGGAAAGGTCAAGGTCTGTGGTCTATGTCAAGCAGAGTACGGGATGAGTGTCCCCTAATACTTGGCCAAAGAAAAAGTCCCTTGCAGAGCGTCCTCCACCTCCCATTTGGCCAAATGGCCCCAGGACTGGAGATGTCCACAGGCAGAGAAGTTAATAGTTGGTAGTTGGCCAAGAGGCAACTCAGAAGCAATGTGTCCTACCCAGGGATAGAAGTGACTGCTAGAAGTGACTTCATCTGAGAAAAGAAACTTGGGCCCATAAAGTTCTTTACGTGCAGAAGGGAACCCGCCTAGTTGCACCACTGTACGGGGATCCTCAGTACCAGTGAAGGTAACATAGGCATGGTGCAGTTCACTGAGGTGGCTGGCTGTGTTCTGGAACTGACGCTCCAGGGAGATGAGCTGGAGCTCAGTGCTCCTCTGCTCTTGCGCAGGGTCCATGAAGGGACCGGACAGGGCCTTCTCAATCAGGCCTTCCAGCTCTGCCAGTGCTGCCGCCATCAGCTGCTGCAGCTTGGGCACAATGGCATGTTGCTTGCTGAGTAGGAACTCTGAGGCCTGGCTTTTCTCAAACTGAAATGCCTCCCACGCATCCAGAAGCTGCAGGGCAAGCAGAGGGCAGTCAAGGAGATGTGGTTGTGGGGGAAGGGGGACTGGGAGGGATGGGAGACTCCCTGAATTGCCTTCTCACCGAGATGTCCAGCGCCTCGTTCTCTGCATTAAAGAGGCTAAAGTGGTTGCGGATGAGTTCATGGAGTGACCGTATGTATTCCAGTCGCTCTTCCAGCTTGGTGTACTGCTTATTGGCCTCGTTCAACTGCAGGAGCTACAGCATGAGACCAGCACCCCCACAACCCTGCGCACCAGTTTGGGCCCATCCCTGAGGGGCACCCCCACCTTCTGGAGGCTCCAAACCCCAGCAGCTGCCTTTTAACCAACTGGGTCCAGGGACAATCTGCAATCAGATCCCCATCTGACCTATGTCTTTGTGATGACAGCACAGTTCCTCCCCCACCAAGTCATTACCCTGATGACGGGGCAACAGATCCCTATCTGACTGACACAGAGAGCAGAACTATGTGTCTCTCTTCACACCAGGGCCTCCTGCTGCCATGAGAAAACTGAGGGCCATGTGAACAGGGCGAGAATTAGCAAGTGCAGATCACGTATGCGAGCAGTTTAAGAGCATCAAGGCCCATGGGGAGCTCGGCTGAGACCTGAAGAGAGTGTGCTGAGCATTTGAGCAGGATGGGCCCTGGATAAGCCGGGAAGGAAGGATGGGGAGAGCCCACCTTCTGGGAGCACTGTGCGATGGTGTGAATGTCTGAGTTGATGCTTTGGAAGACCTCTACAAAACCCGTGAGCTCCATCATCAGCTGTTGACTACGGCTCCAGCACTCATGCTGCACCTGTGCAAGAATGTCCTTCTTGATGCTCTCCAGCTTGGACTCTGAAGACAGGAGAGAGTTAGGTGTCAGGGGGTGCACAAAAAAAGAAGGGGTGCTAGGCGAGCGCTGTGGGTCCAGAGTGGGAGAAGTTTAAAGGGGAAGCCAGACCATGAATTCATTCCTTCACTCATTGAACACTTACTGGACCTCTGCTCACTGTCCAGTCAGCTGCTCTACACTGGGGCCTGTGCTGGGCACCAGCAGACAAGAGTGAGTGAGACAGAAAGTGTTCCCACCCTCAGAAGCTCACGATGCAGTGGCAGAGACAGACAATAAATGGACAATCACAAACCAGTGTGATAAATGCTCTGCAAGTACCCAGGAGCCCTCAATCAGGCACAGTGAAGGGAAAGGAGGCCCAACGAGGCTGGGAAAGGCCTCCTCAGAGATGGGGACACTGAGGTTGAATGTATTGGGTAGTTAATGCTCCAAGGGGCAAAGGCACGCCAAGTAGATGAAATAGCATGTGCAAAGGCCCTGGAGTGACGTGTTCGTGAATAGCAGAATGCCCCATCAGAGATGAAAGTTTTCTCTTTGGGGAGTCTTACTGCCTCTGCTCTCCTAGAAGAGGTACCAAGAAGAGTGTTAAATCTGCCTTTTGTTTTTAAGGATTAAAGGATATGGGGCTAGAAGATAATCTTGGAAGCTGCCTTTGGTGATACGAACACTCCATTGTCTCTGAGGGCAGGAATAATACCAATATAATACCTCATCAAATCTAAGATACTACTGACTGTAAGAAGCACCATTATTTTATAAACCATGAAAAATGAAAAAAACGATGCCATATAAACTCTCACGTCGTCAATCATAATACGCCTCTTAAGTTCAAAGATGTTAAAATATGCACAGAACAGCAAAACACAACATAGAAATACAATATGCAGTATACCACAAAATACAGTATAGAGTGCTTACTATGTGCCAGACACAAAGTCAACTACTTTACCTGTATTAACCCACTTAATAGTCACAAAAACCCTTTGCAGTAGATACTACTATTGTCCCTATTTTATAGATAAGCAAACTGAGGCTCAGAGAGGTAAAGTAATTTTATCAACATCACACAGTGGCAGAGCAAGGATTCAAACTCAGGTAGCCTGGCTCCACTCTGTTATATTTTATGTTTTGAGGGTGAAAAGTAAGTTGACTTATCCCTTACGAGCATCTCTGCAACTGGAAAGTGGGATCGTGACTTCCAGGGGCAGAGAATTGAGATATACTGGGTATGGCACTTTTGGAGCCTTGGAGGAAGTAACCAAGAGGACTGAGCACCAAGAGCTGAGACTGAGAAAACCAAGAGGGAAGGAACCTATCAAAGGGCACCCAAGGTTGAACAGAACACAAGGATGTGTACTCATCCTTTTTCAAACTACCCCTCTGGCCTATGACAGTAGCTAGGCCGTTGCAATGGTGCCACTTTTGGACCAGCAGCATCAGGCAGGCGAAGGCAGAGAGGGGCTCAACAGCGACACCGTATGGCATAAAGAAGTGACAGATTCATAAAATACCAGGGCTGCTGGAGATGGATGGGAAAACAGATTTGAGAGATATTTAGGAGGCAGAAGAATGGGAAGCATTTGGTGACAGGTTGTGTCACTGACTAGGTAACTTGAGAAACTCAAAGGTGGGTTTGGAAGCAATTAACTGTTTTTCCAAGTTGTTTCTTTTCCTTTTGTGTGTTAAGGAGCTGTAACCAACAGCCATCCTGAAACTGACCAAGCCTCACCACAAGAGCTATGCCCATGACCTTTGCCTTATTTTTAATGCAAAGATCTCTCCAGGAGGAGCTTAGGCCTCATTATGTGGAAGCATGTTCTCCAAGTGAGCCTGTGCAAGCGAATACCCACCTCTCCCTTTTGAATATTCATTCCCCAACCGAAATATAAGTTCCTGCTTCCCTTTCGGAAATATAAGTTCCTGCTTCCCTTTGTTCGGAGACACCATGACTCTGGAAATGATTCCTCATGGCCTCCTATTTGCTGCAAATACACTTTACTTTGTGAGAAAACTTCCACTGATATAGAGTCTTATTTAATTCCCCAGGAGGTGAGCCCACTTGGTTCAGTAACAGTTGGATGTGGTGCAGTTAGGAAGAGGGAAGAGTAAAGGATAAATCCAAGTTTCTGGTGAGGACAACTCACCAGAGTGGATAATTATGTCGTGTGCTGTTCAAGAGAGCCCAGGTAGAAGAGGAACAAAGTTGGAGAATAAGAAGATAAAATTAGATCAGCAAGAAGGATGAGAGCAGACAGAAGGGGATAAGGTGAAATGAAAAAAATTAAGCACCTACTGCATGCCATATTCAATGCTCGGAGTATTACAAATAATATCTCATTTAACCCTCCTTGCCAAGACCCTTTGAGTGACTGCATTATCATGTCCATGTTACAAATAAAGAAAGTGAAGCTCAGGGATCTGCAGTGGCACAAGCCAGTGAAAAACAGCCAGGATTCTGAACCTGTGCTTTTCTCTCTGTTCCTCTTGAAGAGGCCAGTTGATCCTGGACTAAGGGTCAAGAAGCTAACAAACCAGAAAAAACACGGACTTCTCGCAACAGTGGAGGAAAGCCTGCCCAAAATAGTGTCAGAAAGAAAGCAGGCTAATCACGGGCCCTCCCTGTTCCTGCCCTGCCAGCCTGAGCCCCCTGTACATTTAGGAGGGGAAGGGAAAAAGCGGGGAGTTTTTGTGGCTTATGAGATGCCTCACGAGGCATGTGCTCTCATCTGCTGAGGAGCAGAAGCGGGGAGGGCTAGGCAGGCAAGCATTTTCAAGCAAATTCTTTCAGGCTCCCGCTCCAAGAGCTCCCACCTTCATAAAGAAAGCAGGCCTGGGGGCCATGGATCTGAATACTACCCAGTCTCTGCAGAAAGTAGACACTATTGGTTACTGCCATCCTTGGGAGTTAGGTGAGAAAACAGAACAACCTCCCTATTTCCTAGAACAACAAATCACTGGCTTCCCAATCCACCCCACTGTGAGCCTCTCCAAGGCCAGCTCCTGGGCAGAGGCACTTAGCTAGTAGACAATAGCATTTCTCCCAGGGGATGGGAGAAAGAGAAAAGAGGAACAAGGCTAGGTCTTACACCAGATTTCTCAGAGACCCAGGGAGATCAACAATCGGGCCTTGGCCTTATGGGCATAGGCAGTGGCAAGAGGAGAGAAACTGAGATGCATGGAGGAGGCAGCAGACAGCAGAGTGGACTTAGCTCCACTTTCCATGTGGAACTCTGGAAGGCATCCCCCTGCAGGGTTCCCTTATGCTCACATGACACGAGATAGTCACAGCAGAGTAGAAATCATGGTGTCATGTGTTGTGACAGAAAGAGGGCCAAACAAACCTTCCCAAGTTCCCCACAGCTCCCAAATCACAGGAGATACAGAAGACAGTGGTGAGTTGATAGCCAGTGGGCCTGATTAGGTTCCTGTGTTGAGAGGCAAGTGACCTTGCAGCAGAAGCTATGGGGGTGGCCAGCTTAAGACAAAGACTAGGTGAAGGGTTCACTAAGACCCCAAGGATCTACAATGCCAGCAGGAGCCCATGCAGGGCCGAGTCAGCAAAGGCAGACACTCTGGGCTCCTATGAGCCAAGAGCACACACCCCAGTTATACCAGCTCAGGACACAGAGGCAGCGATGTCAGAAGGGGGGCAGGGACCAGGTAGGGATGCATTACACCTCAGCAAAGGTCACAGAAGCCAGCAGAGACGAGCACACAGCCCAGAGCCCTCTCCAATGCCAGATGCACCTTGGGGAGGAAAAGGAACAGAGGATACTTGAGAATAAAAACAACCCAGAACTGTAGTATTAATTTTGAATTGACCAAACACCCAAAATAGGCTGAATTAGAGCAAAAGTGCTGCTTTAAATGAAAAGTGCTTTCACTTTCAATTGGAATGTATTCTTTCACCATCAGCAGAAGTTAGGACTACAGAGTAGGACAAGATCAGTTAAAGAGAGTAACTTTTTACAGGTGCAAACTGTAGTGTCAGTTTTGACTCTGCTACACGTGGGGAGGAGGCCCCCTTGATTCCTGAGAGTCTCTGTAAAGAAACTGAGCTCACTAGCCTAAGGAGCAGGCTAAGATTTTTCTCAGTCTCATTTGGTTTGAACTACTTCCAGGCCATAAGAACAGAAAGTGTCAGGTGACAGGTACACGATTCCTAAGGAGAAAGGGGAATGAGCAGAGCCAAAACAGATGGAGAGGCTGTCCTCGGTAAGGATCACATCTTTCATTGCAAAGAGAAAGGGCCGGGACCTGGGGCTTTGCGAGGCTCCATGGGTCCAATGAGAGGCCTGCACCAAAGGTCCTTGGAAGACACTCCAGGCTCAAGGAGGGCCATGTGGATAAAATAAGGAAGGCGGAAGGAAAGGAGGGTGCATAAGCAGCACTCACCCAGCTCTGCCTGTATGGCACGGCAGCTCAGCAGCAGCAACCTGCCTTTTGTGATCAACTCCGCAGGTATACTGGAGACACGGGCCTGCCAAACGTTCAGGCAGCTCACCAGCGTCACGTAGTTCTTGATAGGACAACCTCTCATAGACTCCAGCTTCTGAGGCCCCCAGGCTTGCAGGAACTCATAAATGCCTGTCATCCAGTGATGTTCCTTGCAGAATTCCTGTACCTCCCACAGCATGCCCTAGGGGCAGACAAGGTGCTTAGGACAGAAGTGCGTGGCTATGGTGGGAATTGGTGGACATGATCCTACTCATTAAACCTCTGTTCTCACCTCCAGCAGGGCCTGTTGTATAGTCAGTGCCTGCTGGATTTGAGGGTTGTTGTCCAGGTCTTCTTGCAGCTGCTTATAATTGGGGGGCAAGTACTGGCCTCGCAGCCGGTACCCACGGACCTCCAGGGCTTCGGTAATTATACGAGACTTCCACGGCCACACCAATCCTATATTTGGGCCACAGAAGATGCCCACAGCATCGCTGGGCTGGCCCTGGAATTTGGGCATCACGGATTCCGTGTTTGAGTCCTCCTCTTCATCTTCTGGTGGGGCACACGCCATAATTGTCCATGAGCGCTCTCCAGGGCCCACACACAACCTCTCTCTCTACCGAGTGTACACAACACATTACACACACAATCCCTGCTCACGAGTGAGTTTACACATACATCTATATCACAAACACAGTACACCAGACCCAATGAGGGAAGTTATTAGTTAGAGTTCAGGAGTAGAGAACAGAATTTACTCTAGCTAGGATAAGCAGGAAGGGAATAATTGTGGAATATTTAGTGGGTTGCGAATAACTGGAAGAGCTGAAAAACAAAAACACTCTAGCCTGAGTGTCTAGGGCTCTGTGATGCCTGGCAAATGGGGATGTCACTGCCATACCATCAGCTACAAAAAGCACATTGCCTCTCTTATGATCTCCACCAGCAGAATGGATGACATAGGCCCTGCCTCTCTCCCCTACTGACCTCAATTCTGAACTAAAGTCTCATGTAGATCTAAATCACATATGACACCTAGCTGCAAAGGGGTCTGGGAAGTGTAGTTTGTAGCACTCCAGCCTCTGCAGAACAGAGGAGGAGGTGGGAAAGGATGTTGAGCATGCCAGTCCTCAGTATCTGCCTTAAGGAAATATTCTTGAACCTAGCCTCCCCTTCAACTTCTTAGAAACTGGTTAATTGCCAATTTCAGTATTTGTCTTAAACTTTGTACAAAAAGGCGGGGAAACCATCAAAATGCATACTACCAACACCTAAACACTACAGTGCCTGCCAAAGCTCAGTCCTCAGATCTCTTTACTTCTTCATCTGTACTCACTTTCTAGAACTCTTCCAGTTTTACGGTTTTAAATACCATTTGTTTGCTATCAAATTTATGTCTAGCTCTGATCTCTCCCTGAATCCCAAAACCATTTTAACAACTGCCTACTCCACATCTCTACTTGGATGTCTAATATGCACCTCAAACTTTTAACAGGGTCAAAAATGAGCTCTTATTTCTTCCCCCAACCACCACCCAAAACTGCTCCCCTGCAGTCTTCCAACTTTAGGAAATGGGAACACCATTCTTCCAATTGCTCCAGTCAAACACTTTAAAGTCACCTTTGACCCTTCTCTCACATACAACACACCCAGCCACCAACAAATCCCACTGGCTCTACATTCAAAATATATCCAGAATCCAACCAATTCTCACCACCTCCACCACCACCTCCCCCCGCTCCCAGCCCAAGTCACCATCAAGTCTCACTGCATTATTGCAAGACCCTTCTAACTCATCTCCCTGCTTTGACTCTGGCCTCCAGCACCTTACATTCTCTGCCCCACAGAAGAATAATCCTTTAAAAATAATGCCAGAAGGGATTCTGGGAAAATGGTGGAAGTGGCAGCATAATTTTGAAATCTCTCCCAAATTCCCACATAAAATGACATAAAAGTGACAGAGCAATTAGATAGTAAAACAAAAACCCATGGATTACGTTTTCTACAAAATGGAGATTAGGGATCCTTACAAATCCTAAAATATGAATGAGTGGGGACAAATCACCTACGGCCTCAAGACCCACAAGGCATTGCCATTTGTGGGGAAAGAAACAGAGGGGAACAATGACAGATGTGACAGACCTGAGACTGGGAAAACTCCGAATAGGCATTTCCTGGAAAGCAGAGGGCCAATTTGAGAACAGCAAGTAAAAGTGGGAGGGGTTTTGCCCACTCCAATGGCAGGTGAGGTAAGACCTGTAAGAGCTGAAGCCGTCTAGGCCCATGAACTCCTGAAACCAACTGGCCAGGGCTCTCTTCTGGGACAGAGCTAAGGATAAACTGCGAGGGGTAGAATAAAAATTAAGCAGAACGAAGCTATAGAGAAAAAGAAAAGAAAAGGTCCAGATAAAAGTGGGAGAGAGAAACAGAAACCAGGAAATCTCAGAAAGCTAGCCACCATTTTTTGAACACTACAGGAAAGCAATAGAAAAGGAAACCAAAAGGTTAGAAAACGACACTGAACCAAGCCTCCTTCTAAAAGTTTAGAAAAGCCCAATTTTCAAAAGTGAGCAACACAAAAAGTATCAACATCAAACCCCATACAAAGGTTTTATAAGAAAAAAGAAAATAAGGAGTAAATAACATCTTTAGAGACAATGAAAGCATGTCAAGAAACAGATCAAACAGGCCCATTTCAAGACAAGGTGAAAGACACTAGGAAATGATGTAAATCATGAAAGAACAACACATATCAGAACTAGAAAAACTCAGAAATTATGTGACAGAACTCAGGAAAGAACTAGAAATAAAAGACAAAATCATCTCAGAATGGAAACTTAACTGAAAAAACATAAGAGGAAATAAACTTAGATAATGTCTTAAGAGAAACAGAAGGTAAAAATGAGGATAATTATAAAATAAAAAAGAAATAGGTTTTTTAAAAAAAGTTTTGGAGAACAGGAAAAATATTTGAGATAGGTGATAAGGATCTAAAATACATGTAATAGGAGTCCCTGAAGAAAAATGCAAAGGAAAGGATGAGAACAGTACCAAAAATTTTTAAGAAAACTTTCCTGAAATAAAAAAGATTTAAAGCTACACTTTATAAGAGAATACCCAATAATACTGCCTCAGCATGTTCACTACCAGACATATTTTACTAAAATTACTGAATTTTAAGCAAAAATAAAACAATACTTTGGGCATCTAGGCAAAAACAACAAGTGATTTATAAGGGAAATAAAATTAGATACTATCACACTTTTTGGTAGCAATTCTTAATGACAGAAGAAAATGGAGGAACATCTTTAGGATATGCGCCAATGATCTTATATCCAGTAATACTGACTTCCAAAAGGTATAAACTGTTATATACATAGCAGAACTTGAGAATTTTGTTGCCACAAGCCCTTTCTGGGGAAGCTCAATAAAGAATGAGCTTCAGACAAACAATATTACTGAGAGACATCAACCTAAGGACTGTTGGTGAGCTTAAAGATATTGTTACTTGTAGAACTAAAATTAAATGAGGGTTAGAAGGCAAGGGATATAGTATGAAATGATGATGTAGAGAATGCTGGTGATTCTTTTGCCTGCAGGTAGAGAGAACCTATCTGAGGAATGGAACCTTGGAAGGCATACTGGTTGACTACCCAAAAGCTAGTCCCTTCTCCCTTCTTCCGTGCTGGGAGAGCCTATCTTCCATGAGAAACTAGAAACATCAGCCATTTGATGTCCCAGCCTTTCTTGCAGCTGGAGGTAGCCTCATGACCTAGATTTTCACAATGAGATGTAAAAGTGAGTCTGCTGGGAACTTTCTGGAAAAGATTTCCTTTCCTGATAAAAAGTGAGTCAGGCAAGGAGAGCTGTCTCACCAACCTTGCCTCCCCGTTTTCCCCCTGATTTTGCTTGAGCATGGGATGCCTGGAGCTGCAACATGTCTTGCAACTATGAGGCAATAAGCCTGAGGATGAGAAAACATTTTTGATTGCAGCCTCCCCTACCACACACCCTTCTAAGAGGATCTGCCCTTACCTATAGCTAAACCCAGAAAGGAGTAAGGGAAGGATATATAGAGGCTGGTACTTGATGACATTTTTGAACCACTGAACCAACTCTGGAATCACTTACCTCAAGACTTCTTATCATGTGAGATAATTGTTTTTATTATTTAGGCCACTCTTAGGTCTTCTGTTACTTCCAAGCTGAAAGCATTCTCAGTGATTCAGATTTCAAACACACAAAGTCAAAAGACTAAGAGAGAGAAAGCCTTGATGACACTGCCTGAGCCCTGAATCCAGCTGAGCCTGAATCCAGCTGCATCTGTGAATTTCTTACAGGAACCAATAAATTCTCCTTTTTGCTTACCTAGTTTTGAGTTATGATTATGTAATCCAAAACCAACTTGCACATTTAGGCCCATGTAATAGATGTTTAGAAGCAGTATAAACAGAGTTGAAGATTGGTGCGTCCTCCATACACACCCTTCTAAGAGGATCAACCTTACCTACAGCTAAAACCAATTAATTTGTACCATGACCCATTTCCCTTGCCCGAGCTTATGGATATGGACAGGCTGAACCAATCACCTTCCTTGTCTTGAAAATTTGAACTAAGTCACACATACAGGAAAACTTAACTGAAAGATCATATACAGTCAAGGATGGAGTTGGTGCCATAGAAAATCTAAGTCATTTGCAAGCGATAGAAGGCAGCAGAAAGTTCAAAGGAAGCAGAGACAGCTGGTTTTAGGAGAGAATCAGGGGAAGTGGGAAGAGGCACAGAGAGAATTAGAGATGAAAGGATAAGCAGCAATTTGAGAGAGGCTCTCTTCCTGACTTTCTAGCTTCGATTTCTGTGAAGCTTGGTGCTGCTACATCTTTCCTGCCTTTGAATTTGGTAACTGTCTGTTTTGTGAGCTCCAGAACACAAGATAAGGTGAAGAACTGTGATTCAAGGGGCCACGACCCATGAGAGTGCTCAAGCAACACGGTGCTACACAGTCAGTTCACATGTGATTCTGAGCAATGGAAAGAAAAGCTAGTGTATTTTCAATGCATTTTGGCGAAAGCAATATCCTAATAAAACAAAACAAAACAGAAATGACTAATAACTTCATAGCCAAAGTAAGAGTTAAATAAAGTTTGCTTACAATAAGAAATCTGATATCAACTACATCAAAGAAACATAAGTTACCTGTCATTACTGAGGGATTTGGACTTCAATTTATAATATGCATATATCACTATAGTATGTATAAGTCAACATGGAGACACATTTTTAAATATCAATCCAACTTTGAAAGATCTAAATAATATAGAACTTTAATATAGGTTTCCTTGAATGAGTAACTCAGACATTTCACACAGAGTAAAGCTTCTCGTCAAACATATTTATACAACTTTTCATCTCTTCAAAATTTCTTATAGAGTGGCAAGAAAAAAAATCTCTCCCTCTCATCTACGAATCCACTCACTGCAAAATTGCTTCCCTCCATACTTCCTCTTGCTGATCATACTGTTTATACCACACACTCCCAAGAGACCCTCCTTGACATATGCAGCCCCCTGGCAAAAAATACAGTAATGACAGTTTCATGCTTTGCAGTGTATCTCTAAGCTAACTTGAACACCATCCCAACCAAAAAGTACATCAAAAGATTTTATAATAAAAATGAAGGAATCTTTTGTCCCTTTTTAGTGTAACAGATTTACCTTACCAACAAGATCAAAAAAATATTTTGATCGTGGTAGGATATTGTCATAGTAAAGTTAACAGAAGAACTTTTAAGGAACTTGACACTTGCCAGATAAGAAAAATGATTATCTGATTACATTTTCTCAGTTTTAAACTGCAGAAAATTCCTGATAAGATTGTAAGGACATCAGATAGTAATATTAATACTCTCTTTTTGGTCAAAAAATGTTCCAGTATTTAGACTGTCCTCTGGAAAATGGCAGAGAACACAGCTTAAGACTAGAGGATATGATACGATCCAGCTATCTTACTACTGGGTATTTATCCAAAGAACATGAAATCAACAACACAAAGAGATCTCTGCACCCCTATGTTCACTGAAGCACTATTCACAATAGCCAAGACATGGAAGCAACCCAAGTGTCCATCAACAGATGAATGGATAAAGAAGATGTGGTATATACAATGGAATACTACTCAGCCATAAAAAAATAATTGTCCCATTTGCAACAACATGTATGGACCTTGAGGGTATTATGTTAAGCAAAATAAGCCAGACAAAGAAAGACAAACACCATATGATTTCACTCATGTGTGGAAGACAAACAAACACATGGATAAAGAGAACAGATTAGTGGTTACCAGAGCGGAAGGGGGTGGGGAGTAGGCAAAAGGCGTAAAGGACCACATATGTATGGTGACGGATAAAAACTAGACTATCGGTGGGGCCAGCCTGGTGGTATAGCAGTTAAGTTTGCGTGTTCCACTTCGGCGGCCTGGGGTTCACTGGTTCGGATCCTGGATGTGGACCTACTCACCGCTCATCAAGCCATGCTGAGGCGGCGTCCCATATAGAAGAGCTACAACTTTACAACTACGATACACCACTATGTACTGGGGCTTTGGGGAGAAAAAAGAAAAAGAGGAAGATTGGCAACAGATGTTAGCGCAGGGCCAAACTTCCTCAAAAAAAATAAATAAATGGATGTATGACGGGGATGACCACTCATGCATCCTTTTCAAAAAAAAAACAAAAAAACTAGACTGTTGGTGGTGAGCACCATGCAGTCTAAACAGAAACTGATCTTTAATAACGTATACCTGAAATTACAGTGTTATAAACCAATATGACCTCAATAAAAAAAAAAGACTGGAGGATACGTTGCAACCATTTTATTAGTACTATATCAGGTATTCTTCCAGGAACTACAATCTAGTCAATGTATAAGTTTCTATTGTGGGGGGCTTATTTTTCATATTTTTGTGTATAAGCAGAGGTATTGAAATCATGTTGTAACTTGGTTAAAATATCATAAAAATTTGGCCTCATTGAAGTAAAATATTTCTTAGATGGAGGTATGTTTCTTAAAGACTACTAGTGGTGTTTTAACTGCTACATATTTACTTTTTTGAATATTACTCCAATTTTCTTAAAGAACTTAAGGAAAATCTTATATCAGAACTTTGATTCTGGTTCCTCCACAACTTGAATTCAATTTTCCATGCTGATCTTTTTTTTTCCCTTCAAATTTGAATTCTGAAAAATCTCAAACACGTAGAAAAGTTTAAAGGTACTATGAACACCTTTATCCATCTGCTTAGATTCAACAATTATTAACATTTGCCACATTGCTTTATTTTTCCTTCTATCTCTCTTTCTCCTAAACCATTTGAAAGTAAGATACAGGCATTGTGACACTTCACCCCTAAATACATCAGTCCATGCTGATCTTTTAAAAGTAGAAGGGACAACCCAAGACATTGCAGGTGAATATTTTCACTTTCACTAGACTTGAGAGTAAAAGTTTAAAGTTTTGTTTTTTGTTTGTTTTGCCGTTCAAAGGAAAATACTATAGCATATCCATAATACGAATTAGTACAACACATAATAAGAAAATACTATGAAATGTCTGATTTATCTAAGCTTTTAATACGAATACTAGTAAGAAGATACTATCTGTAGCATGTATTACTATGTGCTGAGCACTATACTGGACATATTATCCCTTTTAATCTTCAAAACAATCCTACAACTTAGGTATTTTTTTATTCCCATTTTATAGATTAATAAACTGTGTTTGATTTCAGAGCCTTTCTCATTCCACTGTATCAAGTAAAACGAATACCAATAGCCTCTATCAATTAACCTAGACTCATTTGAGAAAAAAATGTGCCCCAACTGGTGATTTGTAAAAGACATGAGCTCCTTCCAGTGAACCTTTTTCTTCATTGTCACCTATTTCCTAAAATTAACTTTGTGTTTTTAAATCATCTTAATGAAAGCATACTAGTTGAATGGGAAATGAAAAAGCATCTACATGCTTGAATGCATTTAATGATTTTATTTGTGACAATGTTAGTATTCCAAATAAAGGTAATGTGAAGATGTATTTCCTCCCTGATAGTTAACAAGTTTGAAGATTGATAACCAATAACTGGTTAAAATAGCTCAATAACATTAACGAATTATTCTATATGAAATGAAAAAGAGCTCTAGGAAATAAAGCAAATACTGAATAAGCAGGGTTTTTCAAACAAGTACCAACGAACTTAGCAATAAGATTCAACAGTAAATGAAACACCATTACGACATTAGTGAAAAACCATATGGAGTTTGGATGAACCAGAGGAAGGACAATGTACTCACATTCTTTCATACACCCCTCATCACACTCAGGTGCACACACACACATACACATAAGCACAGGCATGAGCAAGCAAAAACATATCCCCACCCTTCTACTGCTCCACACACGTGTGCAGTGCCCAGGGTAGAGCTGCTCCATCCACACCCAAGGCCGGACTCTATGGCCACGCCACTAGCACGCTGCATGTGCCCTCCCCCCTCCTTCCACCCTTCCCACCCTCTGCCTAGGTCTCCTTAAATACCTTGAAAACACAGGGAATCCCAGGGGGTCTTCAGGTCTCTAGATTGCACTACCTTCATGCCAATGTATGGAGAAGGGGCAGAAATGGAAAATAAGGAAGGTTCAGACCAGGCTGAGAGGTTCTGATTACACAGAGGATAGGAAGTGGAAATTCCTACAGCCAGCCCGCTGCCCAATCCAGAATACCTTCAGGGCAGAGGCCTTGACAGACTGTAGGCCCCCATTTAGAATCTGGATCATATTTTCAATACAGGGCTCATGAGATAGCTGGCCACAATTGTCAAAGACCAGCTGTGCTGAGAGAAACGGTTTCTGCCTTGGGGCCTGTAAAGAAGGGTTAGGAGAGGTCATGGGGCTAGGTGTCAGTATTTGCTCCCTGCCATTGGGCCCTTGACCACCTGCCCACCTCCACACATGCCACCCACCACCTCACTTGCAGAATGTTGGCCACAAAAGAGGTTATATCCTCCTCTATGATAGACACAAGGCTCTGGCAAATCATGTAGTCCACCAGGCGGGCCAATCGTCCCAGCTGCAACAACCAGGCCTCTGCCTGCTTCAGCTTCTGCTCCAGCTGCTGTTGCTGTACCCTCTGAAGGTATGTGGAGCCTTGGCCTGTCCTGATCCTCTTGCAGTTTTCCACTCGCTCCTGCAGGCCCTGTTGCATGTGATATGTGTCTTCATGAACCTGTCAGCACAGAGAGTGGAAAACTCACTGGAGAAAGGGGGATGGAGAGCAAACCAGCCACCACTGGTCTGTGCACAACTCTCAGGTCTTGGATCCTGAAACCTAGAACCTAGATATGCACACGGAGGGCTGCTTTTTAGTAGAGATTAGCCCCAAAAATCTTTAAGTGACCAGAGGAGATGCAAAACAGAGAACATATATTGAGAGGCCACAATGTGCTAATTTGATAGACCAGGCCTGTCTACTAAAAGCCCCCAGGGTGGCACTCAAATAGAAAATCTGTGCATGTGTAAATAGAGAGGTTCACAATGCATAGATTAGACAAAGAAAGAGAAAAGATTAGATAAGTCGGGCTCAGCAATAATTCTAGGATCTGGACTCCAATCACTAGGCCTGGGTGTTGTGGCCTGCTGACTAGCATTATACTGCCGTATGTGATAGTAGAAGCTCTCTGGGTACTGACACAGACTTTCTATTGGGGGATGGGGAATGTGGGATAAAAGTCTGGGAGCCTCTTTGTGGGTTCTTCTCAAATCTGGGAGGATCCTCAGCCTACAAAAGCTGCTGACAGCTGCTACCTCTCTGGGCCTGTCCCGTTTAGAAGCAGAGGGGAGACACCAGAAAGATATGCTTGGCCAGATGGACCTTTTGTCCTTGCTGTTCTCCTGTCCTTTTTGGTGCTCAGTAGAGCTTATGATTAGAATTAATTGGTACCCGTGAATTGTATTCTGCTAACCCTGACCTCAAATCCCAGTCTTCCGAGACCCAGACATAAGGCAGTTGAGGCCTAAGCTAGGCACATCATACACAAACACGCCCTCAGACTTGGCGAGATGTCCTCTTCTATGCTCTGGCAACACCCTCAATATCTAGTGCTTCCCACTTCATAGCCCTTAGTCCAGTGCACCATCATTATCTAGTTACTTGTGAGACTCATTCACTACAGATACGCTTTGACTTAACAGTGGGGTTAAACCATCCTAAGTTGAAAATATCGTAAGTCAAAAATGCATTTAATACACCTAACCCACTGAACATCACAGCTTAGCCTAGCACACGTTAAATGTGCTCAGAACACTTACGTTAGCCTACAGTTGGGCAAAATCATCTAACGCAAAGCCTATTTTATAATAAAGTATTGCACGTCTCATGTAATTTATTGAATACTGTACTGAAAGTGAAAAACAGAATGGTTGGATGGGTACTCATCCAAAAAAAACACTGGCAACACAGTACACTGTCGAATATCAGCTGTTTACCCATGTGATTGTGTGTGTGGCTGACTGGGAGCTGTGCTCGCTGCCGCCGCCCAGCATCACAAGAGAGCATCATCCCGCGTATCCCTAGCCCAGGGAAAGATCAAAATTCAAAACTCGAAGTACGGTTTCTAATGACTACATATCACTTTCACACTATGATCAAGTCGAAAAACTGCAAGTCAAACCATCATAAGTCGGGCACCATCTGTACATTGTAAATTCTTCAAGGAGGAGGCCTCTGTCACACCTTATTCCATTTCTCTATTGCTTAACACAGTGCCTGGCATGGGTAGTTCTACAGTAAATGTTTGTAAAAAGAATGTATCACCTCACATTGAAAGGGCTTACTGAGTGTCAGTTAGGATAAAACCATACAAACAACAACAAAAATAATTACTACAACAGAGCATAATCAGTGTACATTTTTAAAACCTCACCATTAGGGGCAATATCTTCAAAGTTCTGAGGATATTTTTTAAACCCAGAATTCTGTATCTAGCCACAGTATCACTGAAGTTTGAGGATAAATAAAGACATTTTTAGATATACAAAGACTCCAAAAATTTACGATCCACAGATTCTCTCTGAAAAAAAAAAAATAGTATATTTCTGACAGAGGAAAATGAATACCAGAGAACAAAGTGGTCTACAAGAAGCTCTGATGAGCAAAGAAATTTGTGAAACATATTGTTAATTCTAAATGGGTAGGCTGTAAAACAAGAATGTTCATAACAATCCAGAATTAAAATTCTAGGAGAGATCAATATAAGCATAATAGGGGGCCGGTCCTGTGGCTTGGTGGTTAAGTGCGCGCGCTGCAATGCTGGTGGCCCGGGTTCGGATCCCGGGTGCGCATCGAGGCACCACTTCTCCGTCCATCCTGAGGCCGAGTCCCACATACAGCAACTAGAAGGATGTGCAGCTATGACATACAACTATCTACTGGGGCTTTGGGGGGAAAAATTAAATAAATAAAATCTTAAAAAAAAAAAAAAAAAGCATAATAGGAAGGGTGGAGGGTAGAGAGAGGGAGAGAGGAGAGAAAGGGAATGAGGAGAGTGCTGAGGCTCTTACTCTACTTAGGAGAAAGATATGGATACACATTCACACTTGACATTCATTCATTCAACCAATATTCACTAAGCACATACTATATGGCACACCTATAATAAGCACTAGAGATATACTAGTGAATGAAGCAGATAAAAATCCCTACCCTCTTGGGGGTGGGGGTTGGAAATGGGAAAAATACAATAAACATAATAAGTAAATAATTTAGATTCTATGTAAAAAGGTGATAAGTGCTATAAAAAAAAAACCACAGAGCAGGGAAAGAGGGATGATGAGTGCTGGTGACAGTGGGCTTTGCAGTTTTAAACAGGGTAACCAGAGAATGCCTCTCTGAGAAGATGATTTTAGACAAAGACATGGAAGAGACATTCTTATAAAATATAAGTTGAACAGCTACACATGTTGGGCAGGGGTATAAATGTCTTATATAGGCACTCAGCTGCAAGAGAAAACTAGAAAAAATGTGGCTTAAGCAAGTAAAAGGTTTATTTATTTAATGCAATAAGAAATCCCTGGATAGCATATTGGCCCGACAACATCAATCAGAACAAAGCTCCTTCTGTCTTCTCCCTCCTCCATCCTTAACATGACTTTCACCCTTACCTTGGTGAGATAGCTTCTCCATCACCAGGAATTCATCTCAGGGTCAGGCAATAAGACAGGAGTAAATGTCCAAAAAGACATTCCAGTTGAATTTGCCTCTTTTAAAAAGTTTTCCCAGTGACTTCCACTTACGTTTCATTGCCTGGACCTGAATTACACAGCTTCCTCCAGCTAGGAGTCCATGAAAAGAAACAAAAGCAAGATTCTAAAACTAAGAAAGATGAGTAGGCACTGAGTGGTTCCTGGGCAACCCCAAGAAGAATAAAATGGATAACATCCCAATCATTAGATGACAATAACAGCAACAAAAATGTAAACAATCCAACCAAAGACAAGAAACACAAGGAAGACTCAAACAGAAATCATAGGAAATAGAAAACACCAAAACCAGATGGGAAAAATAAGTCCAAACCTATCAGTAACCATAATAAATGAGATAAACCTGTTGCAAGACAGAGACTCTCAGACTAAACGTTTTCCAGCTATTTGTAAGAGAGACACAGAAAACAAAATAACAAAGGAGGACTGAAAACAAAGGGATAGAAAAAGACAGATCAAGAAAATGCTTGATGCTCTTAACATCAGACAAAAGAGAACTCTAGTACAAAAGTAGTACCAAGAATGAAGACTTTTTCATATCAACAAAGTCACCAGGAAATATTGTTATGAACCTCTATGCACATTACAGCATGATTTTGAAATACATGTTGCAAAATGAAAGAACAGCAAGGAGAAATTAATAAATGTATAGTCATAGGAGGGGATCTTTAACATATCTCTCTCAGAAACTGAAAGATAAATTGGATAAAAAAAATTATTGTGGCTATAGAATATTTGAATAAAACAATGAGTCTAATTGGTCTAATTTCTTAGGTTGGGTTTCCTAGAAGCAGAGCCTGAGACAAGAATTTGGGGAAATGAGATTTATTGAAGGAATGATCTTCAGGAAACACACCTCTAAGGGAGGCAGGGAAGCAAAACAGGGAGGGGACAGTGCCAAGCAAGGTCTCAGCGAAGGCGGTTCTTGGTCTGATGTGAAAGGGAGACGGCTTTGGAATGTATATCATATTGTAGAGTTGTCCCACCATGAGACAAGGAGCTAAAAAAAGGTGGGAAGCTGTTCCACATGGAAGATACTGAAGAGAAGTGACCACTAAATACAACGCATGATTCTGGATTGGATCCTGAAGCAGGAAAAAAACACAGCAAGAAAGGACATTACTGGAATAATTGGCAAATTTTTAATAAGGACGGTGGGTTAGATAACAGAATTGTATCAAAGTGAAATTGCCTAATTTTTGATAACTGTACTATAGTTATGGAAGAAAATGTCCTAGTTCTTATGAAAAACACTCTGGCATATTTAGGGGTAAAGGGACTTGATGTCTGCAACTTACTCTCAAACAACTCACGAAAATAATGTATATATACGTAGAGAAAGAAAGAGCACAGATGATAAAGTAAATGGGACAAAATAACAATCTGGGTAAAAGGTACATGAGAGTTTATTATACTATCCTTGCAACTCTCCAAATAAGTTTGAAATTATATCAAAATAAAAAGTTACACAAGAAGGAAGGAAGGAAGGAAGGAAGGAAGGAAGGAAGGGAAGGGAAGGGGAGGGGAGGGAAGGAGGGAGGGAGGGAGGGAGGGAGGGAGGAAGGAAGGAAGGAAGGAAGGAAGGAAGGAAGGAAGGAAGGAAGGAAGAAAGAAAGAAAGAAAGAAAGAAAGCAAAAGTGTTTATCCCAGAAATGCAAAGGTGGTCTAATACTGACAATTCACCATATTAATAGACGAAAGGAGAAAAATCCCATGATCATCCAAATAGAAGCAGAAAAAAAAAATCACTGGACAAAATTCAACTCCCATTCATGATAAAACCTCTTAGCAAACTAGGAATTGATGGGAACTTCCTTAAAAATTGATAAAGGGTATCTACCAAACACTCACATTCAACATCATTATTTATTTAACGTTTTGAATCTATTTTACTTATTAGTAATGCTACAGTTTAATGGGCAGCAGCATGCTTTTATTTAGCACAGATTACAAGCTTGGTTCTGTAACAATTCAGTTACCAGCTGGGATGATTACTGATCTTCCCCTTCTCCACCCCCCGCCCCTTGGGGTGACTGCCAACAGGAACAGGTTCCATTCCAGTCTGCGTAGCAGCACAGAAAGTGGCTCCACGTGTTGCATTTGCTTGTCTTTTCACTCTTTTTATCATGCTTTTTAAAAAAATTTTAATATAGACAAATTTATTTATTTTCTTGTGGTTTACAATTTTTATATTTGTTTAAGAAAACCTGAGATAATAAAAATATTATCTTGGGCCGGCCCTGTGGCTTGGTGGTTAAGTGCGCGCGCTGCGATGCTGGTGGCCTGGGTTCGGATCCCGGGTGCGCATCGGGGCACCACTTCTCCGTTCATCCTGAGGCCGAGTCCCGCATACAGCAACTAGAAGGATGTGCAGCTACAACATACAACTATCCACTGGGGCTTTGGGGGGAAAAATAAAATAAATAAAATCTTTAAAAAAAAAAATAAATAAATAAAAATAAAAATATTATCTTATATTGTCCTCTGAAAGCTTTCTGGATTTTCCTTTCACACTTACGTCTTTTTATCCACCATAAATTAATTTTTGTGTATGGTGTAGCAACTATTAGAAAACAATAATGTTTTAAAATACCATTTACAATAGCAACAACAAAAAAATCAAATATCTAGTAATAAACTTAACGAAATACATTCAAGAACTCTACTGGAAACCAATAAAATCTTGTTAAAAGAAATTAAAGAAATCAACGGGCCAGCCCCGTGGCTTAGCGGTTAAGTGCGTGCGCTCCGCTGCTGGCTGCCCGGGTTCGGATCCCGGGCACGCACCGATGCACCGCTTCTCCGGCCATGCTGAGTCCGCGTCCCACATACAGCAACTAGAAGGATGTGCAGCTATGACATACAACTATCTACTGGGGCTTTGGGGGAAAAAAATAAATAAATAAAATCTTTGAAAAAAAAAAAGAAATTAAAGAAATCAAAATAAATAGAGATCCATGTTCACGGATTAGGAGATGAGAAATTGTTAAGATATCAATTCTCCCTGAAATTGATCTATAGATTCAAAGCAAGCCAATAAAAATATCCTTTAAATTATTTTGTGGAAATTAATAAGCTGATTCTAAACTTTATACGGAAATTCAAAGAACCTAGACTAGTCAGGGAAATCCTGAAAAACAAAAAGTTGTAGGACTTACAATACAAGATATCAAGACTTATCATAAAGCTACAATAATTAAGACAGTTGTGACACTGACAAAAAGATAGACACATAGACTAATGGAACAAAAGAAAGTCCAGAAACAGACCCACACATATACAATCACTTGATTTAAGAAAAAGACACCACTGTAATTAAGTGGGGAAAGGACGTTCTTTTCAATAAATGGGAAAAATAAAACTTGACTCTTACCTCACACCATACATAAAAATCAATTTGAAATGAACCATAGAACCATTTCTAAATGTGAAAGAAAAGGCAATAAAATTTCTAGAAGAAAACATAGGAGAATATCTACGTGACTTTGGGGTAAGCAAAGATTTCTTAAACCAGGACTCAGAAGGCACTAACCAAAAGAGACTGATAAAATGAACTTCAAGAAAATTAGGAACTTCTGTTAATCAAAAGCCACCATTCAAACAGTAAAAAGGTAAGTCACAGACTGAGAAAATATCTACAATACATATATATATTTGATATGTATTATACATAAAGAATATATAAAGAACTCCTACAAATTAATAGGAAAGAAACAGGCAACCAATAAAAAATAAGCAAGAGAGTTAGACACTTCACAGAAGAGGGTAACAAAATGGCCAATAAACATATGACAAGATGCTCAATATCACTCATGATCATAGAAACACAAATTAAAACCACAATAAGATATCACTGTAAACCCACCAGTTTGGCTAAAATTAAAAACTCTGACAATACCAAGTGTCAGTGAGAAGGCAGGACAACTGGAAGTCTCCTACGCAGTTGGTGGGAACATAAACTGGTACAACCACTCTAGAAAACTGTTTGGCACTGCAAAACATACATATTCCCTATTCCAGCAATTCCACTCCTGGCATAAATACCCCAAACAAATGAGTGCTTATGTCCACCAAAAGACACATATGAGAATGTTCATGGCAGCATTATTCATAATAGTGAAAAACTGGAACCAACTCAAATGTCCATCAATAGGAGAATTAACAAATAAATTGTGGTACATTCATACAGGGAAATACTACATAGCATGCAGAAGAGTGAACCACTACTACCTAGACTATTATGCACAAATCTCAAAAACATAATGTTGAGTGAAAAAAAAAGCCAGACAAAAAAGAGCACATGCTGTCTGATTCCATTTACATGAAATTTAAAATCAGACAAAATTAATCTATGGTGACAGAGGTCAGAGTAGTGGTTGCCTTTGTGGGGTATTGATGAGAGAGGAATCAGGGAGCTTGCTGAGGTGCTGGAAATGCTCTACATCTTGATCTGGGAGGTGGTTACATGGAAGTATATATATGCAAATATTTCAACAAACTGTACACTTAAAATTTGTTTACTGCATGTAAATGATACCTTAATAAAAAGAATAACTACTGACTATAAAAAAAATTATAACTATTTTGGTGACATTAAAACAAAGGTGGGATTTATGAACTGGGAGGTAGAGAAAGGCTGTGGAGCAGCTCACCGCCCCCTTCTGCCCCCTTCAGCTTAGTGCAATGGCAGGTCCAGCTGCTGTTGTCTGGAGGCTCAAGGCCATTTCCCTGTATGAGTGTACCAAGGGCCTTCACATCATTTTTCATTTTCAAAAATCTGGGTGGGTCGCCTCTCTCAGAACTGGACTATGCGCAGATGGTGATTAGCCAGAGAACTGTGTGAATATCCAGCCCCACCTGACAGACAACAAACCATGATGATAGGTCATGGGCAAGAGGCAAGTACACAGCAGGGCCTTCCAGAGTGCTAGGCAGGGGGCATGTACCACAGATGCAAAGTAGGCATAATTAGGAAGGACTCCATCACTGGATGCTTCTACCAGCCACAGTGGCCTGCCAAAGGTTCAAGATAGGTTCAAAGACTAGCCCAGCAGCATGAAAGATCAGGATTCCAACTCTCAAACTCCCTAATGCCTCTGGCACAAACAACTGAAAAAATAGACATCGTTATGTTCCTTCTCCTCCCTGCTCAAGGCCAAGACCAACCCTCAGGGAAAGGTTGAGTCCAAGTCTCTGCCCATCTGTTATTGATCTACCCACCCCAGAGCAGAGGCCACTGTTGCTGGGCAGGACAACGGCTGAGACAACTGCAGAGTCCAGGCCACCCAGGGGATCCCAGGAGAAGCTTAAGCCAAGAAGAGGCTGGAAGTCTGGTGAACTCAGCCTGGAGAAAAGGTTCACAATAAACTGGAGCCTCTTACCAGTTGAAGGATGGATGTGCAGAGGTGCAGGCAGCGCCGGAGCAGCCGCAGAGCCTTGTGGTTCTCCTTGGCTAGAGCCCGCTGCAGGTCCAGCAGCGTGTAGCACCGATCTGGCTCCTGGGGGAGCCAGGACACAGAGTGCAGCTCCTGCAGAAGCCTGGAATCAAGGGCTAAGCTGGTCAGAGCTGGAATCTCAGTCCTCTTTCCTTGGACACCTTTGACCTCTTCCTAGCCCAGCTCACCCCAAAATAAGCAAAAGTTTAGAAAGGTAATAATATTCCCAGTGACTGACAGTGACAGCTTCCTCCTGAGAGTTCTTTGTAAGAATTCAAGCCCAGGAAGTTGCTGGCTGAGGAATTCTTTGGGCAAGCCCTGGAGTATGTGCAAGTGTTTACACAAGTGACCTTTCTGCCAGGAGAGAGGGTCAAATAGATCCCAAGGTCTGACTTAGAAGGAGAGACTACAGAGGTTTCTTCTTTGGAACAGGGCTAGCAGAGGGCCCTAAAAATTTAGATGAACAGGTGAGTTTTAGGATCAAAGGTGATGAACCTTCAACTTCCCTATGGGCTGACCATCCCTGAGGAAACCCACTTCTGTTACCCACTCCCCCACCACCCGCCCTGAGAACTCTGCATCTCTAAACATCCTTGAAAAAGATGAAAGACTCCCTTTAAGCAGAGGATGATCATAATGGGCGTCATTTATTCAGTACCTATTAAGAGGCACTGAACATGGTATTTCATATTCACAGTCTCATTTAACTCTCACTACAGCTGTGTAGCAGAAATCTTTATCCCAAGTTTTCAGATCAGGAAACAGAGGCTCAAAGAGTAAATTCTTTGCTAGCATTCAGGATTTAAATTCAGATCTGTCCAGCCTCTAAGCTCTTATGCTTTTAATTACACCATGATGATTAGGTTAGACTGGAAGTTGCCTAGAGCAGAGGTTGCAAACCGGTAGCCCACGGGCAAACTCAGAACAAAAATATTTTCATGTGTACCACTAAGAGTTAGCCAGCACAGTGTTTTAATAAAAACTTGAGCTAACCAGATAAAATGAAGAAATTTTACAACAAAATTTTGATTTCTAGGAAATCCTGAAAAACAAAGTGGCTGACATGCTGGACCCATACTCCCAATGGCAACAGTCAATTGGAACTGAGTAGTGACTGTCCTCTTTAGATGCAATCTCCAGACTGCAGTCCCCACACTCCCTCATGTCTTGCACCTAACCCACTGCATTTCTTCCATAGCTCCTGTTGGGCCCCATAGGTGTTTTGAGTTCACAACTCCTATCACAAAAGATAACTGGAGTGGCTGAGGATTACAGAGAAACCAAGAAAGCACTGAAAATAGGAATAAATAAGCTTTTCCAAAAAAAGAATCCAAGTAATACCATGGAAAGGGCAGAGAGTTTGGATTCAAACACCTAAATTAGAGCCCCAGATTTGATACTTAATAATTGTGTGATCTGGGGCAAGTTGATGGAGGAATATGTAATTACATGGAGATATGTTCAGAATATATTATTCAGAGAAAAAACTAGTTAGTTAACAGCATGCAAAGTATGATCACATTTATACATGTGATAGAAAAAAGATCACAAAGATATGCAACAAAATGTTCATAGTGGTTATTTATGGGTGGTGGGATTAAAGATTTTTTACCTTTGTGCTTTTTTGTATTTTCCAAATTTTCTACAAGGAACATGTTATTACCTTCTATAAAAATGATTTTTAAAAATCCATTGAGGTTGTGTTTTGAAGACCTCACCTGCTAATATGGAGCAGCCCAGCTCCAAAGTGGGGCACAGCACAGAGCAGATTCTTCCCTAGGAAAGTCTGGCACCGTTGTAGCCCCTGCAATTTCATACTCTTCTTCCAACTGCAGATCAGAGGGCAGGGACAACGTGCTATCACTCTCTGCAACACCTCCCCCCCAGTCCCATACCCATCATCACCTACCAGGCCAAGGCCTTGCGTAAGAGGCAATACTTGAAGAATGGAATGAACTGGAGCTGTTGCCAGAGGACAGAGTGGTGGTGCCAGGTACCCAGTGTCATTGTCTCACTGCCCTCCACAGGATGTACATGCAGGATGCCAAAGGGAGAGAAGATGTAGTGCTCAGGATTCACCTCGTTTGGTGGCACCACCATCAGGCTGTAGGGCCTTTGAAAAAGAGCTCTGATCAGTAGGAGCCCTAGGCATTTGTGCAGACTTCAGGAAGGGACAAAAGAAGGACAGGGAGTTGAAAACAAGGAGGCAGGAAGGAAGGCAGAAGAAAGGAGGAAGAGGGGAAAAAGAGACGAACGATCTTCAAACTAGAAAGATGGAACAAATATTATTAAGAAGAAATGGAGGCTGGCCCCGTGGCTTAGCGGTTAAGTGCATGCACTCCGCTCCCGGCGGCCCGGGGTTCGGATCCCAGGCGTGCACCGACGCACCACTTCACCGGCCATGCTGAGGCTGCGTCCCACATACAGCAACTAGAAGGATGTGCAGCTATGACGTACAACTATCTACTGGGGCTTTGTGGGGGCAGGGGGAGAAGAAATGGAAGCCAAAGATAGATGAGAAGAAAGAAAAAGGCACTTAGCCAGTTCCAAGAAGTTTCTATCTCCAAACCCAGACACCTTACATCCCATCAAACCTAAGAGACCATCAGTTGTAAGCTGTAGCACTTTTTTAATGAAACACTGAAATAAAAAATGCTGCCAATATGATACTCTACAAGTTTGTAAGATGCATCACAATTTCAGAGATGTCGAAATGTGAAAAAAATGTGCATCTTAGAAATGATAAAATACGTATATCCCTAAGTACTGAAATACCATGCAGAGATAATCAGGGAATGCTGTTTGGAGTAACTGAGAATGGGGAAAAGGAGGGGGCAACTAGAAGGCTAGACACAGGCCAATAAAGAGGAAACCTGCAACCTTGTGAGCCAGACTCGTGCCTCCAGAGCCACCTTAAAATCCTACTAAGTTCTCTTACTTCAGCAAGGTGCACCTACAACCCACATTACATACAATTTATATGGGGCTATACAGTAGTTGTGTCTAGTTGCAGTAGACTAGTTAGCATAACGCTATGGGCACATTTAATAAAGCATTTATTCATTTTTATTTTGCAGTTTTCTTTTCATAACTTGGAGCCAGTAATATTTTAAAGCATTAAATATATTTTAAAGCCCTTTAAAATCTGTATGTCCTAGGTCCTATGCCTATAATACCCAAGAGAGAAAATAGCCCTCCTCTACCTCTTATCTCTCTCACTCTCTAGAATACATTATCAAGCAAATGACTTGAGTATTTGGACAGATATCAGAATAAACTCACTAAGTCAAGTCATATATAAACTTTAGTTCATTTCTGATAAAGTGACTAGATCTTCTCAAGTACTATTTTCCCCAAATTACAGATGAGAAAACTGAAACAAAGAGAAGTTATAACTTTGCCCAAAGCAGTTAAGGGAAGAATACAGGATTTAAAACCAAATCTACCTGACTCAATCCCCCTCTCTTAACCACTGGGCCATTTAGCTTCCCAGTGGATAGCCTCCTATCCTAACTGGTCCCTGGATCTCCCAAGGGGACACTCCTTTCCCCATGACTTTCTTGATGGAAGCTACTCTTTCTGCACAGGGCCAGGAGTTAGGGAGTACTCTCCTCACTCCCCACTGCTCCTTTGGGGGATATTCACTCATTCTACAAATGTTTATGATGCCAAGCACTATGTCAGGCACTGAGGATACAGCAGTGAACAAGAAAAATCCAGTGCCTGACTTCATGAAGCTTAGTTAAACCATCACCAAGTTCCCTTTCTATCCAGGTGCTGTGATCGGAGATGAGGACATAAAGATAACTACTACAGAGTCCTTACCCTCAAAGGACGCAGATCAGTTGGAGGATTAAGTGATGTTAGAGAGTAACTGAGGTAAGTCAAGATCTTCCTGAGTCCCAGACCCATGTATTCACTGCTTCCAAAACACCTCACACTCTATGTCTTGCATCTACCTGAGACACAGCAAGTTCTATACCGAACTTATCATTTACTCCCTCCAAATCTGCTCCTATTTTGGGTATTTCATTCATCCATTCAACAAATGTCACTGAGTTTCTACTCTACGCTAAACTCTTCTAAGCCCTTAGGATACATTGCTAAATATAACAAACGCAACTCCCCGCCCTGATAGAGCTCTCATTCTACTGGAGAAGAAAGAAGATAAATATAATAAATGGCGGGGTTGGGGGGTGAGGAAAAGGAGATTGGCAGTGCCAGAAGAGGAGGGAGAGCAATTTTAGATAGGGTGGGGAGGGTGGGGAGGGTGACAGTCGAGCAAAGACTCTAAGGAAGTGAAGGAATAAATTCCTTCCTAAATATGAATCAAAATCTAGGACAAATACAAGAAAAATTTGATAAATTCAAACACATTGAAAAAAAACTCTGTTAAATGGCAAATAAACAAACAAAATGAGGGCCGGCCCCGTGGCTTGGTGGTTAAGTGAGCGCGCTCCACTGCTGGCGACCCGGGTTCGGATCCCGGGCTCGCACCGACGCGCTGCTTCTCCGGCCATGCTGAGGCCGCGTCCCACATACAGCAACTAGAAGGATGTGCAGCTATGACACACAACTATCTACTGGGGCTTTGGGGGGAAAAAATAAATAAATAAAATCTTTAAAAAAAAAAAAAAAAAATGAAACAATAAATGCCAGGCTTCTACGTTTGCTGATGGTACACTAGAAATTTGGACCAACACTCCCACTTGAGAACACCTAGAAAAACTGGGCAAAATATCTGGATAAAATATGAAAATTATCTGTGTGAATGTATCAGAGAACCCACAAATCAAATCCCCTGGGCTTGGTGTTGGGACCCTGGGTTACAATATCGGTTGAACCAGAAAACACTTCCGTCCTTGGCATGGGCCCTGAACCGCAACTTCTGTTCTTCACCTTTCTGAGTCTGTCGAAAGCTCAGCTCCTCTTCTCAGTCTTTCGGAGCATATAGTAAAACTGACACACAACTGCCTCTGCTGGAATCGACAGGCACCTCTGTTTGGGGAAAAGCAGCACTAAATGCTAAACTCACTTCCTTGGGTTCCTTCTTTGGCAGATGTTGGCCCTGTAATTATTCACTTCTGTTTTAGTTCTCTTGCTCATGGTTTTTTGTCTTTCTATGTGCCTAATTATCTTTGATTGTGCTGCTTCTCTGATTATGACTGAGCTGATAGTCTAAAGCCCGAAGCTTGTAATTTTCTTTCTGTAAGCTCTCCACCATGGTCAACAGGCATCCCCTCCCACATTGCTACCATTACTATCATCACCGCCAGACGGTCAAGTGGAGCAGCCACTAGGTGTCAGTAGGTAGTCATCGTATTCAACCACAAGTGATAATTAATTGTGATACCACTACCTGTCATGGATTACTGGACCTATTTCCCTTTAGCAAGGAGCTCAGTATCGTTCAAGGCCAAGGACATTACCAAACCAATATCAGAATCCCATATTTGATGATCGTTTCCTGGGACCACTCATGATACTAAGTTCTGCACCAGTCTGGGTCCAGTCAGGAAAGCAGAAACCACACTAGGCATTTCAACAAAGTGAATTTAATAGAGAGACTGTGTTTTTAAAAAGGTGTCAGAGGGGACTTGCCCTGTAGCGTAGCGGTTAAGTGTGTGAGCTCCACTGCTGGCGGCCCAGGGTTCGGAACCCGGGCGCGCACTGATGCACTGCTTGTCAGGCCATGCTGTGGCAGCATCCCACATAAAGTGGAGGAAGATGGGCACGGATGTTAGCCCAGGGCCAGTCTTCCTGAGCAAAAAGAGGAGGACTGGCATGGATATTAGCTCAGAGCTGATCTTCTTCACAAAAAAAAAAAAAGGTGTCAGAGGACTGAAAAAGGAAAAAGGGAACACTAAGGCAGCACAGAGATAATATATGCAGGAAATGGATGCAGCTCCTGAACTAGAGGAACAAAGGCAAGAGGTTTGGGTTCTTAGAAGCTATGAGCTTGAAGAGGGGCTTGTAGAGTTGGGACTTGGATTTCTAAGGAGATGATGCCTGGCTGCTGTTAGTGCCTAAGGAGTTTGGAGGAGTGGCCTTGAGAGTTGAGACTCAGAACTCTGATGGGAAGGGGCCACTCAGCTGGTGTCAGTACCTCTCAGGATTATGAAGAGGCTGATTCAGAAAGTGCCTGCTGCTGCCAGGGTGAAGGACCATTTCTGGGGCAATGCCAACAGGAAGAGCAAGCAAAGGAAGAAGAAAGTCTCTTCTCCCCTGATCCTGCTCTCCAGTCTCTTTCTAGCACCCCTATTAATCAAACCTAACAGGAGGCCAGCTGAAAAAGGAAAAATGAAGTTTGCAGTGTCTTAGCCCCAGTGTCACAAAGCAGAGAGAGATAGTAGAATTACAGCCAAGAGACGATTGTTTAATAACTGGCACAATGCTCTCAGTGAACGTTTATTAAATGAATTGATCAGCAAATGAATGGAAGATGCAGATCATTAGTGCTACCTAAGTTCAGAAGAAAGAGATCAGTGTACGCAGGAAATAAGGCTCTCTGGGAGAATTTATCAGATGTGGCTTAAGAGCATGAACTTTTGAGTTAAGACAGTCTTAGGTTTAAGTCCTGTTTCCACCACTTACTATGTGGCTTTGGACAAGTTACTTAGCCTCTCTATGCATCAGTCTATTCGTCTCATATATGGAAATAATAACAGCACCTACCTGGTAGGTGAGGATTAGATAACACATGTCATGTGTTTATTAGCACAATGCCTGGTATATAGAAAAGCTTGATTAACAGTAATTATTATTATTATCTCTAGGAAGAGATAGGACCTGAATAGGGCTTTTAAAAATAGGTAAGATTTAGATCTAATGGAAGAAAGTGCATGAATGCCTCTTGAGTCATGTGGAAGGAGGAGACTTGTTTTTATAGCCCCAGAGATAAAACTAGGACCAGGAGGTAAAAGTTAAACAAAGCAGATTTTGGTTTAGTCTAAGGAACAGCATGCCTTGGGGAAAACAAAGCTTCCCTGACTGTAAAGATTTAAACAAACACCTGGTTGTTGCACTGGTGTTGGAAGACATCACCACTAAATTCCCTTCTGAGGCGATGACCAAGTGTTTCTATCATTCTAGGACAGAATAAAGAAGACAGAGCAAAAAGTAGAAAAGGATGACTAAGACAAAAGGCTGTGAGAGCAAAGGGAAGCAAAGAAGAGGTGGAGAGGGGAGAGGAGGAGGCTGAGGAGAAGGGAAGAGGGAGGGAAACTGGGAGACAGAAGAGAAATGAGAGGGGAGAGGACAAAGGACCAGAGAGGAGCGCGTATGGAGAGGAGGAGGAGGGGAAGATAGCAGGGGAGGAAACCAGGGAGTGTGGGAGTAGGAGAAGAGGTCTGGATATGGGCTCTTACCTAAAGTACCGGCTGGGAGCCACATTGAGATAGAGGAAGTGGATCTTCTTCAGGTATCTCTCTGTCTTCAAAATGGTCATCACCTGGCTACCCCGCAGGGAAATCTGAGGTAAGAAGCCAGTGCTTCTCCTTTGGAAGGCCTTCTCCCCAGGAACTTCAGAGTCAAGCTGAGACCTGTATGATAACAAATCAAGAGAGAAGAGGCAGAGCAAAGAGGTCAGGTTGCCCCTGGTGGCCAGTGAGAGGAGGAGATAGATCAGGCGCCTGAGAGGACCTGATATGGCGTTGTCAGAGCCTGTCTACTGCCTATACACTGAGGTGGCCACAGACTGAGCAAATGCAGTCCACGATGTAACACAGTCAGGCAGCTATACTCACACAGGCCTGTGCACGAACCGCTCCCCCTTTCTGATAAATGAGTAATCATTCTGGATTGATTATGATTACTATGAAGTCAGTATTACACAATACTGAGCAAAAGTAACAGGAATACTTTGTTTTCTCAACTCATCACCTCACAAGCCCATAGTCCTGGATTTCCCCTCTCTGACAACCTTCCTAACCTTCTAGATCTCCTATCTTTGCTCCCATTATACCTGCTTTCCAACCCCACATGATCTCCATGCCTGTGACTCTTTCTTGCTCTTCCTCCATCATCACCCAACCCCAGCTTCACTTCCTTTCCTTTCCAGCCAGAATCCAATCGTGCATCCTTCAACCGCTCAAGCCTGCCTCAATCTTCTTACTCTTCTACCACATCAGTCAACAAAATTGATAAGAAAATTAATTATTCAAGAAACCAAAAGTTAATTACCTGGACTAATAATTTTGGTTGGGGTGACCTCAGAGCACACCACACAAAACAACTCTGAATAATCAAACTTAGACTCAACCAGTCAAAGTATACTAGTGTCATTAATTGTCCCAAACCTAGATCAACAAAACAAGATAGTCCAGAGATAACAGTGCAATCCTATGTAAAGTTTATATCAACAATAGAGTTTATGATCTTGATGTCGGATCAGAACATCTTAAAGGTGTAACTGCTATTAAAAGTTCATTTTCTCAACAATTAAAGTCCTACCTGATCTAGGCATGTTCAGAGGATCACAGAACTAGGAGTATGGGCTTATCTATAGATTCCTGTTGTCTAGTCTCAACTGTGGGCTCACTCTGCCATGTCTTAGTATAAGTCCTCAGGCTCCTCAGCTGCTATTCCAGGCCTCCAGCTACCCTCATGGCCATCCCTGCCAAGCCCCCAGTCCCTCCCCTTCTCTGCCTTCTTCCCTGCCTAAAGAAAACTGAGGTTCTCAGCCAGGAACTCCCTCAAGTTCACCTGCCCTCCCACACATTTATCTGCACACACTCCCATCCTAATCTTGTCTTCCAATCTGAGGGGAAGTAGTGTCCTTTCTTGTCTGCAAGGCTAATTCTTCCATTTGTGTTCTGGATCCCTTATTCCCCCTTCATGATGTATTTTCAATCTCTCCTTCTTCTTCCCCTTAGCCCATATTTATTCATTTACACTCTACAAATATTTATTGAGCACCCACTTCTCAAAGCACTGTCTTAAGGGCTATGAACATCTCTTCATCTTTCTTTCTTTTTTAAAAAAGAGTCCTACTGAGACACCACTATTCTTTCACTCTGCTGTCCTATTATCTTTCTCTCCCTTTCAAGCCAATCTTCATGAAAGAATAGTAAAATGCAATTTCCACCTCTTCATCTCCCATTCATTTCTGAACACACTACCATCTGGCTTCCTCCTCACATAACTCCATGGAAACTGCTCTTGCCAATCTTCTCTTTTGTTGCTAAATCCAACAAACATTTTTCAGATTTTTCTTACTTGACTCAGTAGGATTTAACACTACTGACTGTTCCCTCCTCCTTGAAACTCTCCTCTTATTTCACCTCCTAACCTGCAAGATATTTTGTTAACTCTAATCTAAACCCAAACTCCTCTGATGTGCTTTCCCCCAACTGCATACACACACAAACACACACACAGACACACCCCCCCCTCCAGGGGAGCAGCCAGGGGAAAGGCACTGTTCTTCGATTTTGTAGCACTTATCACAATTTGTAATTATATTCTACTTGTATCCATTTATTTAACATCTATCTCGATAACTAAACTGTAAAACCCCAAGGGAAGGGATTCAGTCTGTCTTGTTCACTTCTGTATCCTCAGCATCTAGCAGTTCCTGATATTTATTATATTAGGTATCCAGTAATACTTGTTGAATGAATGAACGCCTGGGAGGCAAGTCCTGGAGAACTTCATGCAAATTAAGCCACATTAGCTAGGCCTCAGAGATTTACCGCCAGGTCCAGAGAGAGGGCAGAGAACTTGACCCCTTCCCAACGTCGCAGCCCATTTTCACTTCAATTAAGTTCCCCTAGGAAACGAAACATACTCAGGGCACACGGCAGGTCTGTGAAAAACGAAGAGTCTGTGGGGTTATTAAAGGCATAAATTGTTGATACTGGCCACCTTCCATCAGGGCCCCAGGAGCCTGCCTATCTGTCCACCATTAGGGCTCTAAGGCTTCAGGAAAAACTTGACCCAGCCATAAACTTAGGGCAAAAACTGAGGAAGCCAAGCTTGATTAAAGGTAAAATCACCTTCTTCCCAGCCAGTGAATGTGTCACAAACAAGCTGCAAAGCACTTAGAAAATCAGGCCAGAAGACGGGGAGAAATTCCAAGGCTAGAGTCAGAGAGCCCTCAGAAGAGGGTTCTGCAGGCATCCTGAAATCCTGAACAGAGCAATGAGAACCAGACTGGGGAAAAAAATCATCACTCAAGGGGCCAGGACACCCACACTGGCAGGGCAGGAAGAAGACACTGGAAAGGTCAGAATGAAAGTCCCTCCGGCAGTGCTGCCAACTCTGATCTGCTTTGGAGCTGGTTTCGCCCACATAGACATGAGTGGGAAGACCCCTTGGACCAGTGCGCACCGAGGAGCATCTAGAGGGAAGGACCCAGCATCCAGCACCCAGCACTAGGGAGGCCCACAGGCAAGGCTCAGGGATTACGAATGAGTGAGAAAAAGAAGTAAAGAGGCTTCCAGCACCATAGGAGAAAGAAGTCTGGGAACTCAAGCTGTTTTCTGAAGCTTTGGCTTCCTCATGGCTGACTTTTGATTTTCATGAATTTCTGCATTTCCCTATGGGGATTAACACTAGGACCACAGGGTTTATTTCGTAGAAAAAAAGGAAGCGAGCAGCAGCCTCCCACCAGCTTGGCTTGGGGTCACGCTAATTCCTAAAGTCAATAGGGAGCTGGCTCTAGACATCCAAGTGACCCTAGGGGCAGCATAAATGGCTTCTTTCTCTCCTCTGCTCAAAGCCCCAGACTTGGTCCCCCACTTACTTAGTCTCTCTTCTTCCAACAGGCTCCTCCTCTGCATTGTCAGTGTCACTGCTTTCATACTGTACAGGGATGTCCGTCGCCAGTGCCAAGGGCAGGAGACTAAGGCCATCCTGCCACCGGATCTCTTCCAGGGCCACCTCAGCACCAACAATACCCAGGCTGTGCTGTAGCTCAGGCAATGTAAGTGGTCGCCGCCATGTGGCCAACTCCTCCTTTACTTGCTGCCCACCCCACCGAGCCTGCACAAAAGGGCAGGCAGGACGTAGGAGCCCATGATGGAACCTCTCCTTCTGGGGACAGCAGTCAACATGGGAGGCACTCTCTAACAAAGAGACATCTGGGGGAAAAGCCTGGTCTATGGCATCTAGCAGGTCCAGCTGGAGCTGGGATTGGACCCTAGGTGCCCAGCGGTACAGCTGCTCCAGGAAGGGCAGCAAATCAAGGTGACCAACAAGTAGTGCACGATATGGAGGCAGCAGACCCAGCACTGCATGCAGGTAGTGCCAAGCTGCAGGGCTGCCGTCCTGCAGCACAGCTGAGAACAGAGATTGGAGCTCAGCTACCAGGGGCTCCAGCACTGTGGGCTGCCCTGACTGAGTCACTGCCTTCAGGGACCGCCTCTGTTTCCTCTGACAGGCCCAGGGCTGCTCTTCTTTGTCTAGGACACATACAGAGTGCTGCCGAGATCCAAGGGCTTCAGATGATGTCCCTTCAGGAGACAAGCCTACCCTTGTCCCAGAGACCAAGAGGAGCTGGGCATTCAACTGCTGTCGAACTGACCTTGCCCACAGCTCAGGCTCCGACTGCCAGTTCCAGGTTCCTGGCTGCTGGGCCTCACCTGGTTGCCCCAGCCCAGGAGAGAGGCAAGAGAAGGGGCCTTAGGCTCTGGGCAGGGGATGGTCATGGTCAAAGGTTAGGGGAAATGCACGTAGCTGCAGGGCAAAGCCAGACCAGCAGAGGGCCTTTCCTGAGACCCTCCCCCTCCCTACAGCTTCCCCAAAGACTCTAGCGAAGCAGGCCCAGGGCAGAGGTGGGGGCCCTCCCTGCACAAGAGTTCCTTCCCACCGCCCAGGACATTGTCACCTCACCTGGCCTAAGGGGTACAGGAGGCAAAGGAAGGGAAGAGGGATAGAGCTGCTGATGAGGTTTCATCGGGAGTGCCTGTAGGGGAAACAGATGAACTTAGACTTGGGTCCTAGGCACAGGCTCACTCTACTCACAGCCACCTACACACGGAGAGACTGGCACACACACGTTTGATCACTCTAGAGGCAAAGTGACACACAGCGAAAGGCTCACTCAGAGAACCTCGGTAACAGCAAGGAACCGTCACTGGGAGTGGAGCCTGGTGATTGCCTGAAGGGGAGGAATAGGTCACTCAGAGGCAGCGAAGCCCCCATCCCACCCGCCCAGCCCATGGGCTGAAAGCAGAGGAACGGGCACAGAGAACTAGTTGGTCGGGATGGCGGGGGGAGCGAGCGGAGAGGAAAAAGTGGCAAAAGACCTGGGCCGGGAGGAAGAGGGAGAGGGGGAGGAGGCGGGCTGTGTGGGAGTGTGGGAACAAGAGACCCTCCTGGGGACAGTGGCGAGAGTGTTTCCAGGGGCGAAGAGAAACGGATCCGAGCCATGGACTCACCCGCAGCTCCAACCTCTCCCAGCGGTTAGAACGGTTACGGGATCCGGTGAAGCCCGAGCCTCCGCCCGGAGCCCCCGAGGAGCCGGCGAAGGGAGCGGCGGGGGTCGAATACCGGCCGGCGGGCGGGCCGAGGGGGCGGGGCCAGCGCCGGGAGGGCCGCGGCTCACGCCAATCCCGCAGGCTGCCCGCACGCCTCGGGAACAGGGGGTCTGCCTGGCCGGGTCTGAGGAAAAATGACATGGTCGATCTCCTGGGGGCGTCGTGGGCAGGTGTAATCCCTGCTTCTGTGTATCCATTCACTGACCGTCTAAGCTAGCGCCAGGCACCAATAAGCTATGTTTTTGGGAAACCCCCTACTCACACACAAATCCACCTACCCCATCTCACTCTCCTAAAAAACCCCGAATAAGGTAAAATCCTTGAACACAGGGATCTCAAAATGGGAGGTGGGGAGCCGAATGATTTAAAACAAAAGAAATTCAGCATGATAGAGTCGCACCGCTGCTCTGAAATCCAGATTCGTACATCCATCTGCCTACTTAATGTCTCCATTTGGATATCTAAGTACTCCAAACTGAAAAACTTAAAATGTCCAAAGCTAGACAGACTCCTAACTGCCTCCCTCAAAAAGAAACCTGCTCCTTTCACTGTCTTCCCCTTCTTAGTGAATGACAAGTCCACTTTTCCAGTTGCTCAGGTCAAATCCTTAGTCACCTTTGACTTCCCACCCTCCCCCCAGACCCCTACATCCCATGTCTACTCCTTCAGCAAATTGTTGGCTATAGCTTCAAAATATACCCAGAATCCAACTATTTCTCACCCCCTAAGAGCTCAACCTTGGTCTAAGCCACTATCGTTTCTCACCTGGATTATTCCATAGCCTTCCAATTGGTCTCCCTGCTTCCACCCTTGCCCCTAAAATCTGTTCTTTTCAGAGCAGCCAGTGACCCTTCTCAAATATAGGCATATCCTGTCACTCCTCTGCACAAAACCCACTAATGCCTTATCATCTCATTCCCTCAGGTGAAAGCCAAAGTCCTATGATGGCCTACTAGTTGCTATCTCATCAGTTGCCTGCTACTTCTGTAACCTACTCTCCTACTCTCTCTCCCTATTCACTCTACTCCTGCTGTGCCTGATCACACCAAGCATGCTCCCACCTCAGAGCCTATGTACATCTCTGTTTGTGCATCAGTTAGGAGACAGACAAGTTTTCTAGGGCTGTGTAACAAATTACCACAAACTAAGCAGCTTAAAAACAACACCCATTTAGTATCTCACAGTTCTGTACATCCAAGTCCAGCAAGGCTTGGCTGGCTTCGCTGCTTAAAGTATCACAAGCCCGAAATCGAGGTGTTGGCTGGGTTGAGTTCTTGTCTGGAGGCTCTGGGGGAAAATCCTCTTTCAAGCTCATTCTTGTTGTTGGCAGGATTCAGTTCCTTGTGGTTGTAGGACTGAGGTCACTGTTTCCTTCCCGGCCATCAGCTGGGGGCCACTCTTAGGTCCTAGAAGCCACCTGACTTCCTTGTCATATGGCCTCTCCATCTTCAAGCCAGCAACAGTGCCTCAAACCCAAGATTTTCATACTTCAAATCTTTCTGATGTCCTCTTCCACAATCAGCCAGAGAAAATTCCCCGCTTTTACAAAGTTCATGTGGTTACTTACTGGGTCAGGCCCACCCAGATAATCTCCCTTTCTTACAGTCAAGTATGCCATATAATATAACCTAATTGAAGAAGTAAAATCTGTGATATTCACAGTCCTAGGGATTATGCAGGGTGTGTACACAGGGAGCGGGAAATCTTGGGGACAGTCTTAAAATTCTGCCTACTACACATATGCTGTAATAACAAAAAGACCCCAAAATACAATGGCTTAAACATGATAGGAGTTTATTTTTTTCTCTCATAGAACTGTCCAAGAATGAGTACTGCAGGGCTAACATGGCAGCCTTTTAGTTGTTCTGCCTTCTCCAAGGAAGTGGTCCTTGAGAGAAGGTCCAAGAGAGTTCAGCACTATGTCTGCTAGGCCCCTTCCCAACTAGTGAGATGGGGGAAAGAGAAAGCATACCCTTACTTTTAACGGCACAATCTGGCAATGCACACATCACTCCATCACGTGACACACCCAGCTGCAAGGAAAGCTGCAAAATCCAATCTTTATTTTCTGTGGCGATGTGCCCAGATAAAAGTCAGGGATTCTATTAGTAAAGGAAGAGGGGGACAACGGGTACCGGGGAACAACTAGAGGCGTCTACCACAGTGAACACTCTTCTTCCAGATGTCCACCAGGTTTACTCCTTCATTTCAAGTCTCTGCTCAAAGAGACCTTATTAGTGAGTTCTTCTCTGACCACCCGGTATAAAATAGTAACATTCTCTCCACCTAATTTTTTTCTTCTTACCCTGCATTATTTTTCTCCACAGCACTTATTACCATCTCATATAAATACTTATTTAATTGCTTATTATCTGCTTCCCCTGACTAGAAACATCAGCTCCATGGCGGCAGAGATTCTGACTGCTCTCTGCTCTATCCCCAGCCCCTAGTGCTAAGCACCATGAGTAGGCGATCTGAAAATATTTGCGGAACAAATGAATACAGGTATGGCAATCTTCATTGGTGAGAAAGAGGACAGGCTCTGGAGTCAGACTGCCTGGATTGAAAACCTGAATCCACCACCTACTAGTCATGGGATATTTTACCTCAGTTTCTTTTTTTTGTAAAATGAAGATAATAATCGTTATCTACTTTTTATAGGGTTGTTGTGAGGATTAAATGAGTTAATGCTTAGAATAGAGCCTGGTGGATAATAAGCAGGTGATATAACTGATATGTGTGAGCTATGTGTTTTGTCATTGTTCATGGCACTCTACCAAGTGCTGGTGACATAATGGTGAACAAGACACAACAGGGTTCAGTGAGGAAACAAATAAGGGCAGGGGCAACCCTTTCTGGAAAGAGCAAAGGAGTCACAGGTCACAGGAGGCCTTAAAGTTTACGGCCTTAACACAACGGTTTTCTAGACAGACAAGGACAGAAGGGAATTATTCAGTAACCTCTACTGAGCCCTAAACATGCCTAAAAACCTCATTCTGTTTTTTTCGTTAGTTCATTCTTCCATTCTGTGCAAAGACTATTTCAAACCTTCTGCACTCTCTCATCTTCCATTTTGTTCTGCTTTATTCTCCAATGATAACTTCACCTCCTGTTTAAAAAATAAAATTAGATGCTGTATCAATCAGGGTTCTCTAGAGAAACTGAACCAATGGGATACATGTATATATAAAGAGATTTATTTTAAGGAATCGGCTCACACAATTGTGGGGGCTGACGAGTCCAAAATCCATGGGGTAGGTCGGCATGCTGGAGACTCAGGCAGGGTTATCGTGCAGTCTTGAGGCAGAATTTCTTCTCTGGGAAATCTCAGTTTGTGCTCTTAAGGCCTTCAACTGATTGGATGAAGCCTACTAACATTATTGAGGGCCATTTCTGTTACTTAAAGTCAACTAATTGTAGATGTTAACTACATCTATAAAATACCTTCAGAGCAACTCCTGTTTAGCATCTGATTAAATTACTGGGTACTGTAGCCTAGCCAAGTTGATACATAAAACTAACAATCACACATTCTATTGAAAAGAAACTCTCTCAATCTCCCAATACCAAATCAAAAAGCTACTTAGATCTGCTCTCATCTATTCCTCCTTCCTCCCTATTACCAATAAGAGGTGCTCCTTCTCTCTCTAAAGCCAAGCTCTAGACCTCTGCTCTGGAACTATTCTCTCTTGTCTTCATTCACTCAACAAGTATTTACTGAGCATCAACTGAGTTGGGCACTATTGTAGATGTTCAGTTATATCAGTGTACAAAATAATAACATTGACAAAATTCCTGACTTTTGGAGCTTACATTCTAATGGGGGACACAAATAATAAACAAAATGAGATCCTTCACCCATTTCACCAATGGGTAAAGGGCTCAAAAGGGAAAAATAAATAAATAAAAAATAAAGAAAGCCTAGGCAGAATATAAGTATGAGTCACAGGAGACTGGCCAACACATAAGGTTTAATTTAGAATTCTCAAGTTCCACAGAAATCTTACTGATCTTAATCTTCACCCTCTCCAGCAGAATCACATTTAGAGAATTTATATCACTAGTTTTAGGAAAGAAAATATCATCTTGAATCTGAAGGAAGAAAATTACCTCTCAATGTAAAAGCCCCACATTGGTTTCCATCCTAACTTAGTTCCTGTTTAGATTAGATGATAAGCCTATTCCAAAAGTCCATACTACTTACTGTTTATGTATGATAGTAGCCCAAAATAGGCTCACAGCAACAACAAAAAATACAGTAATCCACTGCAGGGGACAATGCCAATATAAACAATTTTGTATAATCATGGTAGCATATAGAACAAATTTTATTAGAATCTTGATCCAGAATTTTTTTTAAAAATGAGTAAACTACATAGTATGTGAGAAATGTTAGTGCTATGGGGAAAAAAAGCAGGATAAAGGGGACCAGGAATGTCTGAGAGGAGGATGGGTTGCAATTTTAAATAGGGTAATCAGAGTACACCTTAATAAAAAGGTGACATTCAAGCAAAGACATGAAGAAAAGGAGGGCAGCCCTTCCCCCTGTCTTTTGCTTGGTTAATTCTAATTCATCCTTCAGAACTCAGCTTCAAAATCACTTCCTCAGGGAAGCTCTCCTTTATCCCACACACAGGTAAGTTAGTACTACCGTATGTTCCCATTACAATGCACATTTCTTCTTCATAACATTCATCAGCGTTGTGATTACTTGTTCTATATAGACCTTCACCATACCTACATTAACTTCCAAGAGAACAAGAGTTGCATCTCTTTCATTCACCTCTGTATCTGCAGGGCTTAACAGGGTTGGTAAAAGTAGTCTCTCAAGTATTTGTGAAATATGTGAATATATGGAAGAATGTGGGGCATACCCAGAAAAGGAAAAACAGTCCAGAATTAGCATGATGTGTCTGAGCACCACAAATAAATTGATCTTTTTATAACCAAGATAAGAGAATCAAAAACCGAGGAAACAGGGTTGAAGATGAGGCCAGAGAGGTCATCTGGGACCTGATCAGATAAAGCCTCAGTTGTGATGCTTAGAAGTCTGAAGGTCAAGACAGGCATTAAGCAGATGAGTACCATGGTTAAATTTGTATTTTATAAGAATCACTCTTGGCTAGTATGGACAATGGATTGGTAGATGTCTCCCAATAGCCATTCTTCTCTTCTTCCTTAGTAACAGAACGCCCAGTTTTTAATGGGGTAAATGACTGGTAAGAATAAAGATGACATTTCCCAGCCTCCTTTGTAATTAGATCTATCCACATGACAAATTTCTGGTGTGCAACTTCCAGGATGTGTCTTTAAAGGGAGCAGGGCATGCCCCTTCACGGCCACTCCCTGCCCCATTCTGCCCCTTGGAATGTTTGTGTGATAAATAAAGTTCCGTCTTGGGTCACAAGGATAAGGGTTATACCCTAGACACAACAAGCAGAAAGCTGATAAATAGCTTGGTTCTTAGATGACTGTGATGTCACCACACTAGTTTTGGACCAGATTTTACTTGAAAGAGAAAGTTTGTAAGTCATTGTTATTTTGAATCTCTTACATGTACCTTAGCTAAATCCTAACTAATCAAAAGGGGTCCAGACTCAGGGAAGAAGCTCTTAGGTGACTGCTGCTGTAATCTATATAAGAGCTGATGAAAGCTTGACTAAGGTGGTGACAAAGAAGATGGAGAGAAAAGAAAGGGTTCAAGAGTATTTAAGCAGAACTATAGTACTTAGAAATTCAGTGGAGGGGCCAGTCCCATGGCGGAGTGGTTCAAGTTCTGTGCACTCTGCTTCGGCAGCCTGGGTTCACGGGTTTGGATCCTGGGCATGGACCTGCTCCACTCAACAGCCATGGTGAGGAGGCATCCCACATACAAAATAGAGGAAGACTGGCACAGATGTTAGCTCAGGGCTAATCTTCCTCAAGCAAAAAAAAAAAAAAAAAAAAAAAAAAAAGAAATGAAACTAGAATGACAGAGAATGATTTGCTCCTGATGGAGGCTTTCAGGTGTTAACTGATCTGCGAATATTAAGAGCAGAAGATACCAACCAGTGAGATTTTGAATGAAAAACACCTCTAAATTATGGGCAAAAGGTCAAAATTTAAGTACAGATTCACTTCTGTCTCTTCTGAAAAAAGCCTTTCTCTTGTTAATAAATAAAAGATTGAGCTGGGAGACTGAAAAATGTTCATTGAACAAATATTTATCAAGCAGATATTACGTGCCAGGCACTGTGATAAGGATTCAATGGTGAGCAATACAGACATGGACTCTGACCTCATGAGGTATATAATTACCAACTGTTAGAAGGGCTATATGCTAAAAAACATGAGAAATTATGGGAGCTGGAGTCTGGGAAGAGCTATCTGAGGAAACAGTATCTGAACTAAGTACTCAAGAATGAGTAGAAGTTAAGCAGGTAAAGTAAGGGGGAAAGCATTGCAAGCCAGGAAACAGCAGGTACAAAGGCCCTGAGATGGAAGAGTGTGTGACAGGTTAAAGGAACTGAAAGGCCAGTGTGGCTAGAGCACAGAGAGGCCGAGTGAGGTGTGGTTCAATTCAATTCACTTCAACAAACAGTATTGGCAGTCCAGTGTTTGACAGTCACTGATAAGACAAAGCTGAGGTAGGCAGAGGCTGGATCATGCAGGGCCTTGTAGGTCCTGTGTAGAATGTGTTTTTATTCTAAGAAGAATGGGAAGCTATTGCAAGGTTTTAAGCATCAGTTTGTGTTTTCTGGCCAATGAATGGAGAACAGATTGGAGGGGTGCAAAAGTGGATACGGGGAGAAGCAGCAGTTGCAATAATGCTGGTGGGAGACTGTGAAGATGGAGAGAAGCAAACAGAATCAAGGGATATTTAGAAATGTAAACAGATAGGATTTGCCAATTGAGTGAGGGGATGAGTGAGGTTTCTAGCTTCTGCACCTGGATGAGTGGTAAGCATAGGAGGAAAGTTTATGAGGAAACATGTTGCGTATGGGATGTTTTTGAGATGCCTAAGTGCAGATGTCAATCAAGTAGCTCAGAGCAGAGATCTGGTCATCAGTAACTAAAGCGCAGAGTGCGGATGAAACAATCCTAGAAAAATTAAACCGAAAAACAACAGGACCTAGAGAAACTTATATTTAAAGGCCAGACACGGATGAGCCTGCAAGAGGCTAAGAAGCTGCAGCCAAAGAAGTAGTGGTACAGTCATGTGGGTGGAATCCCCGAGACCAGTGAAGACTGTCGATGATGAGGAACTAGTCGATAGTAACAGATGCTACCGAGAAGTGAAGTAAGCTGAGGACTTGGAAATAACTATTGGACTCGGGAATATGAACGTCACTTGGTGAACCAGGGTGACCTCCCTAAGAACTATTTCAATAGAATAAAGGTTGTAGAAGTCAAAACAGACTGCGTGAAGGAATAGGAATGGAGAGGGCCAAAGTACCAACTGTTTTGAATTTAGCTATAAAGTGGAAAAACAGAATGGTAGCTGGAGGAGAAATGAGGTATAGACTGTTTTTTTTGTTTTAACAAGGGAGTCTTTAGCATGTTAAACACTGGTGAGAAGAATTTAGTAAAGTGGGAAAAAGTCAGAGATTCCCAAAGGACAGACTAGGATTCAGAGCACAGGAATAGGCATTAACCTTGAGAGGGATGCTTGCCTTGTTCAGACAGGAGAGAATGAAGCAGATGCCAGGTGAGTGACCAAGTTTGGTTGCGAGATGTTGCAGGAGTTCTCAGCTGATAGCTTCTACTTTTGCCTATGAAGTAAGAAATATGGTTACCTGCAGAAAGTGAAGAGAATGGTGGGGGGCAATAAGAAGCTTAAGAATATTGGTTTGAAATAATCATTGCAGGGAGAAAAGATGAAAAGAAAAACCTGGTGGGATTACAGGGGCTGAGATTCCATTTGAAGTTGGTAACCACGGATTCATGTTGATATAAATGTGCTCTATAGTGATTTTCTTGGGCAGCTTTTAGCTGCCCAAATGCAGGCACAAATGTTTCATTTCATCTAAGAGTCCAACAAAGACATGAAGCAAGGAAATTTAGCTTATTCCAAGAGAATCACAAGAATTTCAGCTGGATAGAAATCTAAAGGCAGGAAGGGGTTAATGGAAAGAGAGAAGGTAGAAGTGATGGCGTGAATGCTCCAGTGAAATCAAAGAATGGTAGTAGAGGAATACTTCGATAAACAAAGTAGAAGGAATACTGTCAATGAGTAAGATGCAAGTAACAGTGTTTTGAAGATGGAGCAGTTTGGGCTGATGACGACGGCTAGGATATAACTAAGGGAGTGGCTGGCTAAGACAGACTGGAAATCATTGGAGATTAGGTCAAGGAATTAAGAGACCAAAATACTGAATGGACTGTCCATGTAAACATTAAAGCACCAAGGGGTGGATATGAAGACCAAGGGATAGCTATTTAGAGGAAATAGGAGAGTGGTAGTTACTAAGAACAAGTAATGAGAGATAGTGGTATAGTTGAATAGCCTCAAAGGAATCAGTCTTTGCAAATGAGTGGGCAGTTAAGTTCTAAAGCCGCAATGGTGGGAACACCAACGCTGTTTCCAATGTTTGTGATAAAGGGATAAAGCTTTGTCAACGTTTATTCTTGTGTTGTACTTGAGACATCACCATTGCTCTCATTATGCCAATGGCTACGGTTTATGGCAAGACTTAAGGGAGAGATTTCCACAACTATGGAAGATGGATGGTAGGAATAAGGTACTTCTAAGTATCAAACATATTTATAAATAGGAGAAAGAACCAGGACAGAAAAGATTGAAAATTTAAGGGACTAATTGATGGATCAGATTGAGGGCCACTTGTTTTTCCATGCCTAAGGACTGGATGGGTGCAGATGAGCAAGCAAATATAAACTCTGGAATTTCAAAGAACATAGGCTTTAGAGTCAGACAGATCTATGTTCCTAGCCCTGCTCCAGCAATTACTAATTATGTGACCTGGAAACACAGATAATTCACAAGGGAAGTTTACTGCAAATGTTAATGTAGAATTCTCCCACCAGCAGCACAATATCCCAGGGCCTCATTCCCATCTCTGGGAATTGGTAAATTCAAAAGATGGTTTACTTGCATTTATACTTTCCAAGGACAGAATTTTATTGGGTAGACATGAAGCCAGTCAATAGGAAAGTTCCTGCTCAGCAACTTTTACGTTCCTAATAAATTTTTCTGTTCAAGAGACAGCAGCTAAGGAGGCAAAAAGCTGATTGCAACCACTCTTCTTAATAGGTAACTGTATAAGATGGGCTTCTGGTACATTCTGGATTCTTGCTTCCTCATCTGTCAAGTGGGCATAATACCTCTTACTTATAGTTTTGTTGTAAAGATTAACTAAGATAAAGCATAACATATACCAACATCAGAACCTATACAAACTGGGTGCTCAATAGGTATTACTTTGAGAGGCAGCCTAGTGTAGTAAAAAGCACATGGATTTTAAAGTCAGATCTGCATTTTAATACAGAGTCTGCTACTGGAGAATTTCACCTCCCTGATCTGTAGAGAGGAGAGAACATCTGCTTTGTGCGTGGTCATAAGGAGTTTTTGATTATTCTGGGAACTAATGTCTAAGAGCTTCCATTTCCTCTGTAAAAAATGAAACGTGGTCACCTGATGGGGGATAGTTGAGGGTGAGGTGGAGGATTAAGGAGAGCAGTGAAGGTGTAAAATCACTGCCAAGTTGATTAGGAGAGGGAATAGACCAGGAATTCATACAGGGTTGCTTGTTGGTAGTGAGGGCTTGGTTGGGGTTGCAGACCTTGAACATTTAGTGGCATTCATTACACAGCTGTGTTTTCCTCTAACGGCTTGAATGAGGAATAGAAAAGATAAAACAGCTGAAATGACACAAAAAGGACACAAGGGTGGCAAGAAAATGTGGTGATGGAGTGCCATTCAGACTGCTAAGTACAGAAGTAAACTCCACAAGAGGGCCAATAATGAGAAAAGAATGTAGAAGATGGAATTAGAAATCACAGAATGGGTACAGTGGGAACAAGGTGGGATAGAAGTTAGGGGAGCTAGAATTAGATTACAGACAAGCAGTGAGACATTAAGGTAATATTAAAGAGGTCCCAAAGATTTCGCTTTATCCTTGTTTTTTCCCATAACCACCACCATCTATTTCTCCCTTAGATTTCTCTCCTTCAAGTCTGACTGTATTACAGAATACAGTCCCCCAAGTTTTCCCTTTTCTGACTGCCCCTGAAGACAAGGCATATAGACCTTCTTTGTTTAAAGGTTTTACTGCTCATCCAGGGAAGACACAACATAGTAACAAAGTAACAACTTGAAGAAATGGTGGAAGTTCCGGAACACCCCAAAATTCTTACAGGTTTCATCTCTGTCCTGGGGCTACTGACTTCCCAGAAGGTAGTGCCTAAAAGCCCTGTGGTTTCTTGATCTGTTGTCCTTAGATACTGCCTCCTTTCCCTAAATCTGGCAAAATTCCTTCTTGTAAGACACAGTCCATGAAAAAACAGTTATGAAGGAACGCATATCTGGCTCAAAAGTGGGCCGTTTAAGTCAGAGGTTTAAGTTAAGGACAACTAGAGAGAGCTCCCATTTTCTCTGTCTTCTGGGCAGAAACCAACTTCCTGTTGCTATTATTAACCTTAAAACTATACCCACAGACCTTGCTTTAACCAGCTCCCTGGGAATGCTGAGGTTTTCCTTCTAGACATAGAAGGCAATTTCCCACCTGCCAGGGCTGAAGCCAGCAGATATGCACTAACTGACAAAACAAAGCATGGTCCCAACAAAGTGGGCAAAGCTTCCCTGCCCAGAATATAAATGAAACAGAGTAAAAGCGGGTTTATTGGCTCCAGGAAAAGGAGCAATGGCACCCAGCTCTCAAGCAACTCTCTCTCTATACAGGCCGCACCCAGCCCAAGGTCTACTGGCTCCTTCAATTTGAGGGTCCATCAAGCGCTTCCCTTCCTGGGGTTGGGGATGGCTAGCTGCCTGATGGCGAGGTTCCGGGCTGTTCAGCAGCAACACCTGGCACAGCTGAGGCAGCCTCGTAGTCTGCGATGCGGCGCTGTACCAGAGCAGGCATGAGTTGCACGTAAGCGGCCATGAGGCGGTGGTTGGAATGGATCAGCTTCCCAGCACAGCTGTGCAGACATGCCTCCTGGAAGGAAGACAGGGTGGAAGTAGAGGCCAAAGGTGTCCTGTCAGGTCCGTCTCCTTCCTTCCCATCCCCAGCCTAGGAGCAAGGGGTCGTGGAAAGGCCAGGGCCAGAGATGGGGGAAGTGAGGGAAGGAGGGAGCAGCCTACCCTCTCTACTCAGGTCCCCACCTCCTCAGCATCCAGAGCTCGGTGGTGCAGGCTGGGCACGCAGCGCTGGAAGCAGAGTTCCGTCATGCGATTGTAGACCAACAAGAAGTCCCGTAACTGGGAGAAAAGGAGACCAAGAATTCAGAGACAAGGGGGCCCGCATCTCAATTCAAGCCGCGCCGCCCACGGTTTCCCAGCACCGAGCACCACAGCCCGACGTTTCCAGCCCTCGGACCCCTGGCTCTTTGGGGTTCCCGCCACGCGGACGTGGATGCGAGCTGAACGTATACCCCCTCAGCGACTGAGCTCCCACTCACGTTTCTCAGCTGTTGCTGCTGCTGCTGCTGCTCCATCACGCCGCCGGCGCGCGGGTACGTCACTTCCGTTCCGTTTCTCGGTAACGCCCCGGAAGTAAGCTCTCGTAGCTCCCCAAGGAATGAGGGGTTGGCTCAAGGATCGCCCTGCCCCCGGTTGCCAACGTCACCTCCGCCCTTATAATCTGCGACGTGGCCGGCTTCTTCTGCCCGGGAGAGGACGTCACTTCCACCGAGTCCCTGACCTGCTGCTAGGATCGCGACGGGAACTGGAACCCGAGGTCCCCGCGCCGCCCGGGCCTGGCGCCCTGAGGGGAAGAGCGGCCCGGCCCGAGGTGAGAGGGACGTACTTGGGCAAGGGGAAGTTGAAAGCACAAGCCTGTCCTGAGGGCAAGGTGCCTCTGAGCCCTGAGGAAGGATGAGGGCACACCTGATGCCCAGGTGTATGGGGGCGGCGGGCATTCACACACCTGGGGCGACATAACTGACTTTGAAAGGGATCACCTATATCCTGGGAAAAAGAGGCTTTTCTCAGAGGCCAAGAACAGATACCAACTGATTCAGTTAAGGCCTGGGTGTAGGGCAGGAGGTGCATGGGATGGAGGAGGGGGAGACCACCTGAAGGAAAGGGGAACAAACACTAAAAGAGTGTGAAAGACCAAGCAATGGAGAACATACCTGAATGGGGGTTAGGTACCTGAGCTCTGGAAAGGGGTTCTTCTCCTGATGGGGGAAACACCTGCATGGGGATAAGCTCCAAGAAAGCACAGACTTTGTCTGTCTCGTTCGCTACTGTATTTCCGTTGCCTCAAATAGTGCATGACACATAGTATGCACTCATTAAATGTCTGTTGGATGATTGAATGCATGAATGATCAATAGAGTCCTGGTGGGGTTGGGAGTCATGAGAAGACACCTGAGGCCTGAGTATGAATGTGTAAAAATATGCGCCTTGGAGGGGAGAAATACATGCCTGAAGAAAGGAGTAGTGGCCAAACCCCAGAACACTCAAGCCCTGGAACAACCTCTCAAACCTATGGAATGGCAGGGGATACCTTCCTCTTCTGTAGTACTGGCCAGTTTCCAGAACTGTCTCTGTTGGGCTTTGCAGGGCGCTGGGGTGGAGACTTTGACTCCAGTCCCTTCCCTAGCCATGACGGACGGGATCCTAGGGAAGGCAGCCACCATGGAGATCCCCATCCATGGCAACGGCGAAGCTGGGCAGCTTCCTGAGGATGATGGGCTGGAGCAGGTGCTTCTGTTTGCTTCTTCTCCGTAATATTTCAATTTAGGAATCCCAATTTATAAACCCTGGGCTCTGACCCCCTATTCCAGTAGGCTTCCCCTAACTTGTCTAACTCCCTTCAATCTTTTTATAAATCTTCATTCTGATTCTGTGCAGACTTCCCTTGTGCACTCTCTCTATGATGCTTCAATCCAAGCTTATTCTCATCCCCAAAATGCTTCAGCTGCCCCTATGTTCCTGAAGCCCCCCTCTTCTCTGGCCTATAGGACCTCCAGCAAGTGATGGTGTCAGGACCCAATCTCAATGAAACCAGCATTGTGTCTGGTGGCTATGGGGGCTCTGGTGATGGACTCATCCCCACAGGTATGGATGATCAGAACAGGCCAGGAAGCTTGAGTGGAGAGGGGGAGAGGAATGGTTCTGGGGAGTGTAGGATATATCTAAGAAAGCTTGAATTATGTCCAGAGATCTTGGGAACCTCTGCTAGTATGAACCCTATGGACTCTCCTCAGCCCAAGGTCAGTTCCCAGTGTTGTTCAGCTACTCCCACTTGCCATTTAGCCCCTGAGATGCGCCCATTTGTCCTTTCTCTGCTGCCACCACTTGAGTCAAGTTAAGAACTCTGTTTCACAGGAGTTCCCCCTGCTCTGGAGCATGAGGCTGATTTGGAACTCTGTGAGCTTCACAGAGTTTTACGTTAGACTCTAAAATTTAGAGGAACAAACAGCGCTGAATCTCTCACTGACTAGGATTCCACATGAGCGTGTCAACCAGGTTTCCTGTTATCAGGACCCACCATCCTTGACCTGCCACCCCATACTCAGCATATTTTCTTTTGTTTCCTCTGCCCCTGTACACCAGCAACTCCCTCTCCCCTCCCCATCCAATCCCCACCACCACCTCAGAAGGAGGCCAGATATATATTGGGATTTGGGTCTCGGGGCCCGAGGTATGAGTTCCTCCTAGTGAGTAGGTGAATCTAATTGTGTCTAGCTTCCACGCCTTCAAAGAAGCTGTTTTCATGTGCTGGGAGGGAAGTGTGGGTGGAGCCACAGAGGTGTCTGGTTGTACCCTTGGTCCTTTAGGGTCTGGCCGCCATCCATCTCACAGTGCCACTCCTGCTGGCCCTGGAGATGAGGTGGCTCGGGGCATCGCTGGAGAGAAGTTTGACATTGTCAAGAAATGGGGCATCAACACATATAAGGTGGGATTCAAGCCCCTCTCCCTTCCCCCAAAACTCCCCCTGGGTACCTTTTCCCCACCTTCCAGATCCTAATATCCCATCTGTGGCTAAGACGAGGAGCCTGGGGATGCTGGGGTAGATACCTGTTGGGGAGGCAGGGTGCTAGGGTCTCTGACCTATTCCCCGACTTCCCATTCAGTGCACAAAGCAGCTGTTATCAGAGCGATTTGGCCGAGGCTCCCGGACTGTGGACCTGGAGCTAGAGCTGCAGATTGAGTTGCTGCGTGAGACAAAGCGCAAGTATGAGAGTGTCCTGCAGCTGGGCCGGGCACTGACAGCCCACCTCTACAGCCTGCTGCAGACCCAGCATGCACTAGGTGATGCCTTTGCTGACCTCAGCCAGAAGTCCCCAGAGCTTCAGGTGCCTCAGCCAGGCCAAAGAGGGTGGGGGGGACTGGGCCCAGGCCCTCCTAGGCAGTCTCCCCTCAGCCTCCCTCCCTCACTCCCTCCCTGCAGCCCAGAGGGAGAACCCCTCCAGGGTGGGCCCAGCCCTACCCCCAACAGCACTCACCTGTGGAGTCAGCCTAAGGGTTTGTACAGAGGTCCAGAAGTCGGAGTGGGTGGGGGAGGCAGCACATTAGGTGCCCCACAAGTAACCCTTCTCTGCATAGGCGAGAATGCCTTCGGTGCTCAGCCTAATTGGAGCCCCTCCCTTGCCTGCTGCACTAGCTTTCCCTGTTCTAGTCCTGTGAACTTATCTGAGAACCCCAACCCGACATTCCTACCCTAGGTATCCCCAGGGTGGCCCCACTAACTTTCTGGCTAAGAGCCTTACTGGAGGCAGTCCTTGATTGTTCCAGTTTCCATGGCTGTTTCCTCCCTGGGGAGGAGGGGAATGAAGGGCTCTACAGTTCTGGTCAGGTAGGGACTGTTACTCAAGGCCTGCCTCCTCCCTTCTGCCCTCAGGAGGAATTTGGCTACAATGCGGAAACGCAGAAGCTGCTGTGCAAGAATGGAGAGACACTGCTAGGGGCTGTGAACTTCTTTGTCTCTAGCATCAACACATTGGTCACCAAGACCATGGAAGACACACTCATGACTGTCAAACAGTATGAGGCTGCCAGGTGTGGGCACTGGCAGGGCCTAGGGTTTGGGGAGTTGGCTGGCATGGGTGGAAGTTTGAGCTTTAAGGGCATAAGAATTGAAGAATGAAAGAAGAGTGTGTGGAGGACAAAGGGGTGGAGACCAGCCTATATCACCTCCTCCCCAGGCTGGAATATGATGCCTACCGAACAGACTTAGAGGAGCTGAGCCTAGGCCCTCGGGATGCAGCGACCCGTGGTCGACTCGAGAGTGCCCAGGCCACTTTCCAGGCCCATCGGGACAAATATGAGAAGCTGCGGGGAGATGTGGCCATCAAGCTCAAGTTCCTGGAAGAAAACAAGGTGCCAACCCCACCCCTTTGACCCAGCCCACCTTTCTGTCTGTAACACTGACCTTTTCCCCAGACCCTCCCCATCACTGGATGGGGAAATGCAGCCTGGCTAAGGAGTGGGATCTTCCCCTAGGCCCCTCAGCCCCTGGTCCTTTCTGATCACCCTCCCTCTGATCCCTGGCCCTATTCTGTTGGAGGATTTGGCTGCTGATCCCAGGAATGTAACTGGGAGAAATCATCCTCTGAGTTGGGGTACCAGAACCCCAGGTCCAGTAGATCAAGTCAGGTTTCTCCCATCGGATTGACCCTTAACTTTTGACTCCCTTGGAGTTCAGCCCCCACCCCAAAAGCACCATCAGATCAGAGTCCATGTGCCCCTAGTCTCGGCTCAGGCTCGTAGTCCCTCAAGAAGGGCATTTGAGTCCATTCTCAGCTGGCTCTGCTGGACCCCCAGATCAAGGTGATGCACAAGCAGCTGCTGCTCTTCCACAATGCCGTGTCAGCCTACTTTGCTGGGAACCAGAAACAACTGGAGCAGACCCTGCAGCAGTTCAACATCAAGCTGCGGCCTCCTGGAGCTGAGAAGCCCTCCTGGCTAGAGGAGCAGTGAGCTGCTCCCAGCCCAACCTGGCTATCAAGAAGGACATTGGGAGGGGCAGTCCTAGGGTGGGGGAGATTGGACATGGGACATTCCTTGCCACCTGCGCTCTGGCTTGGATTCCCTTTCCCTGGCTGGGGCCTGACACCAGTTTTGCCCACACTGCTGTGGGTACGGAGGGGGCCTGCAGGCCCAGCAGCTGCTGCCCTGTCCTTTATCTTCCTGGCCACTGGGCTTCATTCCCAGATCTTTTCCTTCTACTCCACAGCCAAAGGCTGTGACAAAATCACTCCCTGGCCAATGGCATCACTCCTCAGGCCTATCCCTAGCTCCTGGGGGTGTGCCCTCTGACCAATGGCAGAGCCTCAAAAGGCCCTGTCAGCCAATGGCAGCTCTTCTTGGGCTCCCCTGGGCCAATGATGTTGCCTCCAGTACCCTTTGTCCCTCCTCTATGCGTGTCCATTGCAGAGAAAGGGACAGGGACCAAAGGGGTGGGGATAATGGGGAGTCCCATTTCTGGCCCTGCATCTGAATGGGCCTCCCCTCATCTACCCACCCAGTTTAATTGTGCTTAGAGCCCTGGAAGATTGGGCCCTAGCACTAGGAATAAACCTTTCATAAAAGCAGGCCCAGTGAGGTCAATTTGTGGGGGACTCTAGGAGGGTGGGCTAGGTGGAAAAATGCTCAGTCTAATCATACACCAAAATCCTATCGAGTCGGAAGAGCTGAGGCCAGAAGCTGAAGTCACATGTTTCAGGAACAGTCTGAGGGCTCATTCCTCCCCCAGCCCAGTTGTAGCCAACGCTTTATTTGCCTTTTAGGCCAGCACCAAGATAGCTATGGATCTTAAAAGCACAGGGCCCAGAGGGGGTTGGGCCCGCTGACCTTCATCATCCATTCATTCATACAGCAAATATTTACTGAGTGCTTTTATTTGCCAAGCACTGCGCTAGACCCTAGGGAAACATCAGTGGATAAGACACGGTCCCTGCCCATAGTGCTTATGGCCTAGTGGGGGATAGAGACAAGTAACCAGGCAACTACCATACAGTGACAAGTACTAGGCTCCAGAAGTGCAGGGAGCTGTGGGAGCCCAGAGGAGGGCATCTAGCCTAGACTGGGGAGGAGATGTCAGCCTGAAAGCTGAGACCTGAGGGTGAGTAGAGGGCAGCCAGGCAAAGAATAGAGGGAAGAGCATCCTAGGCAGAGAGGCCAACATATGTGAAGGCCCTGAGTAGGACTCGGGAGGAATTCCATTTGACTGAAAAGTTGGCTAGAGGATGACTACAGAGGTAAGGTAGTAAGACTTCACGCTGGGCCTTTTCCTGCTGGTTAAGGACTTTTGCCTTCTGGAGAAAGGGGAGCTGTGAAGCCTTTTCAGCAGAAGTTGGACAGTATGGGGGAAGTCTAGGGTTGAGGAAAGTAGCCCTGAGAGGCTTCAAGTAGTGTCATACAGAGCCCGGTCCTTATGTTGGGTAGTCTAGTAGCCCTGGACCCAAAGTCCAAAGCAAGTGTGAAGCCTGTCTGAGGCTCATTCACAAGTACTGGAGCACCCGTGCTGGAACTCAGGCTGATGAGGGGTCGAGGCAGTTCCCAGTTCCCCTGTGTTGAGCTCAAATCTGAACCTTGTGTGAAGCAAGAAAGCTCCTCAACAGGACTTTGATTTAGTCAGGACCCAGGTACCATCACCATCACCTCATGGCCAAAGAGGGCTCTAGATTTTTTCAACATTCTCCCCTACCTCTTTGGAGGGCTGGAGGAGGGGGACAACCCAGTCAGCAGATTCTCAAAGTGCTGAGATCCACACAGCTTGATGCTGCTCTTTGTCACAGATACTGCGGCTCCCAGGCAAGCTTCCTGGGCTTTGGTCAGCCTACAGTCATCTGCCTGGAGCTTCATTATTAGGTGGGATGGTCCACATACAAGCCTGCACTTTATGGGCCACTGAATTTTCAACATGAAACATGCTGAATTTCTGAGTGAGTGGAGGTAGGCCCTAAAAGCAGAGCTCAAACCCTGGTTATACCACTTTCTAGCTGAGTGATCAGGGTTAACACCTGGGGAGCCAAGGGCCCTCTGTTTCTTCTGTTGTAAAACATGGCTAATAAAAGAAACTACCTATTAAGATTATGAGTATTAAAGGAGATAATATATGTAAAGTGATTCGTTATGTGTCTGGCACATAATAAGCATTCAGCCCCTGTTAACTGTTATTACAATTTTTATTTTCTACCGGGGCTGCTTTTCCACAATGCAATGATTCTGAGAATTGCTCTGGTCCTTGGAGTGTGGAAGGGAGTCGCTGGATGGTCTGAACCATAATTTTCTCGCGAGGGGGCTCCTGCGGGAGAGCCAGGCACCTAGAGCCAAATCCAATCCCCCACCTTTCTACCCCGGCAGCCCATCCTCCCAGAGCTCTGGGAACTGCCCTTCCACTTTGGGGCCCTTCCGCCGCCCAGAGATCCGTGCCGAGGTACAGACGATCCCTGTCTGCCCCTGCTCAGCAGAGACCTCGCTAGCATATTCTGTAGGAGCCCCCCAAGAAAGCTAGGAAGGGCACCTCCAGGAGGCAGCCCGGACCGGCTCCCAGAGTCCGAGATCCCTGCCGCCAGCTGCCTTTTCTTGATGGAGCCTCATCCCAGCCCCTGAGGTCTGCTACGCCGCCCTTCCCTGGAGCCGTTGGGAGCCAGATGCAGCTGCAGGGATCGGGGACCGAGGATCCGGGATCCGAGATCCGGAATCCGGCTCACGGGCTCCCCAGCCCGACCGCGGAGGCAGCTCCTGAAGGAACCTCAGGGGGGTGGAGGAACGGTGCGGGTGGGGCAGGGGCGGGCGGGGCCTCCGCGGCGGAGGGCGGGGCGTGGGTGGGTCTTCAGTACTGAGCCGCCCCCTCCCCCGGCCGGTCCGCAGCCCCGCCCCGGCCCCTCCCTCCGGCCTGTGCGGCGGGTCCGGCGGCGGCGCCGGCGCGGGGACAGGCGGCGGCGCGGGACGTGGGGCGGCGCCGCGGGCAGGGCCGGGCGGACGGGCGCTAGCAGCGGGGTCAGCGCCGCGGGCCCTTCCGAGCGGCCGCAGTCTGGGCCTCGGCCCTCCTATCCTGCTCCGCCGCGGTGAGTGCGACGGGTGGCCCCCAGGGATGCGTTTGTATCCCTGTCTGCCCTGGTCCGGGTCTGGGTCCGAGCAGCGGTGTGTCTGTCCGAGTGTCTGTGGGTGGGGGCACAGATGCTTTTCAAAAGCTGTGCCTGTCTCTGTCCACGTGAGGCGTGTCCATGTCCGTAAGAGCAGTGGGGGGATTCTTCGGGCTGTGGCTGTTCACGTGAGGTTCATGTTTGAGGGGGGAGGTGCGGGTGGATGGGTGATGGTTCTTTGGAGGAGCGCGGGGCTTGGGAGCTTGTGTATGCTGGCGGAGGGTGTCGAACGCTGCGGCCGAGGGTGATGGTGCGGAGGTGGGGGCGGGAGGGGTTGCTGAGTGGGACTCTGGAGTCTTGTGGCCCAGCTTGTCTGAAGGGTTCCTTTCTCCCTGGTGCAGACACTTCCACCCCTTGCTCCCCCCTCCATCCTCCTCAGGCACCAAAAAGACCACCAGCCAGGACGGAGGACACTTGTTCCTCCTCTACCACTGCTCCTTAGACAAGCCTCATCCGGAGGCTATTTCGTAGGAAAGGACCCCTCTGGTTCCCCTACAGCTTGAGCCCCGCCTGGAGGACCTGAGGCCCCTCCCTGGTTCTGACCTCCTCCCTTCTGGACTTGGCTTCAGATCCTGGGCTGCAAACCTGCAGGGACAGATGGTTGCAGGTTGGAGGGGCAGGCTGCACTCCAGGGAGGTCAGTCTGACTGAAGGCAGGCCTTGGGCTTGTTCCTGGTATGGGGGTCTCTGATGTGGGCAGCGTAAACCCAGGACTGGCCCCAGTAGGAAGGTGAGATCGGGGAGGTTGGAGCAGGTGCAGAGGTCTTTTGCAGAGACTGCTTGTTTGTCCTGCTCACCAGTGCCCATTCATCCCCTAAGCAGGGCTCTGATTTGCTGCAGAATTGGAATCAGAGCTGCAGGCCTGACAGGTGCCCTGCCTCTCTTGGCTTGCATGCCTCCAGTGACAGAGCACTTACTACCTTCTCTGTGGGAAAGCTTCTTTATGTTAAGTGGAGGTCTTTTTCTTGGAACTTTATTCACTTGTTATTGCCTTTGCTTTTGCCTCACTGTCTGGTGAGAGGGAACTGCAGTGATTTAAACATGGCTCTCCTGTCACCAGCATATACTGAGTACCCTCTGTGTGCCAGGTACTGCCTCAGCCACTTAGGGGACAAAGGCATTTTTGCTGGGAGAAGAACTTGAGTAAAGGCCCATAGTTGGGATAGTACAGCCTGTGTTCTGAAAAACAGAGCAGAACCATATGGCTAGAGTAGAGGGTGCCTGGAGGGAGTGTCATGGGTGCCCTAAATCAGCACACATTTTGTGGAAAGGGAGGTGGGGGCAACTGCAACCACCCTCTGACACACCTAACCTTACCATGGAAATCAGCATTCAAATCCTTAAGGTAGTACAAGATGGGATTTAATCATGGACACATATTACAATCTGTAGGGACCTTTGTCTGGAAAGAGAACTTTGGGAATCTCAGATTTGGGGAACAAAAAGACCCCTCCCTCTTCCAATTTACAAGGGGATGGAGTAGGAACTTGCCCAGAGTCTTACCTTGCATTAGTGAAATTAGTGACTGAGTCAGGACTAGCTCCTAGATCTCCTGACCTTTTAACCTTTTAACCAGAGGCAGATTCAAGGATATAGTCATAGCTTGTATCTGAAAGGTGGAAGAAGAGGAGGAATTGAAAAGACTCCCAGTGTTCTGACTGGTGTGGCTAGCTGGATACTGGTGCCTTTTATTGAGATGAAGAGTAGGTTAGGGGAAAATGAATTCAGTTTTAAACTAGTCTCTATGCATCATCCATGTAGAGGTGTCCATGATACAGTTGGACATACAGGTATGGGGTTCAAGAAAGTTTTCTGCACAGGAGATAAGGCTTTGGAAGTCATTAGCAAGTGGATGGTAACTGAAACCATGGGAGATGATGATATTTCCCAGGTGTAGTATAAGAGTAAGAGAAGAGGCCCTAGAACAAAGCCTTGGGGAACTAGACATTTAAGAAATTGCTTTATCCTTCCTGGAAAAATATCTTTAAGGAAAGAAAGTCTTGCTTTCTTGCCCAACTGGTCCATGTTTCTTAATTTTTCATGCTTCTGTTCCTTTACTCACTGTTTTCCCAATGTACCTATCAAACTCCTATATGTCCCTCAAGAGCCAGCTCATATATCCTTTCCTCTGGAAACCTTCTTTATTCTCCCCCTCCACCACCTTCAGAATTAGATACTTCCTCCTCTTTGCTGCCATAGCGCTTTGCGAATGTCAATATCATGACACTTATCACATTGTAGTTGCTATTTCCATGTCTGTTTCCCACACTAGTCTGAGAACTTGTGAAGGACAGGGAATGTGTCTGTTTCAGCTTTGTGTCCTCAGTTCCCAGTTTCAGGGCCTGGTCCCCAGTGTGCCCAGGGAAGTTTGATTGTTTGGTAGGATCAGCTGATTGACTGGTTCATTCAACTTCTCAGGTTGGCAGTGGGTGGGGGAGACGGTACTGTGAATTTCATCCTTTTTTCCCCCTGCCAATTGTATTGAAAGGAGTCCTTGAGTTTAAGGACTATATCTCCTCCAAGGCTTCATCTGTTCCAGAGAAACCCCAAAGACTATAACCTGCAGACATTTGTCATTTTGCTGAGGCCTCAAATGATCAAATACACTTGGGGGCTAGTGAACAGGAGTGAGTCATTTTAGGAAGCAAGTGAGCCTAGCTGACCTCTTGCATCCACTTTTTAACAATGCCTTGGTCACCTACCTCCACTCACAGCTGTGTAAATCATGTAGGCTGGGAGTCTCGTGAGGTTGTAGGAGGAAGTCATGGGGGAAGTTCGATGCTGTTTGAGAATTTGGAGAAACTGAAAAGCCTTGAAACACATCCTTTGCAGATGTTAACAATCTAGTGGAGTCAGCGCTGGCTGTCTTCATTTGCTCACAATCAGCTTCCTCCTCAGCCCCCTGGATCTGGCTTCCTCTCCTCTAGCTCCTAGAAACCACACTCCCTGAGATTAATGACAGCTTCTGAAAAGCTGTCATTAGATCATGAGGCCTCTCTGCAGCATTTCACAATGAGGATCGGTCCCTTGTCCAATGAAGCTCTCTTATCCTTTGGCTTTCACGATATCTCTCTTTCCTGCTTCCCTGGCCTCTCTGGCCATACCTTTTCAATTTCTTTGCAGGCTTTGCTTCCTGGGCCTGTCCCTTAAATATTGACCTTCCTCTAGGCACAGTCACGGGCTCTCCTTTCTCATCTTATGCCCTCTCTGGGTGATGTCATCCACTTCCATGGCTTCAGGCACCATCTCCACACCAAAGACTCCAAATCCATATCTCCAGGCTAGACTTCTTTCCTAGGCTCCTGCCTATCTTTCTGACAGCCAGCTGGACCTCTCCACTCGAATGTCCCATAGGTACCTCAGATTCATCTTACTAAACACTGAACGTATCACTCTCTCATCCAAACTGCTCCTCTTCCAGAGTTTCCAAGCCAGAAAACTAGGAATCATCTCTAAATCTTTCTTCTCTCTCTACTGTTCACATCAGACCAAGCAGTCCTCAAGTTCTGTTGATTCCTCCCTATGAAATCACTTCTCTCAACCTCGTCTTTGCCACTCCCCTAGTCAAGGCCACCATCATCTCCTCTGCAATCTCATGGCAGTCTCTTAACTATCCACTCATGACCCCTCTAAACTATCTTCCACACAGCAGTCAAAAATTTACTCTTGTCACTCTGTCACTCTATACTTAAACCCTCACCCCCAACCCCCAAAGGTTTCCTTTGCTCTTTAGATAAAGCCTTAATCCCCTAGCAGGGAATGGTAAAGTCTAAACTCCCTGATAAAACCAACAAGGCGTTGTGTGATCTAGCTCTTGCTTACTGCTCCATCTCGTTTCCTAGCCCTCCCCTGTCACTGGGTATGATTCAGTGTCCTGATGCAGAAGGCACCATGCTCTCTGTAATTCTCATTCATCCTGGGACTTTCAGCTTGCATGGCACCTTCTTCAGGAGAACTCCCTTGACCTCCAACCTCCTATACCCACCCCCAGCCCCAGATCTGGGTTAGGTGACCTCTGTGCTCCTGGAGCAATCTGTGCTTCCCCATCATAGCCCTCACCATATGGCATTGCAGTAATCTATTTATTAGACTGTGGAGTCCATGAAGGCTGAGCCACTGCTATTTATCATTGTATCCCCAGGCCTAGCAGAGGTGTTGAGTGAATGCTCAATAAGGAAATGAAGTGCCTTTAGACCTGAGCCATAAAAGATGGGTGGGATAAGGGATGTGGCATGGCAGTAGGCAGACTGCGGAGGGAGGATGAAATCTCAGCTCTGAGTTCAAGATCCTTCAACTGTCTGCTGTGATAAATAGTCCACTCAAACCATCGCCTGTAGGACCTCAGGGGAAGATCTCCAGGGTGCAGTGGGATGGGAGAGGTGGGAGTAGGATCCCAAGAGAGGAAGGGAATCTTACTGATTCAGGCTGGGGTATGGCCTCAGCGGCTGCATGCCCAGCAAGTCTGGGTGGGGAACTGAAGCAGGAAGGGGAAGGGAGGGAGGAGCTGCCCGTCCTTGGATGTAGCCCAATCCCCGCCCCTGTGTGACAGGCTAGGAGAGCCCCTTGGACTTGGAGAGAGGCGGAGCCTGACATCTAGCTGGCCCGGCAGGCCTGGTAGACCACTCCTACTCTTCCTCTCAGCCCTCCCCTTCACCAGACAGAAGCTTAGCTTGGCTCCGGCCTCCTGTTCCTTCCACCAACCCTCACATCTGTCCTCCTTCCTGCTATGTTGTCCTCGTATTAAGTCTCCAGATTCAGAACCAGTCATATCTGGAGTAAGAATCCCAGATCCCTCAGAATCCCAGTGCCCGCATCAGGAGAGGATGCCCTCAGGCAGAGGGCACCTCTACCCTACCATGCCCACCCTCACACAAACATAAGGCACACGCGGCCCAGCCCCTCTCTTCTCCCTCCCTGGAGAGGGCTCTGGACTGGCTCCACTGCATGCATCATGCATACATTCATTCATTCAGTCAGTCAGTCAGTCATTGTCTTTAGAGAGGCCCAGGATGCATCTAGCTCGGAACAGATAGTGGTGACCTGCTCCTAGTCCCTGCCTGTTTTGAAGTAGTCCAACTATCTTTCTGCCTCCTTTCATGGCCAGATTTCTCTCATGAATTGTCTGTATACATTCATGAATTGAATGTAGACATGAATTTTCTACATCTGCTGTATTAATTTCTTCATCTCCATTCATCTTTCAGTCACTCTAACCTGGCTTCTGCCCCTACCACTCCACCACAACCAAATCTGGCGGATACTCTTCAGTCTTCATCTTACTTCACCACTCCTTCCTTGAATCCTTCTCTTCCCCATTTCTTTGGTCCCACACTCTGTTAGTTTTCCTCTTATCTCTCTGGGTTTGCCTTTACTCTCTACTCTCTGTCCCTAGGATGTCTCATCCATTCTTATTGCTTTAAGTGCCGTGAATGTGCCAATGCTTCCAAATCAGTAACCAGCCCAGACCTGTCTCTTAAGCTCCTGTATTTTATTCCTTACTTGACATCTCTACCTGGATATCACACAGGCACCTCAAACTTAGCATGCCTAAAACAGGATGCCCCAAATAGTTCCTTAGCTTTTATTGTCTCTGGGCAGGGCCCAGCATTTGCTCAAGTGAGAAACCTGGGCATCATTATTGACATTCCTTTTCCCCTCATATCTAGTCCATCATGATGTCCTTTTGATTCAACCTCATGAGTATTTCTCAGTTCAATCCACCTTTTTACCTGTAGCTCTGCTAGAACCCAACACCATCTTACCTGAAGAACTGGAATAGCCTCCTAACTGGTGTCCCAGCTTTCACTCTGGCTCCTCACAGTTGCCAGAAGAGCTTTTTGACTTATGTGTATTTTTGTAAATTGTATCATTTCTCTCCCAGTTAGGATAAAATCCAGATTCTTAACGTCAAGGTCCTTTGTGATCTCATTTCAGCCTACCTTGCCAAACTCACCTCTTGCCTTGTATTCATTTTGCTCTGACCACATGGTCCTTTCAGGTTCTCAGTGAACATTCTGCCTAAGGACTTTCATCCATGCTATTCCTTCAGCCCAGAGTGATTGCCCTCCCTTCCTCTCTGATGCCTCCACCCTCATCCCTACCATATTCCTTCCATTGCTCAGAGCTCTGCCTAAAAGTTACCTGCTTGGAGAGACCTTCCCTGATCACCCAATTAAAAAAGTGTTCTTTCTCATAGCCTCCTTTTCTTCTTTATTGCACTCCCCTCCTCCAACTTGTAATTATGTATTTATTTACTTTTTAAATATCTGTCACTACCTCCCTACCACAAGGACAGTGACCAAATCTGTTTTATCAGTCTATCCCTAGCGCCTTAACAAAGTAGGCTCTTAATAAATCTTTGTTGAATTACTGAATTAATTTAGTAAATACAGATCGATCCTTATGTCAGGCTCTGTGCTAAGTGCTAGGAATAAAATATATATATAATGCCAGCCCTCAAGAACTCTGCATACAGTAGAGAAACTAAAGAAGTAACAAGAAAATTACAGTGTAGTGTATAAGGGCTAGGGTGGAGGACATACAAGATGTGGAGAGACGCAAAGGCGGAGCACCTAACCCAGACTTTGGGAAATCAGGGAAGGCCTTCTGGAGAAAGTGACATTTACATGGAGACCTGTAACTTAAGCAGGAGTCAGCCAGGCAAAGAGGGGCTTGGAAGAGGATCTCAGGCAGAGGGAACAGAATGTGTGACTGCCCGGAAAAAAAAGAGAACAAGGAGTTTTCCAGGAACTGAAAAGAAACCAGTGTGACTGATCCTAGAATCATGAGACATGAAGTTGTAGAGGGAGGTATGGGCCAGACAAAGATAAGCCTTGTCGGCCCATTTGTGGAGTTTGGACTTTGTCCTCTGGACAATGGAGAACCATTGAAGGAATTTAAACAGGGAGTTAGTGACAAGATGGAATCTGTGATTTAGAAGCCTCATTCTAGCTGCGAGGGGGATGGATGAGAAGGCGCAAGCGAGGAGACAAGGATACCAGTTAGGAGGCTATTGCTATATCGCAGGAGAGAATTGGTGACAACCTGAATTGCGAGCAGTAGCTGTGTGGTTGGAGAAGGGCAATAAGATATTTGGGAAGCAGAATCTACAAGACCTGGATACTGATTGGGTGTGGGAAAGAACGCAGTCTGGGCAGTTGTGCTGAGAGGTGGGTCAGAGCATAGATAGAAAAGCTGCAGGTAGTCAGAGGAGAGATACTCCATCAGGAAGGTCTCCTGGAGGAGGATTTGGGGGAGGCAGAGGAGATGAAGGGTAGACATGTCCATGAAAGGGCCCCTGTCCATGCACTCGACATGTGCTATTGCAAATTCTCAAAAGAATCAGTTGAGGTAGGGACTATTATTCTCATAATTGCCAGTTAGGAAACTCAGGCTCAGAGAGGTTATATGAATTGTCCAGGGTCACATAGCTGGTAAGAGACTGAGCTAGGTTTGAAACCCAATCTAACCCTAAGTCTGTGCTCTTAATTAGACCACCATGCTCACGGGTCACTAAGTCCACCTACTTCTCCCTGCTCCTTCCAGATCGTTGCCTATCTTGCCAGTGGCAGGGAAAAATTGGGGCTAGTTCTCTGCAGGGGGTTTGAGGGGTGGGGATCAGAGCGGGAGAGGGAGCGCTGGCTTCCCTGGTGCTGACCATCTCTCTGTACACAGGCTGGTGTGAGTGGCAGGAGCCATCGTGGGCACCATGGCGAAGAGGGAGGACAGCCCTGGCCCAGAGGTCCAGCCGATGGACAAGCAGTTCCTGGTGTGCAGTATCTGCCTGGATCGGTACCGGTGCCCCAAGGTCCTGCCTTGCCTGCATACCTTCTGTGAGAGGTGAGGGCGTGTGTGCACTGGGGAGGGATGATGACCTTGCAGGCCTCCCTGAGAGGGGAGTGGCATGTGTAAACCTGTGAAAGGTGAGGGAAATGTGTGCACACATGGAGGGGAGCAGATGAACCCCAACCTGCATGAGATGAGGGTTTGGTGCAAGAACCTGTGAGAGGACCAGAAGCTCCTAGCTCTGGGCTGTGGTCCCTGCCCAGAACAGGGCTTCTCTGCCCCTTCCCAAATCCCAAGGTAGCCTTTAACACTACCAGAGGAATCAGACTGAACTGAGACCCTCAACCAGCTGTGGCACCAGAAGTTTGTGACCAGTTGGAGAATATTCGAAGCTAAGTCTGTCCTTCCCTGCCTGTCCTCATTGTCATCCAGAGGCAATGAGTGAAAGGCAACCCCTCCCAGCCTCTCGGTTTCTATCTATTATTCCTTCATTCGTTCAACAAATATTTATTTATCAAGCAACTGCTATTGAGGCCTGTCCCAGGCATTGGGTATACAGTGATAAACAAAAACAGATATGATCCTTGCTCCTAAAAAGCTTACAATATAGTAAAGGAGAAAGATAGTAATCAAATAAGTATACGGCCAGACTACAGGTAGATGTAATATTGCACCCTTAATGAGTGCTGCAAATAAAGTGCTAAGCTATGAGCACTTAGACGGGATCTGTTATAGTTTGGAGAATCAGGGAAGGCTTCCCTGGGTGGTGATCTGGAGGCTGAATAAGAGTTAACTAAGTGAAGGGAGTGGTACAAGCACTCCAGGCAGAAGGAAGAACTTGGGAAGGGGCCATGTGTCGGGTAAGAGGGCCCAGAGGAACCTGGCCAGGCTGGAGCGAGTGCGGCTGATTGAGAGTGGCAGGATGAAGCTAGAGAGGTAGGTGAAGGCCAGACAAAGGTGGGGCTTTGTAAATCTGTTAGGAAATTTTGCCTTTACTCTGAGAGCCACATGAAGCCTTTGCAGGGTTTTATAGATGATCACACGTGTACTTTGACAACGTTCTCTCTCCGGCCCTCATCCCTCACTGCTCTGTCTTGAGTAGCCCGGTCCCTGGGTCTTCTCACCGTTGCCTCCGCCCCAGCTTTCCCTCTGCCTCCTGCCTTCACGGAAACCTGGCTCTGCCCCAGGGACGCTGCTGTCCTTCCAGCCCTGCTTCTTCAGATTCCAGCTCTGCTGCTCTCTCCCCTTCATCAACTGGAAACAGTCAGCCTTCCTGCCTATTCCAAGTTCTTCCTGGAACTTCCATCAACCTGCGTGACTTCACTACCCTTATGCCTCTTGGTTCTTGACTGTTTCTCCAGGGACATCCTCCATGTCACTTCAGTTGTACTCTCTCCCAACCACGACCTGGATATTGCCATCATCCAGAATAATACCACTTCTGTGATCAAAAACTCCAGTATCCCACTCCTGGATCCCATTGTCCCACTCCCACTACACCAGCTTTGACTGGATATAGACGTCCAGCCCCCTCGACTGCTCCCTCTTCTGCTGGCCACCAGGTCATCTGGCCTCCCTTTCTTTCCTACCTGTCCTGTATCCTATGGCTGACCATCTGACTGGCCGCCACAATTCCCTTACACCTTTGTCCTTCTCTAAACCCACACAATAAAAGCTCATTCGTGGATCGGAGCTGTAATGGGGTGTCTCGGCACCTTCTCCAACACCTGAGTCACTGAGCACTCCCGGAGAAATCAGTGCCTGAGAAATTTAATAATAGCTACCATGTATTGATTGCTTACTATTTGCCAGGGACTGGCTAAGTGATTTACATGTATTGATTTACTTAATCCTCACAACAGATACTTTATTATCCCCATTTTAGAGAGGAGGACACTAGGGTTCAGAGCCATTAAGTGATTAAGAAGTGTTTCCGAGGCTCCACAGCAAGTAAATAGTCGAGGTCTGAATCCAGGTTTGATGCAGAGCCTTCACTCTTAACACTAGTCATTCATTTATCCCTTGGTCTCTGCTCTCAAAGAACTTATACTCTAGTGGCAGTGACAGACAGTAAGCAAGCAAATAAGCAAACAGGAGAGTCATAGTTTGTGCTAAGTGTTTTGCAGGAAATAAACAGCCAGTAAGTGGGGATAGTTGAGCCAGGGGCTGTTCTACATAGAGTCATCAAGGAAGGCTTCCCTGAGGAGGTGACATTTGACCTGAGACCTGAGGATGAGAAGGAGACAGACCTATGCAGATTGTTCCAGGCAGTGGGAAAATTTTTGCATTATTCCATGCAAAGTCCTTAAGGAAGGAGTAAACAAGCCATGTTCAGAAACTAGAAAAGAAGCCAGTGTGGCTGAGTGTGGAGAAAAGTGGGATGAAGTGAGGTCCGAAAGAGTAAGGACAATTCAGGGGAAGCTTGGTGGTTACAGGAAAGTGTTTGGATTTTATTCTAAATGCAATGGGAAACCATTGGAGGATGTTTTTTTTTAGTGGGGAAGCAATGTGACATAAATTAGATTTTTCAAAGCTCACTCTGGCTGCTGTGTGGAGAGTGGATTATAGAGGAGCAAGAGTGGAAACAGGAAACCAGTCAGGAAGCTATTGTAAGCCAGGTATGCTTAACACACAGGAAGGAGGTCTTGATGAGTTCAAAGGTATTTTGCAGGGGAAACACCAGATTCAGTGAGCTGGGAAGAGAGCTACAGGGGACGGAGTGGAATAGTTGAAATGCAGATTTCAGAGTTGATGCAGTGGTGGGTGATGAGACCAGTGGTGGTGGGAGCATAGGATTGGACAGCTGAGGTGCAATGGAGGAAAACATCACGGGGTGGGGAGGTCAAAGAACTAAGAAATCCTGATGGTGGGTGGGTCATCTGTGGATGTCAGAGCCACTGAGAATGATGGCAGGAGAGTGTGGGTTGGGGGTGGGGAGGTAACAGAGGAAGAGGGTGAGCCAGAAGAAAGACTTCAATGAATGGGGAAGCAACCATGAAGTCAGTGGAGATGATAACAAGGAGGGGTGGTGTAGACAGAAGGCATGTGCTTCCAAGGAGCTGAAGAATAGTTTAGAAATATTCCAGTTGGGGGCGGGGAGGACTCAACCCCACCGTCTGGCCTTCAGGAATGTGGAGTATGAGACAAAAACCACCCTCCACTTGAGAGGACTGCGGGGGAAACTAGGTCACAAATAAGTTAACATTCATGAAGCACTTAGAATCATGCCTGGCACATAGTGTTTGTTAAATAAATAAAAATTAATTAATTCAGATCAAGGTGTAGAGAACCTTAAGAGAAGAGATTGAGGATAAGGGAAAGTTTGCACCATGCAGATTTTCTCTGCACAAATTTATAGTCTCCAAACACAGCCACTGTCAGTCTGTTTCTAGTAGCTTCCTCTCCTCCTCCCTTCAGTGACTGGTGTCGGCCCTCACCTTTCTCCTGAATCTCCCTCCTTCACTCTCAGCAGCTGTTCTTGCCTGAGGCAAGTTAGGTATCCTCTCTCTGACTTTGGCCCCTGTGCTCAAGTGTATCCACCTCTCTTTTCCCTTCCTCATTTTAGAGGATGGGGTCCACTCCTCCTCTTCAGGCCAACCAGAGCCACCCCCATCCCCAAGACATTGATCTATCTTCTAATCTCTTCCACCTCTCTTCCTTCTCTACTGGCTTCTTAATTTATAAACATGCTCAAGTTTCCCATTACAAACAGGTAATGGGAACAACTCTTTGACCCTTTGCCCCCCTCCAGCTGCCATCCAATCCCTCAACCTCCTTCTTACTCAGGCTTCCACCCTCCAAAGCTTTCCTTCCCCCACCACTCTACTCTCTCTGTTTTCCTTACAGACAAAAGTACTCTCACATTGGCCAAATTCCATGGCCGTCTTTCCAGTCCTTAGCTTCCCTGACTCCTCAGCTGCTTTTGACACTGATGATACTCATTCCCTCCTTTTGGAATTGCACTACTCACTTTGCTGCCCTGACACTGTCTCTCCTCCTACCTGTCTGCCTGTTCCTCTTTGCTCTCCTCATTCAGTATTTGCTGGGTGCTCTGTCCCACTCCTATCACTGTATACCCCTTCTTGGCTCATTGCATCCTCTCCCATGGCTACAGAAGCCATCCAAATGTTGATGGCATCCCCAGCCCTATCTCTAACCTGCCTTCTGCCCAACTGTCTACTGGTCCTCTCTACCTGGATGTACCACTGTTACAGAAGACTCAACCAGGTCAAGGCTGAACTTCCCTATAAATCACTTCTCTTTCTATGTTTCTCCTCTTAATGAATCTCACCACCTTCCACTCAGTCATCTAAGCTAGGAATCTGGGAGTCAACCAAGACTCATCTCTCACTCCCCATATCTAATCAGACTACACCTCCCACCAGCTATACTTCTTAAATACTTCTCACATTTTTTCTACCTTAGTCTACATTGCTGCTGCCTAAATCCAGATCTTCCTCATCCCTTGTCTAGACTATTGCTAGAGTATTTTGGTTAAGCTCATGCTTTGCCTTGGAATTTGGATCCAGCTCTACTAGCTTTATTACCTTGGCCCACTTACCTTTTTGAGTCCATTAACATAAACATAAAGTGCAAAGCACAGTGCCTGGCACATGGTGCTTAATAAGTGATAACTGGATGATGATGATGATGATGCCACTACTGCTATCTTCTGACATACCTGCCTGGCTCCAGAATGTGTCTTGTCTGCTGGTATCTGCAAACATAGCCCTTGTCTGCTCTGTTGTCCTGTCGAAATTCACCCTCCACACAGAGACAGTGAAAGGAGCTTGATAAAATGTAAACCTGGCTGTACCATGCTCTTGCGGCTCCCTATTGCTGTTGGGATAACTTCTAAGCTCCTTGATGTGGGCCACAGGGCCCTCCATGAGCTGGCCTTTGCCTCTCTTTCCAGACTTCTCTTACCATTGCTTGCCTTAGACTTGGTCTCCAGCCACATGAAGCTGTTTATAATTCCCTACCCACACTATGCTCTTTGTTTTTTTTTTTTTTTTTGTGAGGAAGATCAGCCCTGAGCTAACATCCATGCTAATCCTCCTCTTTTTTTTTTTGCTGAGGAAAACCAGCTCTGAGCTAACATCTATTGCCAATGCTCCTCCTTTTTTTTTTTCCCAAAGCCCCAGCAGATAGTTGTATGTCACAGTTGCACATCCTTCTAGTTGCTGTATGTGGGACGTGGCCTCAGCATGGCCGGAGAAGCGGTGCATCGGTGCGCGCCGGGGATCTGAACCCAGGCTGCCAGTAGCGGAGTGCACACACTTAACCGCTAAGCCATGTGGCCGGCCCCACACTATGCTCTTTCTGGCCGCCTTCTGTATCTGGAATACTCTTGCTCTTCTCCTTGCACCTTTTTTTTTGGTCAGGCTAACAATTATTCATCCATGAGGATTTAGCTCACATCACCTCCTCTGAAGCCTTTCCTGGCCACACTCTCCACCTGCCCTGGGCCAGGTGCCCTTCTGTGTATTTCTTTATCGCTGCATCTACTGTATTCCTTGTATTAATGATGAATAATACTAATAACCTACAATATATAGTGCTTTCTATAAATCAGGCAGGTAAGCACTTTACATTTAATCTTCTAACACCCTGTGAAGTCTGTACTGTCTCCATCTTACAAAGGAAGGACCCTTGGCTCATAAAAGTTAAGTGACTTGTCAGGGGTCACACAGTATAATAGACGACTGACCCGGGAATTGAACCCAGGCAGCCTAGCTCCATGCCCTTAATCATTACACTGTTGACTTCTATAAACTGTCTATTTCTGTGACTTCTATTCTCTGTAGACTAGAAGTATTTTAGGCACTGTGCTTTAATCTTTATATCCCCAGGGCTTGGCAAAAATTTGGCAAGAGTAGGCAGTCAGTAAATGTTTAATGAGTTAATGAAGGGGGTGGGGGCTAGTGGCACATTTTCTATGAGAAGGGTTTGTAAATATCTGTGAAAACTGAACAGTGTTTGTGCACACTGTGTGGAATGTGGATATGTCTGCTCTTCTGAGAGGTCAGGGATGTTTCTACTCAGTTGTGAGAGGTGAGGCCTTTGCAGGACAAGATGTGTGTGCCAAACAGAGAGGTTTCAAAGTGAAGTGTAATGGCACACCTGTAAGGAGTGGGCTCAGCACTCGTGGGAGGTATAAAGAGGGGGGCATTGATGCCACCCCACCTCCTCCTTCCTTTAACTCTGCCTCCTCCCTGGCCAGATGCCTCCAGAACTACATCCCTGCCCAGAGCCTGACGCTGTCCTGTCCGGTGTGTCGGCAGACCTCCATCCTCCCTGAGCAGGGCGTCTCGGCACTGCAGAACAACTTCTTCATCAGCAGCCTCATGGAGGCGATGCAGCAGGCACCTGATGGGGCCCGCGACCCCGAGGACCCCCATCCCCTCAGCGCTGTGGCTGGCCGCCCCCTCTCCTGCCCCAACCATGAAGGCAAGGTGGGCCCAAGCAGGCCCAGTGAGGCCAGGACTTGGGGTGGAGGGGGAAGAGAGGTTGTGGGGGGGAGCCGAGTGGCTGTGGGTAAGAGGGTGTTTCTCTGGATAAGTGATGCAGGTAGGGGATACACCTGGAAGGAGAGGGGCAAGGAGGGCAGATGGGGGAGGGGAGCGGGCAAAGAAGTTTGGTGTCTAGTCGTTGCCTGACTGGAGTCTTTATGCTGCCAGACAATGGAGTTTTACTGTGAGCCCTGTGAGACGGCCATGTGTGGTGAGTGCCGTGCAGGGGAGCATCGGGAGCATGGCACGGTACTGCTGCGCGACGTGGTGGAGCAGCACAAGGCGGCCCTGCAGCGCCAGCTTGAGGCGGTGCGCGGCCGGTAGGCGCCCGGTGGGAACCTGGGCTGGAGGGGCCATCAGGGATGCTGTCTCAAGAGGGGCAGGAGAGGGACCCTGGGGACAGTAGAGATAAAATTCTTAGGGAGGGCAGGAAGGTCTCAGGTAGGAGATCTCCTGGAAGGCAGCAGGAGGGTCCCCAGGGAGAAGGAATGGTTTGGTGAGGGACCCTCAAGCAAGCCCAGTGTGAGACGTTTCCCCTCCCCAGACTGCCACAGCTCTCCGCAGCTATCGCCTTAGTGGGAGGCATCAGCCAGCAGCTGCAGGAGCGCAAGGCAGAGGCCCTGGCCCAGATCAGCGCAGCCTTTGAGGACCTGGAGCACGCACTGCAGCAGCGCAAGCAGGCTCTGGTCAGCGACCTGGAGGCCATTTGTGGGGCCAAGCAGAAGGTGCGTCTGTTCACCCTTTACACCACCGTCCGTCATGAAATGGCTTTATTGCCTCCATGCTTCCCCTGCTTTGCACACCTGTGCATCCCTTTCTCTCATCTATACTTTCTGCCTCCTAACATGGCCTCATAGGTGCTGCGGGCATCTGTGTCCGTTGTCCACATTCACCCTCTTGTATTTCTTTCATGCCATAGTACTGCAGGTTCATCAGGAATCAGAGACCCCCTCAGTGCCAGTTTGCTCACCCAGCCCTCCACTGTACTCTCCTCAGGTGTTGCAGACCCAGCTAGACACCCTGCGCCAGGGTCAGGAACACATCGGCAGTAGCTGCAGCTTCGCAGAGCAGGCCCTGCGCTTGGGCTCGGCCCCGGAGGTGTTGCTTGTGCGCAAGCACATGCGAGAGCGGCTGGCGGCGTTGGCGGCGCAGGCCTTCCCTGAGCGGCCGCATGAGAACGCGCAGCTGGAACTGGTCCTCGAGGTCGATGGGCTGCGGCGATCCGTGCTCAATCTGGGCGCGCTGCTCACTACGAGCGCCACTGCACACGAGACGGTGGCCACGGGCGAGGGCCTGCGCCAGGCGCTTGTGGGCCAGCCGGCCTCCCTCACCGTCACTACCAAAGACAAGGATGGGCGGCTTGTGCGCACAGGCAGCGCCGAGCTGCACGCCGAGATCACGGGCCCCGACGGCACGCGCCTGCCTGTGCCGGTGGTGGACCACAAGAATGGTACATACGAGCTGGTGTACACGGCACGCACCGAGGGCGAGCTGCTCCTCTCAGTGCTGCTCTACGGACAGCCGGTGCGTGGCAGCCCCTTTCGCGTGCGTGCCCTGCGTCCTGGGGACCTGCCACCTTCCCCGGACGATGTCAAGCGCCGCGTCAAATCCCCCGGCGGCCCGGGCAGCCATGTGCGCCAGAAGGCGGTGCGTAGGCCCAGCTCTATGTACAGCACGGGCGGCAAACGGAAGGACAACCCCATTGAGGACGAGCTGGTGTTCCGCGTTGGTACAAATGGCCGGGGGTGGAGCCACACGGGGGCGGGCTCAGGCAGTGGGCGGGGCGGGAGGCTCAAAATGACCTCCAAGTGAATTGTTTTGTTTCCCTCCCTTGCCTTCCTCACAGGCAGTCGTGGACGGGAGAAGGGCGAATTCACCAATTTACAGGGTGTGTCCGCAGCTAGCAGCGGCCGCATAGTGGTAGCAGACAGCAACAACCAATGTATCCAGGTAAGCGCCTTTCCAGCTCTCCCCTCAACGCCAAAATGAGGGTTCTCAAGCTACAGCCCACTGAAAGGTGTACAGGCCACCTCCTGACAGATGAAACCCTACAGGTAGTATCGTTCCTTAAAGAGCAATGAATCATAGCACCACCCCTCACCCACCCACTTGCCACCCACCGGGACTGGTCACAACAAGAACAGCACCTTTCAGTTAGGCACCAGGGTCTACTGTGCTTGCAGCCTCTACCTCCCAGGCCAGACAAGCTCCTGACCCCAAAGATCTGGCTAGTTCTTCCTTCTCCTCTGCCTCCACTTGAGCCTCCACCTGGCTGGATTTCTTTCTCCTCTTGTCTCCACATGGTCAGGGTGCAGGCTCTGCCCCCACCCCCGCCAGCTGCTATCTTCCGACATACCCATCTGGCTCCAGAACATGTCTTGTCTGCCCCAATCTCTGCAAACATCTAGTTGGCTAGATAGTCAAATGAGGGTAACTTGTGAAAAGGGGTGCCTTCCAGTGTCTAGACTGTAGTGCAGCCTCACAGGTTGTTCTGCCCCTGGCACTCTGAGTCCTCACACACCTGATTAAAGCATCCGCCACACAAATAGACATGGCCTCTGATGCACTTTGAGCTCCTTAAAGCCAGGAAACGTACTTTGCTCTTGATATTCCTTGTAGTGAGCCCAGAGCCTAGTGGCGGGCACCAGCGTGGTAGACACACTGATTTAAAAGCTCAGGCTCTGCAACCAGACACCTGGGCTTGAATCCTAGCTCTGCCACTTACTGACAAGTCATGTGTCCTCTCTGAGCTTCAGTTAACTCACGTGTAAAATTAGGAAAAGAACACCTCATGGGGTTGCTGGGAGCATTAAATGACATAGTGTACCATGTCTGACACCTAGTGAACCCTCTAATGTTAGCAGTTGTTCAAAATATCATTGTCCAGGTGGAGGCTGTAAACAAAAGCTAGGAGGTGGGAAAGCGCTGGAGGGAGTTGTTCAGGAAACTGGAAGGATCCCAGCAGGCTGGAGGTGGATTACTCTTAGGAGCCCAGTAGCTCAGGTCACATTGTAAATGGTTTTGGAGAGGATGCTGTGGAATTTTTATTTTATCCTATACAGGATTGTTTCTAACTACCATGCACTTCATTTCTTGGAAACATTTTATCAGGTAGCAAAACTTTTCCTTGAAGATCCTTACTTCACCACACTTACATATTTAAACTTCTTCCTGACCCTGCCTGAGTACCCCTGTCACAGATCCAGCTCTGCCAAGAGTCTGTCACCTCAGTGTCAGCTGCTCCCTGGGCCCTGCTTTCCATCTAGCAGGCTGAAGGTACCAGGAACTCCTCCATGACCATAGTCCCAGTCCTGTCCAGCCTGTCTTTATTCCTGCCTATTCCTAAGAGCAGAGGAATGGAGAGGTCCAGGTCAGCACAGAGAGGCATTTGGGCTAAGCCTGGATAGTGAGGAGGGGATGGGGGTTGGGTAGGGGTGGTCCCGAGACCCTACGCAGTCATGCCCTCCACCCTCCATCTCCTTTTCTCCTCTTTATACCAGCGATGTTTTCTGGCACAAAGGTTGGGATTTGGGAAACCTTCGTTGGTGTGCACACACACCAGTGTTCACATGTATAGAATGACGCGTGCCATTTTGTCTCCCCAATGAGGGGCTGTGCTTGTACATTGTTTCAGGGTGGGGACTAGAGAGGGAGGGCCTGGGGCAGCCCCCTCGCCCTTCCAAACACCTGCTGCTCCTACAGCAGTTCTCCTAGCTCCTACTCCCACCTGCACTCCAACTTCATAGCTGCTGGGAGCCCGGCTCTCAGATTCCAAAGCTGAGTTTCTGCTTCTCTTATTCTGGGTTCCTCAGGGCTGGTATGGGCTGGGCTCCCTGATGAACTGTGCCCTGCCCCCCCTCAGTTCATGAGGATTGGGGTCCTCATGAACTTTTCCTCCTTTGGACCCACCTATGGTGGTGGCTGAGGCAATCACCTCATTGTGCTGAATCAGCATCAGCTGACAGAAGAGAAAAAGCATTTTGTGATTTTTGAATGAAGAATGTGAATTTTATGTATTATACCCTTGTGTAATTGTCTTGGTCCAGAAATTTTATCAGCTCTTCTGTGAAAACTTCCTTATTTCCTTCAGGCAGAATATTAGTCCCATTCTCCTCTGTCAGCCTTTTGCTATAGCACTCTTCATAGTTTACTAGAATCACTGGTTTGTTTTATTTTGTTTTAGTCTCTCTCCCCCGACTAGACTCAGATCCTGAAGTTACTTAGTGCTGCCGTGGTATAGGAGAGAGATGTTAAAGACCAAACTAGGGCACCAGCAGATTCTAGAGATGATAAGGAAGCAAATATGGCAGGTTTTGATGAGCCAACAGATGTCAAGGGAGAGGGAGGGATCAAGCATTGCAGCACTTGGTGCACGGGGTAAGTGGTCCATTTGGGAGCAAGCCTGGGTATAAGTCGATGAATTCACTTTTGCATGTGTTGAGTGTGAGATAGCTGTGCAGTGTCCAAGCAGAGATGTCCAGTTCTGGTCTGAGGAAGTCATTTGTTTGTTGAATATCTGCTCTGAGCCAGATGCGATACCAGTGCTACAAATGCAGCAGCAAACAAAACAGACACAGTCCCTGTCCTACCTGGGGCTTGCATCCTCAGAAGGGGACAAGGATAGTTAGCAGTTAGTTACAGAAGTGACAGTTGTTATGAAGGGAGCTATAACGTATGTATCACAGAGACCTAACTTTATATGTGTATAGGGATTCCTGGGGTGGAATTGGTCGTTAAAGTCTTCTCTGAGGAAGTGAACTCGAAATTCTGGGAATCATAAGGTGAGTAGGAGTTGGCCAGGTGTCTGGGGTGGGATAGGATAGGATGGGAAGAGCAAGACCCCCCATAGCCTCAGCGTTGAGCCCGAAACTGAGCTGTTCAGACGGAGGAGGCAGACGTGTTGCCTCACTGCTGATCTGATGGTACCTTTTAGTCCCTCTCACATCAGCTCTTCAGCCCACGGTGCCTCCCTGCTCATGCACTTGCTCTCCTATTACAGAGGACCAGGGCAGAACCCCGGGTCTGTGCTCATCAGCCAGGTGAGAGCATGATGGAAGGTCCACGTCAGGAGGGAGTGATGTCCATTGGTGGGAGCAGTTCAGATGGCCCTGCAGGCCTAAGAGATGGGCATGGGGCAGAGGCAGGGTGCCCAGTCCTCTAAGGAAGGGACAGATCTGGATGGAAGAGCAAAGCCAAGGCCCAGAACTTCAGTTCTCCAAGCCTGCTCCTGCCTCTGATTCATGTTGTGTCCCTAGAGCCTATAACAAAGCAGAGTGTGTGCTACCTTTGCAGTGAGTGATGGTTTGGCTGTGAAGGAGAAGCAAGAAGGCTTAGCTATAGAGGGAAGGAGCATTAAAGGAGGTGCTTTTAGGATGGGGAGACCTGAGCATGTTGGGTGAGTAAGGTGGAGGAGGTAGGAGAAGGCGAGAGGTTGAAAGGTTTATTCTGTCTTGGAGGCAGGTAACCTGTCAGCCCCATAGCCTGGATGGACTCATCCTTGTCCATTCCTCCCACCACACACACACGCACGCACGCACGCACGCACACCCCGTCTCTTGTCTGCTACTAAGGTTGAGTCTTCCTCCTATATGTCTCTTGAGTCCATCTCCTTCTCTCCAGAAAGTACCCTGGTCCACGCCCTCACCATTTCTTACCTGGACTCCTGCAGCACCTCCCACTGGTCAGCTAGCTTCCAGTCTTGACTCCTCCCTGCAGCCAGACAGCTCTTTCTTAAAAGCTCCTATATGTTTTTTCCAACACACCAAGCAATTCTCCAGTTCTCAATGGACACTGACCAGTTGTCCTACAAACTTAACTCAATTCTGACGCTATCTACCTGATGGTGTCACATCTCACAGATTAAGGGCTCAGTCCCATAAGACTGCTCCCACTTAAGATGCCAATCACGCATCCAGGTTGTTACCTGTGCTTCTGACTGACCAGCTATAAATTGGAGGTTCCCACAACTCACTTTTTGAGTTTGATTGATTAGTTAGAGCGACTCACAGAACTCAGAGAAACATTTAATTATGTTGACCAGTTTACTGTAAAGGGTATTATAAAGGATACAGATGAAGAGTCACATGAAGAGGTACATAGTGTGATGTCTGGAAGGGTCCCTAGTGCAGGAGTTTCTGTCCCTGTGGAACTGGGGTGTGCTACCCTCCCAGCACCAACCCGGAAGCTCATCAAATCTTGTTGTTCAGGAGTTTTTATAGAGCTTAATCTGCACCCCTTCCCCCTTCCTAGAGTTTAGTGGGTAGGGCTGAAAGTTCCAACTCTTCAATCACTTGGTCTTTCTGGTGACCAGCCCATCCTGAGGCCATCTAGGGGCCCCATCCTAAGTCACCTCATTAGCATAAGCTCAAAGGGGGCCCCTTATGAATGACAAAAGACACCTCTATTGGTCAGGAAATTCCAAGGGTTTGAGGAGCTCTGTGCCAGGCACTGGGGACAAAGACCAAATATATTACTTATTATACCACTCAAGTAGATCTTATCTTGTCACTCCTCTGCACAGTTCTTTTCCGTGAATCCTCATTATACCCAGGATAAAACCTTACTCCTTCTGTTGTTCATGGGAATGCTATCTGCAGTCCAGCCCCACACTGGATGAGCAGTGCCCATACTGGACTCTGTGCCTTTTACATACGGTTCATTCTGCTTAACTGCCTTTCCTCCTCCTACTTTACTGGCCAACTTTGGTTCATCTCTTGGCATCCTCATTAGGCTATTAGCTCAGATATCCCCCTCTCTTGGAGCCTTTCCTGACCACTCCCTCTCACCCCTTTCCTGTTCTTACAATCCCATTCACACTTCTGCTGCATGTCCCCTAAGGTCTGAGGCCATGTCTGATTCTTCTCTGTACCCCCAGCATGGTGTCAGTAAGTGCTTGCCGAATGACTGAATGAATGGGGGGGTCTCCTCCCTCAGGATCCTGCCTCCTTCCCTCTGTGCCCACAGTCTCTCCCCTCCTCCCTGCTCCCTCCCTTGCTCCTGTGCTCCAGGTTTTCTCCAATGAAGGCCAGTTCAAGTTCCGCTTCGGGGTCCGAGGGCGCTCACCTGGGCAACTGCAGCGCCCCACGGGTGTGGCAGTGGACACCAATGGAGACATTATCGTGGCAGACTATGACAACCGTTGGGTCAGCATCTTCTCCCCTGAGGGCAAGTTCAAGGTGAGAGACCGAGTCTCACTGCACTCTGCACCCCTGGTAGCCAGCTGAGGTGACCATCCTAATGCCTCTTGGTGGTCAGGGCCTGGACTGGTCCATCCCCAGCCCAAGGTTCTGCTTTGGTCCAGGCTGGGAATCCTCTCCCCACCAAGCAGGATAAAGCCCCTAATGGGTATCCCCTCCCTCCAGACCAAGATTGGAGCTGGCCGCCTCATGGGCCCCAAGGGAGTGGCTGTAGACCGGAATGGACATATCATTGTGGTCGACAACAAGTCTTGCTGTGTCTTCACCTTCCAGCCCAATGGCAAGCTGGTTGGCCGTTTTGGGGGCCGTGGGGCCACTGACCGCCACTTCGCAGGTATTGGGGGACAGTTCAGAGATCTATTTCGATACCTCAATCCCAGAGAACTCCCTTGGATACCCCAGTTCTAAAGACCCCTCTTCCTATATCTTGGCCCTGGAGGACCCCCTCCCTTTGCTGTACCCCCAGCACCATCATCCCAGAGACCACTTATCTCAGCCCCTGAGACCCCACACCTCTCCTAACGCCCTAGCTTTATCCTCCCAGATAGTCTTCCCCGTCCCACTCAGTATCCCGGCTTACTGCCCTAGAGATGACTTTGTATTTTCAGGGCCCCATTTTGTGGCTGTGAACAACAAGAATGAGATTGTAGTGACGGATTTCCATAACCATTCAGTGAAGGTCAGTGTCCTCCCTCCCTCCGTGACCACTGTCCCAACATGCTTTTCTGTTCCACAAGACTCCTCTCTCCCTCACCTCCTTTTTCTCCCCTTGGGATCATTCATTTGAACAATAAACATTTATGGCATGGCTATTTTGTCCCAGGCGCTATGCTAGAAGCTCCCCAGCTTTATACAGTGATGTATAAAGGAAATATGTTCCCTGTCTTCTTGGTTATGGTCTAGTAGGGAAGAGGAAAAGGTGGCCAGGATATTACAATATGATGTGATGGATTCTGTGATAGGGAAGTGCAGGGAACTGTGTGAGGGCATAGCGGGAGCATTTGATTCAGGTGAGACTGAATACGACCTAAAGCACCAGTGGGAATTAACCAGAAGGTAGAGAAGGGTAAGGATTCGAGGCAAAGGGGACAGGAGGATCCAAGAACTGGAGGTGGGAACCCTTATGGTGCGTTCAGGAAACTACAAGTAGTTCTGACTGGGTTTGCAGAGGGGAGTGGTACAAAGCAAGAATGAGGCTTGTGTTCCCCTTCAAGGGGCTTGCTCTCTTCCTAAGAGCTATAGGGAGTCACTGAAGGGTTGCAGGCAAGGGGGTGATGCATTCCTGTGTGTCTTAGAAAGATCATTCTGGTAGAGCGAGATTAGAGGCAGAAAGATCAATCTTTCGCAGTAATCCAGATGAGGACCATTGCAGTGGCAATGTATGCATAGGGTACAGATGTCAGATAGAATCAGGAGGTTGTGTTAGCTCATTGGCTGTCAGGCAGAGGAGAAGGTGGAGTCCAGAATGATCCATGGCCAAGTGGGTGTTGCCAGTCACTGAGAAAGAGAACTCAGAAGAACTGCTTTCCTAGGGAAGATGAGCTGTCGATTTGATATGCCCAAGGCACATCAGCTAGAGATGTCCAGGAGGCAGTAGGATGCATGGATGAGAAGCCTAGGAAGAAGAACTGGGCTGTAGCTGCAGATCTGGGGGGGGCTTCACCCCATCCTCCAAGGCCCTGCCCTCTGCCCAAGGTCGGGTCCCCAGCCCTTTCCCCTGCCAGGTGTACAGTGCCGATGGAGAGTTCCTCTTCAAGTTTGGCTCTCACGGTGAAGGCAATGGGCAGTTCAACGCCCCCACGGGAGTAGCTGTGGACTCCAATGGGAACATCATCGTGGCTGACTGGGGCAATAGCCGCATCCAGGTGAGTAAGGTCCAGGGATGGCCTGAGGGGGAGGTTTCCTACTGTGCCCCATGCACACACACCCCCAAAAATGCCTCTCCTCTGCCTGATCTCGCCTCTCCCTCCATTCTCCATCATCCGCCAGGTGTTTGACAGCTCTGGCTCCTTCCTGTCCTATATCAACACATCTGCAGAGCCACTGTACGGCCCACAGGGCCTGGCACTGACCTCGGATGGCCATGTGGTAGTGGCCGATGCTGGCAACCACTGCTTTAAGGCCTATCGCTACCTCCAGTAGCTGCACAGCGGCCCTGCCTGGCTCCTGGAGGGATGGACATAGGGGTGATTGGACAAGAGGGTCTGGCCGGGAGGTGGGCCGGACCTGGCAGCACTGAATGTGGGCTATGGGCGTGGGTGCGCCCGGAGCCTTCCCTCTCCCCATCTCCCCACCCCACGGTTGCACTTTATTTATTCGGTTCTTGCTTTGGTGACTGGGTGGGCCTGGACTGTGGTCCCAAGGATGTGTGCAGAGCTTCATCCTGCCCTCCACCCCCCTTACACACCTCCCCTGCCCCTCAGTCTGCTCCCCACCCCCCAGCCTGGCGCCAGAACAGCCCCTTACTCCAGGGCAGAAGTCCCTCTGGTTGTCTCCCTACCACCCCATACACTGACAGAGACAGCAATACCCCACCCCCCATATTAAATAAATGTGTTCACCAAGATGGTTTTGTTGCTTTCTTGTGGGATGGGGCTGTGAGCAGATGAGAGAGTGGGACTAGCTCTGAATTAAAAGGTGGGAAGTAGGGAGGGGACCCAGATTCCTAAATGGGCCCTGATGTTTTGAAGCTTCAGGAGAGGAGAGCAAGAGAGGGTGAACCCCTGGGACTCTGAGCCACTTGCCAAATCCCTGTCCCCAGGCCACCATCTCCTGCAGAAATAGTAAGTCCTTTGGCTATCTGCCCTGGGCTCAGAAGAGCCTGGGAAAAATGACCTTGCCCAGAACACGGTCAGCAGCTGCAGGGAGAACAGTTTCAGGGTTATGACAGCAATTCTTGAGGCCCATGCCTTGGTTAGGCCCTTGGGGTTAGCCCAGGTGGAAGCTGGGTGTGGGAGACTCCAAAGCCAATTTCAGAGCTCAGTTCTGAAGCCCAGGAGCCCTGCTTCATTCTCCTGCTCTTTGTTCAAAGATTGCTGCCCTTCCCTACAGTGGAATGGGGATCCTAGGCACCCCCACCTGAGCTCTAGTCTGCCAGGGTTTGGCTGCCATTCCAGAAATAATTACAACTGGAACTCAGTGATTTGGAGGGTAGGAGCTATGATTTCTCCCTCTCTACAAAGGCTGAAGGTCAGGGAAGTAGGGCATATTGCTGATGAAGAGAATCCAGGCTTGGGTAGATGTATGTATGCTTTGATAGATGTATGCTCCTAACTGCTAAGTTGTTACACCTTACTTGTTCTCATGGCCCTTGCACCTAGTCTGGTGCCTAGCAGAGAAGGCACTCAGCAAGATTTGGGGAATGATGGATCTGGAAAGGTTGGTTATGAAAGGTCATGGGAAAGATCAAGACATTGTCCTGGTGCAGCATGATTCCAGGGGCTGAGATGGGAGGGCCTGTCCATGGACCTGTGGAAGACCATTGGGGCTTTGAAGATCAAGCAGGCACCACATGGAAGCCTCGGTTCTATTCACCTCCCTGGTCCTCTTTGTTCCCACTGGTTGGGACTTGGTAGGCAGGTAGAGAGACAGAGGAACTCCCTGAAGGTTCTAGGGCAAGTGTTCTTAGAGGGCCTGCACTTGTGGCTCTGATTCTGAGTAGGATTGCCTGAGCCCATGCCCTGGCCAGCAGAGATGGTGTGCTCAATCATCCGTCACTCAGCACAGTGGGGTCTTCCCTGAGAGCTCTCAGGTGATGGTCTATTCCTTGCACCCCCATCTTGAGCAAGCACCAGCAGTGACACTGAAGATGGAGGCTCAAAGTCCCCAGTCCTCACCGTCTCACATGCTTACATTCTGAGACCTAATGGTGGCAAGGGAATAAAATGGCAATAAAAGGGAGCTTCCTTGGGTGGGAAGCTCCAAATGGCTCTCCTACCAGCCCCAGAACAGGCTGCTGGGGCTGATTTCCATAGATTCCTGATTAGGTAGTCTGCCTAAGCCATGCAGAAGGTGTCTCAAGGTGGGATCACTCGCTTCCTCCTGGACCTAATCACAGGGGCCATTTTCTTTCCGATTCAGGCTTTGGGCCCAGAAGTAGGTGGAGGTGGTACCTGGCAATGGAGGCTATGCCTTGACTTGGCCTAAGTTTTAAATGATCTTTACAGACTTGAGGGTTGCAGCAGAGCCCCCACTGGGACAGGTCAGAAAGTTACTTTTTGGTCCTGCAAGGGCTCACACCTTGCTTATACAGGGCTGTCTGTTTATCGGAACAACCCTATGGCCACATGTGGCCTGAGGTTCATTATTCATTCAACAAGTACTTCTGAGCACTTACTATTGGTTGGACAGAGTGGTGGGTCCTGGGACTACAGACAGAGATGATCTCTGCCCTTATGGAGCTTCTAGTCCAGTGGGAAGGCAGGCAAACAAGCAAACACAAGAAGCTAAATGCATGATGAGAGTTTGTGTTAGAGCTGTGAAGGAAATGAATAAAATGCAAAACATAAAATAGATAGTGACTCTGGTGTTAAATAGGGTGGGCAGGGAGGGCCTCTGAGAAGTGACCTGAAGGTTGTGAGGGTGGGTAGGGAACCAGCTGTATTAAGACGAGGAGGTAGAGATTTCTAGACAAAGTAAGAGCAGCTACAAAGGTCCTGAGGGGTCAAGATCTTGGTGTGTTGAAGGACCCAAAAGGAGGCCAGGGTGATTGGAAGGGAGGAGGGTGGAGGCAGAGAGGAAAGGAGCAAGTTTGGAGAGTCAGGCCTGAATTACATCACTTAACTCAGGTAGAGAGTTTGGATTTGATTTGGAGTATAACAGTAAACCACGGAAAAGCTTCAGTGACAGGATGAAAGGATGCCTTATGAGATGACCTGGCAGCTGGACAGTGATTCTGTGGGGTGGGAAGAGAAGTGAGAATGAAAAACGGAAGAAAATTCAACATCTCTAAACTGCTCCTTCCGAAGACCACGTGTACCTTCAAGTCATCAATAGCCTTCCAGTTCTGGGAATGTTTCCCAAGAAAGTAATTGGGCAAAGACACAAAGAGGTGTGTGCACCAATGTCTATCACAGCTCTATTTATAACAGAAAAAAAAAAATCCCAGAAAAAACTAAACGTCCATCAGCAGGGAATGGTTATACAAAGTTTTGCTTAAACATATAATGCAATTATGCGCATCCTTTAAAAATGCTGATGTCTGAGATATACTGTTAAAGAAAAAAAAGTTTTATAAAATCATATCTTTGTTTTAAAAAGGACGTTCTAAGAATAGAAAAAGGCTGGAATAGATAAAATGTTAATAGTGGTGTTCTCTGGTGAGTAGAATTAAAACTAATTTTTATCTCCAAGAAAAGAAGAGTTTTAAGCAGGAGCATAAGGTGGTCTCAGGTATGTTTTTGAAGATTAGTGTGGTTGCTACGAAGAATGTATTGCAGAAGGGCAGGAGAAGCAGAGGGAGAGGCTGCTTCAGCAGTCAGATGAGAAATGACGGTGTTTGCATTACTAGGGAGGCAGAGAGAAGTGGACAGATTTTAGGTCTAATTAGGAAGTGGGAACAAAGAATTCAATATTTAATAAACTCATACAGTATCTCACACACCGCTCTAGGCACTGAAGATATAACAGTGGATAAAGCAGATACAATTCTTGTTCATTAAGGCAGTGTGATGGACAGTGGGGTTGCTGGAACTGGTTTGTACTGGCTTACGAGAGCCCACTGTCAAATTCAGGAAGTTTGACAGCTGGTTGTTAAAACCCAGCCATTATTAAAAGTTAGATTATGTAAACTTAAAATTAAATACATTTTATTAAAATCAAAGAAAATAAATACTCAAACCTCATCACTTCCTAATTATTTTATTGCATTTTACTACCTGTGCTCTCGAGGTTATTTACATCTGTCACATCTGCTTGGTGGAAATACCATATACAGTAGTACATTACTGTGTATTTCTCCACGTTTGGTGGGGTCTTGCTGGTAGCTTGAAATTGGCCATGGTGGGAGTATTTACACCACAGAATCAACAAATGCTACAGATCAGGGCTTCTTCCCCTCCAGAGCGCTGGCTGTTAAACATTTACCAGTAGCCTCCTTGATAGGGTAAGGAGCACACCCTGAGGAGTCAGGCAGCCAGAGTTTAATCATGGTTCTACTACGTGCTAACAATGGGATTTGGCTAAGATACCTAATGCCAGTCTCCTTATTTGTAAAATGGGACTAATAGTACCATTTATATATGACTTAATGAAATAATCTATATCAAGTACTTAACACAGTGCCAGACATACGTGTACCCAATAGATATGAGCAAATTATTATTATAATTTTTTATTCATAGAGAAGCAAGAATGGACTATGCAGGAAGGCCCAGTATAGACAAAGCAAGAGAAAAAGTGCATGTTGGGGGGCCAGCCTGGTGGTGTAGCAGGTAAATTCGCGTGCTCTGCTTTGGCGGCCTGGGATTCGCAGGTTCTATCCCGGGCATGGACCGACGCACCACTTGTCAAGCCATGCTGTGGCGGCGTCCCATATAAAGTAGAGGAAGATGGGCACGGATGTTAGCCCAGGGCCAATCTTACTCAGCAAAAAGAGGAGGATTGGCAATGGATGTTAGCTCAGGGCTAATCTTCCTCACACAAAACAAGTGCACGTTGGAGGAGTCAGTTGGGAGCAGGGAGCTCTTTTTGGTGCCTAGAGCTTTATCCCAAGCCTTCCAAGCCCGGGGAAAGGGAGAATCCAGTCTCTGCTCCCTGGAGTACCCAGGCACAGGCAGCAGGCCTAGCATACCCGGCATCAGTGGGCCCCAGGAGAAATGACTGAGGTCAAAGAACTCAGATTAGCGGCAGGGCAGGCTGGACATAGCCGTTCCAAGGGACAGTGCGTCAGTATACAGCTTAAATGTGGCCCTTGGCGATGCACGAGAGAGCCCTGTCCATGAACACATTTGCAGGCCCACACTCAGACCCCCTTTGGGGGAAGCCAGAAAGCTACTGGTTAGGAGGATTGAGAAGACTACATGGAAAAGGAGAGAGTAAGATTTTTCTGGGCTTGAATTCTCCAGGAAATCAAGCAAGAGACTGAGGTCCCTCAACCCGCTCTGGGCAGCAGGGGTTTGCAGAGGAAGGGCATGTGCCATTAAGGCCCCACAGGCAGGCTGAGAGGAGTAAGGAAGGAAGGCTGCAGAGAGCAGTTTCTGGGAGGAAAACTCCTGGACTCTGGCCTCTGGTTGGAGAGTGGGAACACACTGATCCCTGCCGCCTCCAGGGGGCGCTCAGGCCCAAGCATGGACAAGCACTTTCTCTTCAACCCGGGCCAGAGGGCTGGGAAGGACTCAGGACAAGCGGTAATGGCCACCTCTAGTGAGGAGAAGAGAAGCAAGGCCCATAGCTGACTCTGCCCATATTTGTCTTCAGAATCAGCAGCTGAGTCTCAGGTGGAAATGGGGCAGGCTTTGGGAGTGGCCCCAGGGAGTATTGAAGATAGCAGGCACTAGAGATGCAGGTCAGATCCCATCTCAGGGCTTGAAGAGGAAAGGGATGTGGGGGCTGGGACACTGAGAAAGAAACAACCATAAGATGAAGGGCAGTGACGAGGGGACCTGTGACCCTCGATCACAATATGCCTTCCATCATAATACACCCCAATTCCTGATACTCTCCTTACCCCAGAAGGAGGAAAATTGCCAGAAATTTGGCTGTAACACTAGCAACACTAGTTAGTATTTGAAATTCATTTTTTTTCATTCAACAAATATTTGTTGAACACCTATAATGTGCCAGGTACTATTTTAGGTGGAGAGAATATAACGGTAAACAAAACAGGCAAAACAAAACAAATAAAGAAAAAAGCAACAAATAAGTAGAGGAAATAATTTCAACTTTTCATAAGTGACATAAAGGAAACAAGGGATAATCTGAAATGGCTGGATAAGGCGGTCCAGAAAGGCTTCATTGAAAGGATAACATTTAAGCAAGAATCAGCTGTAAATATTGTGAAACCCGAGTTACAGTTCTATTTATTCTGTGATGGGTAAATAAGGCACTTTCCCCTTAAGGTGGAAATGACAAAGAAAGACTAATTACTCGTAGTGCCCTCTGGAGGAGAGACACATCTTCCTGCCGGGTTACCATCAGCCTTGCCCTCCCAGACATTCGAGAAGCTCTCTGTGAGTAGGGGTGGGGCCAGGGTGGGACATGGACATTTGACCACGGTGAAATAGTATTGACCCCTCAAGGGCAAAGCTGAAGGGGCTTGGGAATGCCTCAGAAAGGCCCTTGATGGAGCTTGGAAAAAGCTGTTCTCTGAGTATTTCTAAGTATGTTTGTATGTGTGTGTGGTTGCTAAGTATACATAAGTATCAGTGTCTTTAGCTGTTTTAGCAGGGCTTCTCTCTTAGTACACAAAAGTGCTAGTTTCGTCGTCATCTCTCCTCTCCCACTGCAGAGGTAAATCCAACCACAGAAAGATGATCCTCAATCAATCTAGCCCCTTCCCTAGGGTCACCCAGACCCATCACCAAGGTGATGAGAGTCACAGCTGGGCATCAATGGCTTGAGCTAGTCACTGCTGGAAAGTCATTGAAGGGGGATGGGGCCTCCTGCCGGGAAGAGTTAGTCCTGGACTCAGCTTTCTGTCCAGACCCTGACCCTATTTGCATTGATGTAATCGGCCAATATTGGCAAAGTCCTGAGAGGCAGCTCATTCCCAGTAGGCTTAGAGGTGGGTGTGGCGCTGCTGCCATCTCTATATAGAGAGTTCAGTCAGGTGCCTAGAGCTGTCCTGTGGCCTCTCCGGCTCAGCATGGCTCAGGCACTGGGAGAATCAGTTGCACTGGGGTTGTTGGGCCTGTGCTGGTCTCTGGCCATTGCCCATCCTCTTCCTCCGTGAGTAAAGCTGGCACTGGGGAAGGACTGGGGTCTTGGCTAGGGTGGGATAGGGCGAGATTTTAGGCCTGTGGCAAGTTTGGGGTCAGGAGCTAAGGGAGAGGGACTGGGCGCAGGGGACCCAGACATCTGTCTGTCTTCTCTCTAGGGCTAGTGCCCCTGGGAACGGAGCTGAAGGTGGGAATGGGGTCAAGCTGGACCCAGACGTGCTCGGTGAGGCCCCGACTCCCTGAGTCTGTCTATCTGTCTGGCTGTATCTCTGCACTGTATCATCTGACTGGTCTTTTACTTGCCATCTCCCCACCTCCACACTAGAACGCTGCTCAGATGGCTGGAGCTTCGATGCTACCACCCTGGATGAGCATGGGGCCATGCTGTTTTTCAAAGGTAGGAGGGGCTGGGTTGGGGCATTTGGGACCTCAGACTTGGTCCCCTTCACAGAGGGGTATCCATCTGTGGGAGATCTTATGAAGTACCTGGGAGTATCACCCACAACTTCTCTGTAACTATCTCAGTAGGACAGAGGTTGTTCTGGGTGCCTCAGTGAGTGTGCATCTTTCAGGGGAGTTCGTGTGGAAGAGTCACAACTGGACCCGCGAGTTAATCTCAGAGAGGTGGAAGAATTTCAACAGCACCGTGGATGCCGCATTCCGCCACAGTCACGACAGCATCTTCCTGATCAAGGTACTGCTGGGCCAAGTTCAGGGCCTGGCCAGAAAGTGCTGGAATCCACACTAGCGACCCTCCCCGATGTGGCCTTGGCATGGAGCCCTTACCAGTATGTTCCAGGTTTCCTCCCACTGTGCCCTCCTTTCTCAAATAAACTCAGGTTAAGGGAGTGTGTGTGTGCACGTGGGCCCGGCAGGCGCAGCATCCAGTGGCTATTCTTCAGTCCTAATCTTCGTCCAGACCTCTCTGCTATGCCTCACTCACACTGTTGGCCATCCTTCCCTTCCTGGCAATTTCTTCCCTTGGCTTCCATGACCCTGCATCGGGTCCTCTTCACATGATGGCCAGGTTGTGCACAACACAATGGTACCTGGCCAAGCAGGAGAGTGGAGGATGAAACCCAGCCTGTGCTTCTTGAGTCCCGTTGCCCTGGCCCAGGCTTGGTCTGCTCAAAGGAGGGGGCGCCTTCTCCTAACTTGCACATAGGTGCTGTGTGGTTGGGAGGCCCTCATTGCCAGCCTTGTTTTCCCTCCTGCTTCTTTTCCTGCTCTTCTCAGGCTTCTCTTCCTCTGCCAGTCCCTGAATGTTCCTGGGAGATCCATCCCAGCCATTCCATTACCTCCCTGGGTCTTGTCAACCATTGCCATGGCTCTGAGGACTCTATGTGGTGGGCACCAGATCTGGCTCTCTCCCAGAGCTCCAGATATCTCTTTCCAATTTTGTGGTAGACATCTCCAACTTAGATGTCCTGCAGGAACCTCAAATTCAGCATCCCCCAAACTGAACTTAGTATGTTCCTTACAAATCCACCCCTCCTCCTATGTTCTCTGTCTCAGCAAATGGCACCACCACATGCCAGTTCCTGCAAGCCAGGTGCACGTGGGTCTCGAGATCTGGCCCTTGGTTGTCTTTTCAGGTTTGTCTCCTCCCCCACTACCTGCACTGTGTGCCAGCCACAGGAGACTACACGTAGTTCTCTGAGTACACTCTGTACATGCTGCTCCCTCTGCTGGTAACACCCTTTCCACACTTTTCCACTTAGAAAATTCCTGCTCAATTTTCAACTCTTGGCCCAAGTGCTTCCTCCTCTGTGAAGCCTTCTAGGAATTCTCTAGGTAGACTTAGGCAGTCTCCCTACATCCCCAATGCCTTTCACATGTTTCCACCTTGGTGGCTGCATGGCCAGGACTGTAGGAATAATTTCTCCTTTTGTACAGTGAACTCCTTGAAGGCTGAGACAGTCTTGTCATCCTTTTATCCCCAGTGCCTCTCACAATACCTGGCATATAGTAGTCATTCAGGAACTGTTCCTTGAATGAATAAATAGATAAATGAACAAATGTATGTATGAATGGATGGATGATTGTAGGATGACTATTTGTCGATGTGTTTGCCAAGACTAATACAGTTGCTGATAAGTGGGCCATGGGAGTGTCTGGTTGTACATAGCCAGATGTGTGTGTGTTATAGTAATAGTGATGGGATTTGCACAGTCTAACTGAGGGTATGTATTTGTGCAAGAGGACAGTACATTGTTGTCCACAGACTGATTGAGCGTGTATGGGGCTGCAGGAGAGTATCAGATAAATGCAATAGAACAGAGATGTTGTGTGTGAATGCAGAATGGCAGTATGGGAGGATGCATAGTTAAAAATAGAGTGATTTTGTATGCAGGGGGACAAAGTCTGGGTGTACCCTCCTGAGAAGAAGGATAAAGGATATCCAAAGTTGCTCCAAGAGGAGTTTCCTGGAATCCCGTTCCCACTGGATGCAGCTGTGGAATGTCACCGTGGAGAATGCCAAGATGAGGGCATCCTCTTCTTCAAAGGTCAGTCCAGCCTGGAGTAATGGTGGGTTGGTGGTGATGGAGGCAGTGGTAGGGATGGTGGTGGTGGTGGAGCAACTCTATGGCTTCCCAAGGAAGTGAAGAAATAGAGAATCCAGTTATGTTCTAGAGGTCAATTAGGGGAAGGAGAGGAAGTCGTCCTGAGGAAGGTAACTGGGTGTAATTCTGCTAAAAGTTCCTCATTGTTCCCCATCACCCTTAGGACAAATCTATGTTCTTTAGTCTGTCATATAAGGCTCTCCATGACCAAGCCCCTATTGACCCTCTAGCCTTGACTCTCATTATACCCTTACCTTGAATATGAAGCTCCAGAATTGTGTGCTGTTCCCTGGACACCCAATCTGCTTCATGCTTCAGACTTTCCTCTCTCTGGAGTTCCATCTCCCACTCTAGTTTGCCTTGTAACTCCTGCTTCAGATTTTAGTTTAAGTATCATCTTCTCTGGGAAATTTTCTCTGACTCTCCCCACTGCCCTTGCTGAGCTGATCATCTGCAATTTGCTGCTGAATTTTACTGTATGATCACTCTCCTCAACTGTTTACCTGCTGGACTGTGAGCTCCATGTGGCCAGGACCTTATCTGGCCCATCCTGGGGCCCAGTGCAAGCAAAAGGGAGAGCATAGCCTGGCTTCACTGAATGCTCGTTGATTGATTGGACAAAGGTAACCGCACGTGGTTCTGGGACTTTACTACGGGAACTGAAAAGGAGCGTTTCTGGCCGGCCGTTGGGGACTGCTCCTCTGCCATGCGATGGATCGGCCGCTACTACTGCTTCCGGGGTAACCAGTTCCTGCACTTCAACCCCGTTTCTGGAGAGGTGAATTCCAAGTACCCTCTGGATGTCCGAGACTACTTCATGCCCTGCCCTGGCAGAGGTGAGAAAGCCCTAGCCCCTGGGTCCTAGTGGAATTCGCCCACCTTCCCTGAGTTTGCAGACCCCGTATGCCCCAGCTCCCATCTGCACTGTGTGCTGTAACACCTTAGCCCTTGCCCTAGCCCCATTGTCATTCTGGCTTTTCCCAGCTGTCTTCATATGGGAGAAGACCACAACCCCACTAACCCAGCAGTCTCTTCCACCTCAGACCTCTCTGACCTCTGGCCTCCTTCTGTGTTCCCCCTCACCTATATCTTCCCCCAGGTCATGGACACAGGAATAGGACCAGCCATTGGAATACTACCCACCATGGCCATTGGGATGTGCCCTGTGGCACAGATATAGCCTTGTCTGCACTGCTATCTGACAACCATGGTGCCATCTATGCCTTCATTGGTGAGAGATGCCCCCCGACTCCCCAGTCTCTGCCCTCCATACCTCCCATCTCTTTTACATGTGTCTCCCATCTCTGATACATTTCCTCCATTTTCATCACTGCATCCCTTATTTTATCCCCTCGGTCTCACCATCCTTAGCATCCTTTGCATATCCTTTTTCATCCCTCATCTCCTCTGATGCATATACTGTTCAACCTTGTCTCCATTGCCCAGGCCTCTAATTCATCCACCTGCCTGCCTCCCAGTACCATCTGATCCCAGGTCTGTGCCCTCTCTGGACCTCTCTGGGTCTCTTTGAGGAATCATATTCCCTTTGTTCTTGCATGTCTTGCTAGGTCCTCTGGCTCCCCCTGAGCTTATCTTGAGGAGCTCCATCTTTTTCCAGGTGCCTGGTTCCTATATCCAGGCCTTTGGGCACAGCACTACCTGGGGATGAGATGTTCCCATTACTGAGAACCAACCAAGAAGTGTTGGGTCTCTTAGAGCTTTAGGAGATAGATAGCTTCACTAGCCCAAGGAGGTTTCTCCTCTGAGTGACCAGTGGAGACCCCTCCCCAGACCTGTGGCATTAATTGGTAAAGTCATCTAATGACATCTAGGGATGTTCTGGGGTTAGTCAGGCAGGTAGTGATGAGTCTTGATCCACACTTGAGAACAGCTCCAAGAGAAGGAGTGAATAACCATAGTACACTCAGCCTAAGATATTTGTATGATCAGATATAAATGTAAAATAGTGGTGAGAACATAGAGTAGGGAAAATTCTTTTTTGCTCTTAACTCCTGGACAGATCTGATCAGATATGGCTACCAAGCTATAAAGAAAAATACACAGTCACAAGGAAAGCATATCCCCACAACAGGAATGCATGCTGTAATAAGAACATACACCCGTGATGAAACACACCTATAGTGAAAATATAGACCTACACAGAGACTATATGTCATGGTAAGAACGCATAAGTATCAGGAGAACATGCAGCTATGGTGAGAGCGTGGGACCATTGGGAGGACACACAGACAAAGTGCTATAGAGATAGAGATAGAGATAGAGATAGAGATAGAGATAGAGATAGAGATAGAGATAGAGATAGATGGATGGATAAATAGATATAGCTAGCTAGCTAGCTAGCTAGATGATGATAGATAGAGAGAGAGATAGAGAAAACAGGGCCACAGGGACCACACAGAGATGTCACGAGAATACTCAGCCATAGAGAAATCATAGAAACTCAAGGCAATATGGCCATCACTCGAATGCAGCTGAACTCCTAAATTCAAAGGATAAGCTATGTTCCAGAGCTGTTGAGAGAGGACCCAGGCATGGAGAGAACACAGTTATGTTAAAAATATCCAGCTGAGGTGAGAACTCACTATCTTGGTGAAAACACCTGTGTGACCCAGATACTCAGCACGGGGCTGATCCTCTCCTCTCTTTGATGAATTTTTCTCTTTTCTCTACCTCATAGCTTTTTATCCATTCTTTCTGCTTTTTCACAACTTTGGCTTGCACATGGACCAACGTGTCCTCTCCACCTTCTCTCTATTCATGATCTTTCAGCCTCAGATCCAACTGATGACAGCCTCAGTTACTCTTTTTTTCCTAGTCGGATTTCCAGAGACAGAATCTGACTGGCCCAGTCCATATTTTTATTCCAGACCACATTAAAGTGGTTGCTGGTCAGCCTATGCATTGGCTGTTGATGAATTGGAGACTCATCATTTATTTCCAATGCACAAAGAGTAGCATAGCTCTGATCCTCAAAATGGGGGCCATGAGCAGGGCAGTTTCAGCAGGATGGGAAGGTAAATATGCAGTCACCATGACATGCCCAGTAAACAGCTATACAGAAAACTTGTGGCTGCAGCGAGAACACCAGGTATTTATTCAACAAATATTTATTGAGCACCTGATAGACACTGGACATTGTTCTAGACAATGGGATTACAGTAGTCAACATGGCAGATGAGACACTTTCCCTCACAGAGCCTCCTAGGGAGAGAGGACAATAAGACAGAGAAAAAAGGAAAGAGAATACTTTCAGGTAGTATTAATAGCTGTGAAGTGTCCTAGGAACATCAGAATGTTTCTCATTCTGAGATACCACTTGGAGCTAGTATAAATGGATTTAAAAGTTGTTGATATTTTTAAATATAAAATAAAAAATGTTAAGTGTCAAAAAAAAAAGCTGTGAAGAAAATAAGACAAGATAACGGGACAGAGGTGAGGAGAATGAGGGGCCCCTTCTCTGAAGAGATGATTTTTGAGCTGAGATTTCAGTGATAAAAAGGAATTAGCCACATAAAGCACTGGAGGAAAAGCATTTTAGGGAGGGTGGACAGCAAATACTTTGAGGAATCAGGAAAGGAAGCCAGTTGGCTGGAGCATAGTAAAGGTGAGTGGCTTGAAAAGAGAGACGCAGGGGCCAGATTACATAGGCTTGGTGTGGATTTTCAACTGTAAAAGGAAGCCTAGGGTGGGGGTCTTGAGCTGGGCTGTGATATGTTCTGACTTATTTTTTTAAAGATCATCCTGGCTTCTGTGAAATATAAGTCATACAGATACAACTGTGTAAGCACAAATCCAGCTAGTAGTTTTGCAGTTGTCGGCATTAGAGGTAGTGACAGCTTGGACTAGGATAACAGCAGCAGAGGTGGTAAGAAGTCCTCATGATATATTTTGGAGGTTGAACCAATGGCATTAACCGATTTATCGGACATTGGTCAGAGTAGGGAAAGGAAAAGGAAGATTTCAAGAATGACTTAGCTTTTGGGGATGGGGCAACTGGGTGAATGGTGGTTACTTTTTCTAAAATTAGGAAAGACTAGGGAAGGAGCGGGTGTGTGTGTGTGTGTGTGTGTGTGTGTGTTTGGTGGTGGCAGAAATCAGTTTGGACATGTTAGGTTTTTGGCGCCGAATGGCCCCAACTGGACACATCAGGTAGCCAGTTGAGTTTCAGCCTGATACTCAGGGGAGAGAAGAGGTCCATCAGAGCTGAAGAGAAAAGATTGAAAGTCATCAGCATGTAGATGGAATTTAAAGCCCTGGACTAGGTGAAATCACCAAGAGAGTGAGTGTAGATAGAGAAGAGGCCCAATCTAGGGGATTCCAGTACTAGATATCAGGCTGAAGAGAAGAGTGGTCAAAAAGATAAGAAGAATGCTGGAAGAGTCTGGTATCATGGGAGCCAAGATCCCAAAAGATACTTAAAGAAGGGAGTCATGAGGAGTCAAACACTGCTGAGTGGTAGAAGAAGATGAAGACAGAGAATTGACCATTAGATTTGGAAAGTTGGAGGATACTGGTGACCTTGAAAGGAACACTTTCAATGGAGGAGGGAAACAGAATGTAAGGGAAGTGGGTTGAGGAAGAAAAGGTAAATGGGAGCTTAGACAATTCCTTTAATAAGATGTTATGAAAAGGGGAGAAGAGAATTATGGCGCTGGTCTGGCTACCCCCATACTCTCCTGCCACCTCAAGGGGATTAGAGAGCAGGCAGCATGAGAACCTCAGTGGGAACTTGCTGGGGTGCTTACCTTTGAACTTCTGGCCACTATATCTCATTGTCTATAGCATCTCTGCACGTGGACATCTGAGACATGTAGGGAGATCCCACCAAACCCCATGATGTTGGCCTCACATGGCAACTTGGCCACTGTTCTCCACGCTTGCCCTTCTGTCAGGCTCCTGCTGACTCCAGTTCCAATCAGGTCACAATGCCCAACTTTGCCAATCAAGGCCTGCTCTACTCCCTCTCACTTGGCCTCTTCCCTCTTGGCCTCTGGATGCATTCTCTCCTCCCTCTCAGGACTCATCCCTGCACCTGTCACTTGCCTTTTCACTGCCCAGCCTTTTACCACCAGCACTTGAGGTACTTCTGATACTCCATAGGGTCCCACTACTGGCGCCTGGACACCAGCCGAGATGGGTGGCATAGGTGGCCCATTGGCCATCAGTGGCCCCAGGGTCCTTCAACAGTGGATGCTGCTTTTTCCTGGGAGGATAAACTCTATCTGATCCAGGTGTGTGTTGGGAGAGTGGCTTGATGTAGAGGCTGAGGGGATATCCAACTCTTGTGCTGATTCATGTCCTTTGTCCTCCAGGGCACTCAGGTGTATATCTTCCTGACAAAGGGAGGCTATACTCTAGTAGATGGTTATCCAAAGCAGCTGGACAAGGAACTTGGGAGCCCTCCTGGCATCAGCCTTAGGGCTGTGGATGCAGCCTTTACGTGTCCTGGGTCTTCTCGGCTCCACGTCATGGCAGGTGAGGAGAGTCTGGGTGCAAAGGCTTGTTCTGCTACTTCTCCATGACATAGGTCCCCACTGGGCACGAGAAGGGCTAGGTCAGGATCTCCATGTTATGTCTGGTGCCTTCTTCCCAGGACGGCGGCTGTGGTGGCTGGACCTGCAATCAAGAGCTCCAGCAACATGGACGGAGCTTCCTTGGCCCCATGAGAAGGTTGATGCGGCCCTGTGTGTGGATAAGTCCCTTGGCCCTCACTCGTGTTCCGCCAACGGTCTCGGCTTGTACCTCATCCAAGGCTCCAATTTGTACTGCTTCAGTGACTTGGAGAAACTGAATGCAGCCAAGACCCTTCCCCAGCCCCAGAGAGTGAACAGCCTCCTGGGCTGCAATCATTGAGAGGCCTCCTGACGTAAGTCTGGCCCAGCCCCTTCTCCCCATTTTCCTTACAATAAAGCCAGAGTGCTTCTTCTCTTGAATCAAGGGGACTGGCTGTGGAACAAGCTCACTTCTTTCTTTGAACTGAGAAGCTAGTAACATCTCTTTTTTGAGGCTCTCAAGCTCAAATGAGGCTGCAGGAGGCAAAGGAGGGGAGGGCTGAGGGACAAACCTCATTTCTGCACAGATGATTCCTAAATCCAGATCATAAACTGGCTTCTTCCAGACTATCTACACATAGAGGGAAATGGAGGACCAAAGGTAGGAGAAGGAACTGCTGTGTTTACCCAGTAAGTAAGAGGCAGAGCAGGGACTCCGACCCAGCCTGCTAATAACTCACCACAGCTTGGCCCCAAGGCATCAGGAAAATAGGGCCTGGGGCAGCTGTGCATGAGCAAAGTGAATTGGCTCAGAGTTGCCATGGAGGACCATGGAGGCCCTCAAATTGTGGTTCCAGGTGGTTCAGGCAGCTCCACACCAGAAGACGAGGCTTTGGTCGCCATGAGTTAGGCATAACAAGTGGAGTGAAGTTGAAGTGGGGAAACAGAGACACCTCTGTGTGTCAGAGGCAAGCTGGGGAAAGGGCAGAAGGAATAATTCGTGGACCTGGCACCATGAAACACATTTGCAGAACACAGCCCCTGGGGAGTCCTGCTGGTTACCCTTCAGTCCCCGGTGAATGTTGTCTTGGTGGAGGTTGCAGTGGTTGGTTCTTTTCTGATCATAAACTGACCAAGGCTTTAGGTTCCAAACTTGCTAACAATCATTTGACTGGGAATTGGGCCTGGACTATGGACAACTGGATCTCGGGTGAGACCCTTTTCTACCTTTTCTACCTTTCCAACCCATCTGAGGTTGAAGATTTGTTTGCTTGTTTATTTTAGGCTCAAAAAATAGCCTCAGACTCTAGCAAGGGGCTCTCACTCTGAGCTTCCATATCCTAGCTCTTCCATAAAATGGGTATAATACTACCCACCTCCCAGTGACAATGAATATGGACTCAAACCCATCCCTTAGATTCTCTCAGGAAGGGGCCCTGGAAGCAGACCCACACTCTAGCCCATGGCCTCATCTGGTTTAGGGTCAGCCCCTCCTGACCTGGTGGCTCCTTGCTTTATGGGACTTCGGTGGGTAGAGTAGTAGACTGACAAGCTCCACCTGTGACACAGGGCTTTGCACTGGAAGGCCAGGCCACAGAGTGGCTCCTGGGAGGCACCAGGCCCTACTGGTTCAGGAGAACTGTCTAAGGTTCCTTCACCAGCCTCAATGGCTGGGAGGGGAGGCAGGGGATGAATCTGGGCCTCTTAGATCAGGGTCCACCCAGGACTTGAAGTTGGCCAGGCTGGGAACACAGGTTAAGGTGCCAGGCACTTGGGCTGTGGGGTCCACTCCAAAGAAGTATCTTGAGCTTTCCCCTTCATCCCTGATGTATCTGGATGCTTCTTCTCATGGGGTTGGCAGCCGCTCCTTCAGTCTGAGTGGTGAAGACAAGGCCAAAGTCTCAGGTCTGGGCCTTATTCAGTCCATGTACTACATCTGGGGCATCACTGCATCATACCAGGGAGCCTGAAGGTATCTAAACAGTTATCCAGTAACTTTGGTACTCAAGGTTAACTTCCTCCTCTCTATTGAAAGAGGAGTACTAAGTCTCCTCTCTCTTCTCTTCTTCCCTGCTCCGTTGCAGGGAAGCCTCTAGCTTGTCTCCAAGAAACTTCCAGATAAGGTCCAACTCATGCTTCTTTCATCCATTCACTTAGCACTTCCTATATGCAGAGCAGTGTGTCAGGCAACGGACTAACAAGATGAGTCGGACAGTGCCGGCCCTCATGAATCTGCCGCTCTATCATGGTCAGGAAGGGAACACAGACAAGGCATCAGATAAATGCAATAAAGTGAGATAGACATTAAGATGGAAGACTGTATCTACAAAGGAGAGCGGAACCAGCAATACCTGGGATGGAGAGGGGCTTAGGGAAAGGCTTTATATATGATATAACACTTGAGCTGAATTTTAAAAGATGAGTAGAAAGTATACAATTCCTTTAGCAAATATAGATTCACTGCCTACTATCCACTACCATGCCAGGGAGCAGGACAGGCAGAGCAGACAACATGAGCAAAGAAAAGCCAGGGGAGAAGAGATAGCCAGGATTGGGAACCACAACTACTCAGCAGGGCTGAGTACAGGGGATGAGTGAGGGACTGGTGGGATGAGGCTGGAGAAAGAGGCAGGGGCTTCTCAGCCCATGGGGGGCTTCCATGTCAGGCTAGGAAGCATGGATTTTGTCTATCTTTGGAGCAATGGAGACCTACTGAGAGATTTTAGACAAGAGAGTGAGGTGATGAGATTTACATTTTAGAAAGATTACTCTGACAGTTGCAGAGTGGATACTGGGTGAAAGGAGACGACAGTGGATGTGAGGAGAACACTGAGAAGGTTGGTGCTGTGGTCCAGGTGGTAAATCATAGAGGGCTGGACACTGTTTGGCAATAATGATGAAGAGAAGGAGGCAGATTAAAAAATATTTAGAAGACAGTCTATAGGACTGGCTGATAGATTGGATAGGAGGGTGAAGGAGAGCGAGGAATCTCCCCTCCAAACTGCTCCATGGCTCCTTTTTCCTGTTCGTCATTGTGCCTCTTCTTCCCAAACTTTCCATGACGCCCTCTCGAATTCACACTCCATGGCTAATAAGCTTCTCTATATTCTTTACACACTCCATGGTAAATACACACTTCTATCTCTTTACCTCCAGTTTTAATTGACACTGGCTCTGCCCCAGGGCCCCTCTTCCTTTCCCTGTAGCTGTCCAAATGGATGGGCAGCAGTATCAGCATTGGCATGACTCTCATACATGTCTGTACCATTTCCCATCCTCTTTCTATGCAGGTTAAATTCCTCCTCCTTTGGCCTCATGCAAGTGAGCCATACCATTCTTATGCCATCATCTACCAACCTATGTCCTCTCAATTGCTGAAATCCCTACTTCAGCCACCCAATTAGTATGGCCAAATTCTGACCCTAGTCATCATTCGCAATTGCTCCACCTGTGAAGAAATTCCTTAAATCCCAGCATCCCACTTGTGCCCACAACATCTTATCCTTATCCTTCTGCCTCCCTCACAACTTCATTCTCATGCTCCTGCTCTTTTTTATCGAGATATTTGGTCCCTTTATTATCTCCCAGTCCTCCATTCCCTAAAAGCCATTTTTTTCCCTATCCAAATTGAACATCAAGGTTGATCATCTGAACAAGCTTTCTTAACATTACATTTATTTTTCTGTCCTCTTTAACTTCTATTTAACCTAGCCATAAAAAAGAAAAGAACAACAAAAACCAACTTGAGGTCAGAGAAAGAGTGAGAACATTGGAGTCGGGCATGTCTGAATCCCAGTCCCAGCTAGGCCACTTACTAAGTCTGCAGATTTGAGAAACAGCCTCTCTGAGCTTTGTGTGTGGTATATGTGTGTGTACAAGCACTGTGTATGCAAAATAGGAGAGTGTATTGTACCAATCACTGTTCAATAAGGATACAGAAATCACTCTAGATATAAGCAGAGAAGGATTTAATGCAAAGAATTTGTTACAAAGTTGTGGGGGAGGTCTGGAGAAGCATAAGAGGGAAAGCAGGGTTACCCAGAGATCAGGAAACTACCGCTAATCTTGGGTTAGACGAGCAAAAGGGAGAAAAAGTACTGCCCAAAGATCAAGGAGCTGGAACCTACAAATCTGTACTCACTTGCTGATGCGGCTGGAGTTTGTACTGCTGATGCTACTGGAACCGCCCCCACTTCTGCTAGGCAGGAACCACTGCTGCTGACGTTGCCAGAGGCACTGCTAAAAGCAGAAGGGCTTCTCCCTTCCTCCCATCTTCCTCACTCAAGGGTTCCCATTGGCAGAACCTAACTGGAGCGAAGTGACAAAGGAACCTGAGAAATGTGGTTTTCAGCTTTCCAGTGCTGTGGGTGCAGGGGAGATTATAGAAGAGTGGATGTGGGGATAAGTACCAACAGGCAATATCTGCCACACATATTCATCATAACTTGTGGTTGCAAGTGATAAAACCCACTCAAAGTGGTGTAAGGAAAAAGGGAAATTTATTGACTCATGTGACTTCAGGCAGAGGTTAATATAGCTGTTAAATTGATGTTATTAGGCATCTCTCTCTCTCCATCCCTTAGCTCTGCTTTCTTTGACTTGGCTTCATTCTCAGGCAGGCTCAACCTTCCTGGTGGCAAGATGTCCACCAGGCTTACATTCTACCAGCACCTTTTACCCAACAGTTGCAGGAAAATTCCTGGATCTGATTTTCACTGGCTCAGATTTAGTCATGTGACCATCTTTGACTTGATCACATTGACCTGATCATGGGTTAGGAGCCCAACACTGAAGTGTGTTGTGGGGCTGGAATGATTCCCGTCTGAAGCACACAGACTTAGAGTGGGGAGAGGATGGGTCTTCAAAGAAAACTGATGTGCTGTGACCAATAAAAGGGGGAATGGATGCTGCACAGATAACAACAACAAAGGTAACAACAACATGTTCATGACAAGATAATACTTACCTTGTAAAGTTTTTCTTGTTCTCTATCCAACCCTCCTTCCCTTCCTCAGCTAAAGACTTTGAAAATATTGATATCACTAGGCATGAAATACCTCAACCTCTTGCCTGCTCCCATCTTATTAATTACCCTACATATATCCTTGTCATCACCCCTACCCCTGCAGTCTATAAAGTTAAGGTGTATTATTCTTCTACATGAGCCCTTGATCCCACCTCCTCTCATCACCTCCTGGATCTCACTGCATCTCTCATCTTCTTTTTTCTTTACTTTCAAATCCATCTTCTCTACTGGTATCTTTTTGTAGCTTATACCCATGTCCAATTCTCCACCATCTTAAAAAAAAGACAAAACCAGAATCTTTAACTTCATATCACTTTTCAGGTACCATCTATTCTTTCTTCCAAATTTCTCAAAAGAGGGTTCTGCACTTACTTATTCTACATCCTCATTTTCATTTGCTCAATTCATTGCATTGCGGCTTCTGCCTCCATTTTCTGCTGATATAGATCATATCATGGGGATCCATGACCTCCATGTTGCCAAATTCAAAGGATAGTTTCTTGCGTTGACCTTATTAGAAATCTTTGCTGCATTTGATGCTGTGGATCAGTTCGTCCTCCTTGAAAGTCTTTCCTCCCTTGGATTTCTTCCATGACATTACTCTCTCCTAATTCTTCTCTTACTCTCTATTTCTTCTCAGCTTCCTTCTTGGCCTTCTTTTCCTCTGCTGGCTCCCCAAATGCTGGCATTCCCAGAGTTCAGTCCTTAGTCCTTTTCTCTTCTCACCCTATACGCTCTTCCTGGGAATGGATTAGAATAGTCCTGCTGAAGAAGGGTGTTGAGGAATTCCTTGCCAGGCCTACCATCTGACTTATGAACTCCTTATATTATGTGGGAAGTTTTTACTCCTTATGGATTTTCTGAATGATAACAACCACCCAGAAGAATGAGGGTTTATTAGATCAACTACAAGAAAAGTTACAATATCAAAGCAATTCTTATATGTAGTGGTAGAAAAGGCTGCCTTTGCTCCATTAAGTGTCTTTGCTATTCTTCCATATAGGCGAGTTAGGTGCCAACTGCCTGGTAATGCTAATTGGCTGGTCTATTAAACCAAACAGCATAAATCCAGTACTCTTGGTAAGTGATTCATGATTTTCCTGATAGGTCCAAGGTAATAATTTTAAAAGATTGCTGCCTCAGAGGGCCCCACATTGGTCAGAACCACACACAGCACCCGAGGTGATTCATAGGCTATTGGTTGCTCCTAGGCCATGGAGAGCACCAGAAGGGGGAAGAGATACAATAGAGAAAGGATGGATGGATAGCACAGGTTCACTCCCCTTTAATCAGGACGCTTTGTAGACCCAGGAGGAGATTAGGGATTCAGGAAGACGGTGTGTGGGTCAAACTGCACTGTGTGTGAACTGTACATTTTCCTTTTTGCATTTTAATTAAACTAGCTAATTAAACTCCTCTCCTTACCCTCACCATCCTATCTGTGTGCCTCTTGTTACCTGAAAAGATTTCCCTGGATATTGCAGCCATCCTGCTCAATGGGGTTGGGAAGATAAGTATTCTGGTGGGCTGTTTGAAAATGGGTGATATTTCTGGATTTTTTCATTTATTGAAGCAGAAACCTGGAAGTAATCCTTTTATTTAGCCAATCAATCAATAGACCACTAATTTCTGTGAATTCCACCTCCTGAATATTCACTAAACCTGTGCAATTTTCTCCATCCCTACTCCCACCACTATAATCATCTCCCACCTAGACTACATCAGTTACTTACTAACTGGTCCCCACAGTGCCAATTTTGCTCTCCTCCTGTCTATTCTCCACTTAGCAGCCAGAAGTGATTTTCTAAAATGCAAGGGTGAACATGCCATTCCCCTGCCTCAAATTCTTTGATAATTTTCCATTCCCCTTAAAATAAAGTCCCAAACTCTTAGCCTAACATACAAGGTCCTCCTTGATTTGGCACCTACCCACCTTTCCAGCTCATCTTATGCCATTCTTCTCCACCATCATACGCATACTGGCCTTCTTGTGTTTCTCCCTTGACTTGGAATAATTTTCTCTTTTCTTGGCTGACCTCTGTCTCATTCATCCCTTCCCCTCACGTAAGTGCCACTTCCCTATGAAAGCCTTCCCAAACCTTCCCAGGCCAAATTTAATCCACCCACATAGCATCCTGCACATCTCCTTCAAGATACTCATCACATTTCTAATCACATGTTTAATGTCTCTTTCCCCTGTTATTTGAGCTTCATGGAGGCAGGGGCTGAATCTTTTTTTTTTTTTTTTTTTTTTAATTTTAATTGACTTTATTTATTTATTTATTTTTTGTGAGGAAGATCAGCCCTGAGGTAACATCCATGCCAATCCTTCCTCTTTTTGCTGAGGAAGACTGGCCCTAGCCTAACATCTGTGCCTATCTTCCTCCCCTTTATATGGGACACCACCACAGCATGGCCTGACAGGTGGTGCCTCGCCGGGTGCTCGGGATCCAGACTCGGGCCACCAGCAGCAGAGCGCACGCAATTAACTGCTACGCCACGGGGCTGGCCCTGAATCTTGTTTCTTTACATGTTCCTAGCACCAAGGATAGTGCCTCACACCTAATAATTATTTGTTGAAAGAGAATGAATGAATGAGGACAGCTTTCCTCTTCTGGGTAATTCTTACTCATCTTTCAAGGACCCAGGTCAGATGTTATTTCCTCCAGGTTGGGTTACAGTCAAATCTGATTCATCTTTGGATCCCTAGAGCCAAGCTTGGGACCTGGAACACAATTCATATATCACAGATGTTTGTCAAATCATAATAAACTCTTGGCCAGGAGTTGATAATTGTTGAAACTGAGTGATGGGTATATGAAGGTTCATTATACTGTTCTGTCTCCTTTTGTACATATTTGAAAATTTCCATAATAAAAAGTTAAAACATTTATATTCACCTCAAGTCGAGTGAAAGTGTGTGGTCAAAGATGATCTTGAAGCCTATGGCTTGGGCAAACCAGTAGATGGTGGTGCCATTTACTGGGATGGATGAAGTGGAGCTGCATTCAGTCGTGTGTGCATGCATATGCGCCTGTGCGCATGTTGGGGAGGGTTCTTTTCCACCCCAGTGAAACTTCTTAGAAGGTCAATAAAGGGATGAGATAATTTAAATTTGGACACCTTTAGTTTTAGGTCTCTTGAGGGTATCTCCTGTCAGTTGCTCAACAGTTAGCAGGTACAATAAATGAAAACCTCTGCCTTAGAGGAATGAGCCATGAGAGGGTTTCTGGATGGTAACATTCCCCCTTCATTATCGTTGATGGCCTCTGGGCTCTGATCTGACTGACCACTGGGAACTATCCCACTATCCAGGGAGTCTGCAGTAAATATTGTGCCCCACCATCCCCTCCTTCACACTTTTCATCTACCTTCTCGTCTTCTTTCTTCTCTCTTGTTAATTTCTACTGGGGAGGATTTGTTCTCGACATCTGGGAGGCCTCCCTTTATGTTCAGCAGCAGGGGTCGGGTGTTAGGAAACATCTGGGTTCCAGTTTGATTTCACTTACTTGTGACTGCAGGCAACTCACTTTACCTTTCTGAATCTCAGCATCTGCCTCTGAAAAATGAGGATAATAATAGCCAGCTTCCCAGGGCTCATGTGAGGATGAATGCATGTAAGAGGTTTAACACACAGCCCGGCACAGTGTAACCGGTCAATAAACACGAGCTATTATTATCACCAGCGCTGCGTCCTCATTGCCTCTCCACCAGGACGTCAGGGAGCTTGCCGCAAGAGCGGGGCAGGCTGCCTCCTCCGAGCCCCTCACCGCGCGGCCACGGCCCCGGGCACGGCCACCGCCGCTCCCGCTCCAACCTCGTCGGAGCGTCGCCCCGCGGGGGTGCGGGGCCAGCGCCCTGCGGGGCGCGGGGTGAGTCCGTGGCCTCGTGGAGGAGGGCGGTGCCAGGCTGGGCACGGGGCGGCGGAGGCTGGGCAGCGCTCTGGGACCCGGGGAACCGCGGCTGGAGGGGGGGGTGTTAGGCCGTGGGGCTCACCGCGGCCGAGGGTCCTGTAGGGTGGAGCCCTCCGGGAAGCGGCAGCTAATGCACCCCCGAGGGGCTCTCGCTCGTGGCCCGCGCCCGGCCCAAGATGGCGCCCCTCCCCCTCCCCCCGCCCCGCGCGCGCCCCCGCCGCTCCGGGCGCGGCCCCGCGGCCCGCGCGCTCCTGGGCGGGGGATGTTGTGATGGAGAAGCCGCCGCGGAGTCGGAGCCCCGCAGCCTGAGCCACCTCCGCCACCAGGGCCTGGGGCCTCCCCGCGCAGGTAGGAGCTGCCCCAGCCTGGGTCCAGCCACCGCGGCCGGATCCCGACCCCCAGCGGCCAGTGGACCCCGCAGTCCCTTCCCCGCGGCCGACCGGGTCCCCTGGCCAGGCCCGATCCCCGCGAGCGGCCCTCCCACCGCGCGCATTCCGACCCCGGTCCTGTCCCCCCTTGTAGGCTCCACCTCGGTCCTCACACCCTCCCCTCCCCGACCTTTACCTCCTGCTCCTCTGGGATGAATAGGGGGCGAGTATAAGGGACGCAAAGCGAGGGGCAGTGGGGGATGGGGGACGGAGGATGGAGGAGGGGAGGTCAAGGGCTGGCAAGGGGACGTGGGGTGAGGTAGGCAGAGACCGCACGGATTCCTGCAGGGTCCCAGGCCTGGGGTCTGTCAAGCCGCATTCTGTTGCCCTCAGCGACCAAGGGGTGTGCCCTGGGGCCGGCTGTGTCCCCAGCTAAGCCGGGAGGCCTAGCACTCGGAGGAGACTCTTGAGGAGCAGTTTTCCCATTGCCAATTCAGAGGTGATTCCCAACCTATTTTGAATCTGCCTGTGCATTTCTTGCATTCCCAGCCTCTCCTGCATAGTCCTGGCTCTCTCCACTCTTCAAAGCCAAAACCTTGTCTACACTTACCCTTCATTTCCTCACTTCCCATTCATTCTTAAAACCACTTCATTCAGTCTTCTGTCTCTGACACCCACGGAAACTGCTCAAGCCAGGGTTACCAGAGACCACCATGTGGCCAGTTCCAGTGGACACTTTCCTGGTATCCCCCGTTACCTTTCTGCAGTATTCAGTGGTGGTGTCAACTCTCCTTGAAGCATTTTTCTGGCTTCTCTCCTGTGGCATTGTCCGCTCCATCTCAGTCTCATTTGCTCTCTCCTTCCTCTCCCTTTAGATGTTGGTGAGGCTCTTGATTCTGTCCTGAGCTGTCATCTCTCATTCGGCACTTTCTCCTTGGGTATTTTATTCACTCCCAAGGCTTCAAATTTTGTATATATTTATACCCAAATTTGTATATCTGGTCCAGACCTCTTTCCTGAACTCCAGACTCAATATCCAGCTGTCCTCATGACATCCCTTTGGAAGTCCAGCAGGAACTCCAGACCCACAGATCCCAAGCTGAATTGGTTTCCCTCTGTCCCCTGTCTACCCTTCTTCCAAATCCGTGTTTCCTTCAACTCTCAGAAATGGCTACTTTCCAAGTGGTAACCCAAGCTGGAATCCTGGGCAACATTCTAGATTAACCTCTCTCCCTCACTCTCTACCTCTGATGTCACCAAGTTCTGTCACATCTACTACCAGAATAGTTTTCAGATCCATTCATTTCAGCCGTCTCCACTGCTACCAAACTGAATTTGGGCCACAATCCTTTTTGTCCTTGACTGCTCTAACAGCATACCCTCTTGCCTGTCTCCTGTTAACTACTCTCGACATAGGGTGATCCTTTAAAAAATGCATCTATCTGATCATCTATTCATTCAACAAATATGCTCTGAGTACCTAATACATACCAGGTACTGTGGTAGGCACTAAAGATATAATTATGAGCAAAACAGACTGGATTCTTGTCCCCAGGGAGCTGACAAACTAGGGGGGAAATCAGATAAGAATAAAATTATAGATATAATAAATACCATGAAGGAAAGGTGGACAGTGCCTTGTAAATATACAAGAACACAAGCTGAACTGGTCTAGGGGACAAGGAGAGAGCTACAAGGAAAGTTTCTCTGATCATATGACATTTGAACTAAGATGTAAGAGATGAGTAGGGGTTGGTTAGGCTGAGAGAGTAGGGGAAGGAGGTTCCAGGCATAAATCACATGCAAACACTTTGTGGAAGGAGAGAGTACTTTGTCTTTGAGGAGTCAAAAGAAGGCCAGTGAGACTGGAGAGCAGAATGCCAAAGCTAGAGAGGAAGGTAGGGGCCAGGCTGAGCAGGACAGTTTAGGCCATGTTAAGAATTTTGGTCTTAGGGTCTTTGTCCTTGATGTGGATTGTTGATGATAGTGGGTGGGGAGAGTAGATCAAGTCCAGAAATTTTTCTCAGCAAGAAAATTGTCAATACCTGGAGATGGATCAAATATGGCGAGTGAGGGAGAAGGTAATGTCAAGGATGGTACCTCTACTTCTGGTTTGCACAACAGGATGGATGGTCATATCATTCCACAAACCAGGATCCTGAAAGAGGACCAGTTAGGGTGTGGGAGAGAGAAACATGAGTGGGCATGTTAGTTTGAGAGGGCTTTGAGACATCCAGGTAAAGATGTTGAGGAGAAAGTTTTATGTACATGTGTGGAGCTCAGATGAGCGGTCAGAAATGGAGATGTAAATTTGGAAATCATCAGTGTATAGGTGGTAACTGAAGCTATGGGCATGAATGAATACCTATATTGAATATCAGGTAAGAAAGAGAAAAGAACATAAGAACAAGCTGTGAGAAACTCCAGTGTATAGTGGCTGGTAGAGGAAGATGAGCCAGCAAAGGAGTCTAAGAAACCACCAGGCAGTAACTACAGTGTAGGAAGAAAACCAGGAGATGTAGCATGTGGAAGCCATGGATGAAAGTTGGATGAGAGGCCCGTGGTGTCAGATGCTGCTGAGAGGACAACCAAGATGAGGACGTCTGTTGGATTAAATGACTTAGGAGCCACGTTGACCTTGGTGGGAGCTGTTACTGAGGCTTGTTGGGAGTGGAAGCAGGATTGGAAAGGATTGAGCAGTGAGTGCGAGGTGAGGAGATGGTAACAGTGAGTAGAAACGACTCTTTCAAGAAGTTTGCCTGCATGGGGGAGAAGGAGATAGAGCAGGAAGTGAAGTGTCAGGTCAAGAAAGATTCTGTTTTTAGGTTGGGAGATAGTGGATCCCATTGAGAAGGAGAGATTGATTATATAGAAGAGAAAATGGATACACAGTGGTGTCAAATTCCTGGAAAGGCATGACAGGAAGGATCTAAATAGTAGGTGAAGCAGTTGGCTTTAGGAAGGAGAGAAAAGTTTAGGTGCTGAAGTAAGTAAGTGTACATATGTTTGAGGATGTTGCCCAACTGATGGCTTCCATTTCCTCTGTGAATTAGCAGTGGGAGGTCATCCTCTGAGAGGGAGGGGTGGTGAAGGGGGTGGTCCAAGGAGAGTTGCGTTCTTCTCTCAGCTTAAAAGCCACTTCTTCAGGCAGGATTTTGCTGATGCCTGGGCTAGAGTAAGCCTCAGGCTCCTGTAGTGCCCTGTTCTTCCCCATCCTAACACTCAGTTGTTTATTCAACAAATAGAGAGTGCTTCTAGGTGGCAGGTACTGTTCTAGATACTGGCATTACACTGCATTGTAACGAGTTCCTCAGTGGCTATTTCCCCACTAGACTGAGCTCCATCAGGAAGAACCATTTCCTTGCAATTCATCACTCTCTTCACCTAGCACGGTGCCTGGTATATAGTAAGCTGTCAGGTTGGAAGACCCTTGACCCTGAGCAGGACTCACTTCCCACCCCTATGATCTGATATTAGCTCTTTCAGGCTTAGTGGCCACTCTTTTATTTCCTGCCCTAAGGACTTCACCCAGCTCCCTGCCTTGAGCCAGAATCCATTTGGCTCTTTCCATCCTTTGAGAGGCTCCCGGTGTGTATAACCCCAATGAGAGAGAAGAGGTTGGGTTGTGCCCTTTCTTGAAGATGTTGGGCAGCTGGTCATCCTTTGACCTCAGAAAGTGAGGTGATGGTGACCACACTGCCTTGAGCTAAGTGCTCAGGCCTCAGAACTCACTCCCAACAGAACTTCCTCCCCGGTACTTTCTGCCCTGGTGGTCAGATGGACAGGGCTGCCCTGAAGTTGACCTGACTCTTTACTCCCTGACTGACAGTGCATGTGCCCTTCCCAGAACACACCTCCAAGTGCTAAGGAGGTTGGTCCCAGCGTGACCTGAGAAGCCTGGCTCCATATACCAGTGCTTCAGAGAAGAGCTTATCTGATCCTCTGAACTTGGCAGAGTCACGGGGTCCTCCACCTCCTCAAACTTATGGAGATTCCATTGTTGAACAGCCCTCAAGCCAGGATGTTTGTTTAAGCTACATCCCTCCCTCCCTTTTTCCCTAGATCTCAGCCCTCAGCTCTCTGGGACCCCTGTCTCATCTTCCTTCCTTCTCAAGGACCCTTCTTTTTTTTTTTTTTTTTTTTTTTTTAAAGATTTTATTTATTTATTTTTCCCCCAAAGCCCCAGTACATAGTTGTCTGTCATAGCTGCACATCCTTCTAGTTGCTGTATGTGGGATGCGGCCTCAGCATGGCTGGAGGAGTGGTGCCTCGGTGCGCACCCGGGATCCGAACCCGGGCCGCCGGCAGCGGAGAGCACGCACTTAACCGCTAAGCCACGGGGCCGGCCCTCAAGGACCCTTCATTATTTTCCAGCACTACCCCTAACACTCCTGTTGTCCATCCCCAGCCCATGGGGCCACACAAGCCTTTCTTATTGTCTATTCCCAACTAGTTCTGAGCTTCCTAGTTCCTAGTTCTTCTAACCCTCCCCCCTTCCTTCCACAGCAAGGGCCCACTCTGTGGCAGATGCACAACACACTCTCCTTGGTAATGGGAATGTGACGTTGAATAAGACATAGTCTCAGGGTTCTGATACAATGTGGTACTGAGTATCATGAGACACAAGGGAGGGAATGGTTACTTGAGGATGGAGAGAGAGGACTGAACAGGAAAGACTCACTGCCTAGGAGCTGTGACTGCTCAGCCAAGTTTTGAAACATGAGCAGAGGTTTTCTTAAGAGGAGACATGATTCCAAGCTGAGGGAGCAGGTAAACAAAGAGCTGGGGCTGTGAGAATGTGATATGTTCTAGAATCCACCAAACTGCATGTCGCTGGAGTGTAAGGTGTGAAGGAGGCACGGGGTGGGAGGAGGTCCGAGAGGTCGTAGGGATTGGCTCAAGGAGGCTCTTGGATGTTCTGCTAATGAACTCAGATGTTCTCCTAAAGGCAGCAATGAGCCATGCAATTTTTTGAACTGGGGAGTGACACAATCTGGTTTCCATTTTTGGAAGATTACTATGGTTCTGGGTAGAGGCAGAGCTGTCTATTTTTTTTCATTTATTCAAGTGACCACGGGCTTTCTCCCTGCCCAGTGGAGCCACACTGAGCAGACCAACAGTTACATGTGAGGCAAACATATGGACAGAAACCTTTTTTTGTTTATTTCATAGATGTATGCGTAGCATTGTGCGAGGCTCTGAGGAGCTAGAAATGACAGAAAGTCAAGCTGTGGTTCCTGCCTCAGGACCATGCACCGCACCTGAGAGATGGCAGGGCCTTGCTCAGGCAGCCTAAAACACCCTGTGCTCAGTGCTGAGAGCTACACTGAGGCGGCAGAGAAAACTAGGGCAGGGGGCAGGGAGAGAATGAACTCCTTAGTGGGGAACAGGGAGATAGAGAACTCACAGATGAGAAGTTGAGTCAGAGGGAAAGGTGTGCATTGGGGGGCAGTCAATGTGTGTTGGGGGGAAGGTCAATCGGAAAAGAGAACTTTGGGTGTGCACATGAGGGAGGGAGAGTGTATTGTAGGAGGGGCTGTCTCAGAGGGTCAGGATGAGAGAGAACTGGGTAGTGGTTGGTCAGAGCGAATGAGCTGTGAGGCGGTGGCCAGTGAGAGTCCAAGGAGTGAGCACTTATATTGGAGGTCAGGGAAGGAGAGTAGCCGAGCAGTGGAAGGTCAGGGAGATGGAGAGGATGGAATGGGGCCTTCATGGGGGATCACTGGGGCGATGGGGCTGGAAGGACAGGTAGGTGGAGAAGGTGATCCACAGGGGGCTTGTGAGGAGGGAGTAGGGAGGAGGGGGTTTGAGGGGACGAGAGGGGTGGGCTGTCACTGTGGAACAGGAGATCCCCTCACCTGAGGGCAGGTGGAGCTTGGTTGGGGCGCCATGAGCAATGGTTGAGATACAGTAAGCTGACCAAAGTGTGTTTTCTGAAACTGGCAGAGGAGATGCTAAAATGGGGCCTGGAGGAGATGAGAGGGCAGATTTGTACATTAATTCAACAAGTATTTATTGAGTTCCTCTTCTGTGCCAGGACTGTGTTAAGCTCTAGGCATAATGCGTTGAAAAAAAAAGACAATATCCTCACCACCATGGAACTGAAATGATAGTCATGAGGAGAAAATCATCAAACAAAGCAATAATAATAAATAGCTTGTCAGATGGTGCTCAGTGCTAGGGAAGGTTTGGGGATTGCTAAGAGGGGGCGTGGTAGCCCGCAGTTTTAAAAAGGGTATCAGGGAAGGCCTCACTGAGAAGGCGACATTTGGGCAAAGACTTGAAGAGCTGGAGGGTCCAGGTCAAAGGCTCCTGTAGTGACCCAGGCGTGGGGCATTATAGGGGCTGGCAGAGGCACTGGTGCCCGAGGCGAGATACTTTATAGAAATAGTCGCCAAAACGTAGCTTCATCTGCCCAAAGGAGCCATGAATTGGAGTTGAAGGCCCTTCCTTTGTGACCTGCCTTCCCAGGGCCGTGCCCTTGAGGGCTGAGTCTAGGGCTCATTCTCTCCTGTCCTACTGTGCCTAGTAGGGGGTGGCTTGGGGGCTGGTTGGGCCCAGTGATTTAGGATAAGAGGAACATGGCCTGGGGAGCTCACAGTGGTGGGCCCATGGATAGCAGTGTGGCGGGAGGAAGGGGGCAGTCAGTGTCTAGTGTCCAGACCACATGAGCCAGTCCCACACCAGCTGTGTCCCTGGCACAGTAAAGCCCCAGTCGGATGCGCTGGGGGTGGGGATGGACAGAGAGCCATTGTGTAGAGACTCTGCTATTGGGAGTGAGGGCAAAGCAGGGGCCAGCTGTGCTATCCCAGGAAACTCAGGGCTGCGGATGGGGTAGACTGCGGGTCTGGGCCTGGCCTAGGATGGGGGTGGTGGTTGAGGGGGTGATGGTCATCGGGGACAGAAGTTGAGCTCAGTCATTCTCATGGGAAAATAGCTCATAGGACATGGAGCAGTGTGTGCTGGCCTGCCGAGTGTAGGGAAATGAGGAGGTACAGGGCACAGCCCTGGGGTAGAAGCAGGGTTGCTGTTATCCTGACCTGGAGGCTCAACGTGGTCTCTCCTCCCCACCTGCAGGATCTGCCAAGGCCATGTCTGTTCCATCATCCCTGAGCCAGTCGGCCATTAATGCCAACAGCCACGGAGGCCCTGCCCTGAGCCTACCCCTGCCCCTGCACGCTGCCCACAACCAGCTGCTCAACGCCAAGCTGCAGGCCACGGCCGTGGGACCTAAGGACCTGCGCAGCGCCATGGGGGAGGGTGGTGGGCCTGAGCCAGGCCCTGCCAATGCCAAGTGGCTGAAAGAGGGCCAGAACCAGCTCCGGCGGGCCGCCACGGCCCACCGTGATCAGAATCGCAACGTGACCTTGACCCTGGCGGAGGAGGCCAGCCAGGAGCCTGAGACAGCACCCTTGGGCCCCAAAGGCCTGATGCACCTGTACTCTGAGCTGGAGCTCTCCGCCCACAATGCGGCCAACCGAGGGCTCCGAGGACCCGGCCTGATCATCAGCACTCAAGAACAGGGGCCTGATGAGGGAGAGGAGAAGGCGGCAGGGGAGGCTGAGGAGGATGATGAGGAAGAAGATGAGGAGGAAGAGGAGGAGGACTTGTCTTCTCCTCCAGGGCTGCCTGAGCCCCTGGAGAGTGCGGAAGTCCCCCATGGGCCCCAGGCCCTTGCAGACGGCCCCCGAGAGCACAGCAAGAGTGCCAGCCTCCTGTTTGGTGTGCGGAACAGTGCAGCCAGTGATGAGGACTCAAGCTGGGCTACCTTATCCCAGGGCAGCCCCTCCTATGGCTCCCCCGAGGACGCAGGTACCTTGCGGGGCTTGACACGGGGCATGTGGGAGGGCAAGAGGGCAGAGGGCAGACCTCTCCATACAGAGGCCAGGGCCAGCCTGGACATGAGTCACAGCACCCATGTCCTCAGTCCTCAGCCGGCCATGCCCAGGTTTTCCTGAAGGAAACCATTCCTGTATTCAGAGAGTGCTTGAACAAGTTGATAGACCTGTCCGTCACGCACACCCTGATGTGTGTGCAGACTAGGATCCATTTTTGGGGCGCTTTCCAGGTACTGGCCGTGTGCTCAGCATTACGGTGTTTAATCCTCACAAAAATGTTGTGAGGTAGATACCATTATTACGCCCATGTTACAGATGAGAAAAAAGAGGCCTAGAGAGGTTTAGCACTTTCCCAAGGTCACAGACGGTCTGAGCTCACAGTAGAACTGAGATCTTCACCAGGTCTGAGTCCAGACCCCAGCTCTTGGCCCCGTGTAACCCTGCCACCGATGGGCACAACATGAGGAACCAAGGTGTACTTGGGCCGGGTTTTAACAGGCAAGGCCTGGAGGGGGCAGCAGCTCCTCCCCACAGAGGTCTATTTGGAAAGACTAAGGGGTGTCATGTGCAGAGCACAGTGCTGGGCATTACAAGGATACTGTTTTGTATCCTTTGTATCAGGAATAGAATATCAACTAAAAGTTATGAAACAAAGGAAGAATAAACATGTGCTTCCTTGTGAGGGGAAGAATAGATATTAGGGCTCCAAGGATTGATCATTAAATGTGTCCCATTTAAGTAAATTGAGTCTTTACATTGGCTAATGTCATGTAGAGATGCAGACAGAGCTGAGGAGCAAAGAGCAGAGATAATGGGCTGTAGCCACAAGCCCAGAGTTCTGTGGATGGGAGTGTAAGTAAAGATTGGGAAAGACAATGCCTGCACCAGGCAGCAGGCACCATACCCGGACCCCGAACTGTGAAACCTTTGCAGTGAGCAGACAGTTCAGATGAGCCAAGAGCAGCACACCACCCACTTTCAAAAGACTTAGGATGGACATTTTCAAACATATACAAAAGTAGCAAGAATAGAATAACAAGTCTGATTTACCCAGGACCCAGTTTTAACAATTAGCAACACGTGGCTAATCTTGCTGCGTCTGTTCCCCCACCTACTGCTGGACCCCAGCCTAGGTTATTTTGAAGCAAATACTTTCACCCTTAAATGTTTACCCGTTCATTTCTAAAACGTAAAACTCTTTTAAAAAATTCACAGTACCATTATCATGCCTACAGAAATTTAACAGTAATTCCTTAATATCATCAAATAGCCAGCCAATGTTTACATTTTCCCAGTTATCTAATAAATGTCATCCCCCGCCTTTTAAAAAAGTTTTGATTGTTTGAATCAATATCCAAATGGGTCCAGACCTTTTGATGGTTGATATGTCTCTTAAAGTTTCTTTTAATCTCTACATTATCTTTCCATCTCTCTTTGTTTCTGCTTGTAGTTTTGTTGTTGTTTATTTTTTAATTGAAGCCACTGTGTTGTTTGTCCTGGGTTTTCCAGGGTCTGGAGTTGCAGACTCTCTTTTCTGCATTGGTGTTGAACGTGTTCCTCTTCCCCTGGATTTCCCGTAAATTGGTAGTGAGTTCTAGACCCTGATCAGATTCAGATTTGAGAGTTTTCTGTGTTTCGTTTTTGAAAGAACACTTCCTAGGTAGTATTGAGTACTTCTATCAAAGGCAGAGTCTGATTGTCTCTCTTTTATGTGATGTTAGTAGCCTTCGATGGTCATTGCCTGGACCCCCTTTAAAGGGAACAGCTGCTGCTCCATTCCAATGGTTATGTGTAGGGCTGGGTGGGAGAAATGTAGTCTCAATGGAACCAGTTGATGTAACTTTTCAAGAGAAACTGAAAACTAGATATTGATGTGAAATATCACCATTTTGAAATGTTAGCAACCAATTCTGTTTTTTAAGAAGCACTGTGCAGGCCATGCAAAATCAATCTGAGGCTTGCACCAGTCTGCAGATTGCTAGTTTGCAACCTCTGCCCTAGGGGCTGTGAGTCAGAGGCCAAAATGGAGGGTCTGGTTGCTCAGAGACTCCTGGGGTGGTCGCTGTGGTGGCTGCACCTATGAGCCTTCTGGGAGTAGGATAGAACTGCTGGAGAACTGGGAAGGGTATGCCAGGCATGGCCAGTGACCTCAGCAAGGGTGTTGGCGTGGCAAGAGGATGGTCAAGGATCACTCTCTGGTGGAGGCTCTGGAAATTGAGGGTAGCGGTGTGGGGCCAGCCCAGGGAAGGGCTGAGTCACTGCTTGCTCTTTTGTGATTGTGTTGTTATGACCATGAGGGCCACAGAGGAGGTCTGGGCGCCTGTACGAATAGGGTAGAATTGAGCAAAAATTATTTTCTCCTCCCCTCTCTGGGATCTCCACACAGTTGTTGATTGAATGCATAAGTGCATGAGTGAATGAATGAATGAGTGAGTGATGAAAGAATGAATTTTACTACTTGTGTTGGGTTCATACTCAGTGCCAGGCCTTGTCCTAAATGCTGGGAATGCACACTACGGGGGACAGATGTTCCTGCTCTCACAGCACTCACAGCCTAGTGGAGAGACAGACAAACAGGCAGTTATAATCAGCATGATGAGCACTGGGATTGCACTGAACCCTACCTGTTCGCTTGGTGGGGGACAGGGGGTGGGTCAGTTTGGAGAAGTGACCTTTATATTGATGCCTGAAGGAGGAGTGGGTGACAGCCAGGTGAAGATGGAGGGGAGGAAGGCTGGGCTCAGAGAGGATGAGGGGCAAGTCCCAATCAGAGAGGGGGGGGGTGGGGGTGGTCAGAGACAAGGCTGAGAGGCCGAGGGTTAGGGGCTCCAAACAGCACTCACACCCTGTGGGGGAGTTTGGATTCTATCCTTAGGGCAAGGAGAAAACGATTAAGAATATTAAACTGGAGAGTAACTTCCTTAGTTTAGTCCAAGAGGCAGCACTGAGGGAGATCATTTGTGAGGTTGTTGCAATGATCCAGGTAAAAAACCAGTAGTCTGGACTACAGTAGTGACATGGGGGTGGAAAAGAGAAGAGAGCATTATGTGATTCACTGATTCCTGAGCAAATCACTGTATCTGGCTCAGCCACGAAGGCATGCATGGATGAATCGATGAATGAATGATACCTGAATTCTTGTGTGAGTGCCTGCGTGAATCGATGCAGGAGGGAAGGTGTACATTCCTGAATAAGTGCATGCGTGTGGAAGCCAAGGCCCAGGTGGGGCTGCGCTTGGAGGTTATGTGCCAAGCTCCAGATGGGCCTCCCAGATGGTCAAGCGGGGAGAGCAGCCCCTCCAGGACAGATTAGAAGGACGAAGCTCTTTGAAGCAGGAAGGTATAGGCTGACAGGGATGGCAGATGGATTGGTGTGTGTGACTCAGTCAGAAGACGGTGAATTGGTCCCCAGATTCAAGAGGTGTATGACCCTTTATGGAGAAGGGTGTGGCTGTGGAGGGCATGGCTGCCCTGGGTACTGGTGTTCCTGGAAGGTTTGGCAGGAGAGTCCTGAAGGTGATGGAGGATCTCTGGGGAAGAGCAGCCATTCTGATTCCATAGGGCCTGAGGTGAGGGAGGGGTGGGGGGAAAAGAGGTAGTAATGGCTACCGTGAAGACTGGATGGGCGGGCAAGAAGAGCCCGCCTCTGTGGGCCCATCTCATTTGAAAGCCGAAGGTGCTGGGGCACCTTGCCCAGATAACTTTCGCATCACGTGTGTAGCCACCTTGATGTAACCACGCCCACTCCCAGCCCCTGTGTGTTTGGTTGCCCAGCAGCCTGGGTCTGGGGACTGCCTGTCCCTCAGTGCTGCCTCTTGGACCAGTCAGGATTCCTGGTTTCCCTGGTAACGGGAAGCACGTCAGCAGTCTGGGCGCTCCCAGCCGGTCCTGGTGCTGCGGTTGCCGAGGAGACGCTGCAGCCTAGCTGGGCCCTGGCAGGTGAGGGGGGTTGGTGATGGGAAGCCCCAAGCCTAGCCTCAAGCTTGCTGGGGCCCATGCCCTCAAGGCCCACTTTCAAGCTCAAACTGCTGGGCAGGTTCAAGGCAGGGGAGGGATCCCTAGGTGCCTTGAAGCCACACCCTGTTTGTGCTGAGAGCTCTAGGCTTTGCAGGGCCCCAGGTGGCTAGGCTATTCCTGAGGGGCTGAGCCTCCTGATGTCCCTAAGACTGGGTTTGACTGTGGCATTGAGGTAACTACTGTGGGGTGGGATGGAGATTCAGGATTGGGGGAGGGGAGCCAGGATTAGAAAGAAGAGATGTGAGCAGTAAGGGCTGGGGTCTCATGAACACCCACCCCCTCCCCACCCCAAGGAGGTTCCCTCTTGTGGTGGTCCTGGCCCCTCCCTAGTGAGCTCCGGTGTGGGGGCTGGTGAGGATCTTGCCTGGCAGGCGCTCTGTCCTGGTGAGAAGGGGGCGGGATGAGCTTTTCTCTGCAGCCCAGCACCAGGCTGTGAGCCCAGCTGGCTGGGCTGGAGGGGCTATGAGGAGGGAGGGTAGAGGCAGGAGGGGCTGGGAACGAGCACCATGTTCTCCCAGGACTTTTTCCTGGCCATCATCCTGCAGGACAGCAGCCCAGGTGAGGGGCAGCACAGGGCTGGGCATGATGTGGGGCAGGGCTGGCAGGGAGAGCAGAGGCAGAGGAGCGGGGTTACGGGGCTGGAGTGGTGTGGCTCTGCTGGGGGAGGAGGGATGTATGTCACAGATATGTGGTACACGTGCATGTGCATGAACTGTTTGCCTGCATCTGTATGACACCGGTTGGGGTGTGTCTGTGGTGTCTGCACGCATGTGGCAGAAGTTGACATATGTTGTGTGTCTGACTATGCATTCAGTATGTGTGGTACCCATATGTGTGTTGGGGTTGTGGGTGTGGTCTCTGCACACATGTGTGGTGGGGGCTGGTATGTATAGCTGTGTATGTGCACACTTCTGTGTATGGTGTCTGCATTAGTGTATGGCTAGAGTTGCTGTGTGTATGTTTGCCCCTGCACGTGGGTGTGCATCTGTATGTGATACCTGCCATCTGTGCTGGTATTTTCTGTGTGTGCACACCCTTGTGTTTGTGGTAGCTGCACAGGTGTGTAGTAGGGCTTGTATATGTTGTGTGTCTGTGTGCACGTGTATGTGCAGGAGCTGGTGTGTGCACTGGAGATATGGATATGTATGACAGGTCAATTGAGGTCATCCAACCTCCCTGCCTTCTTTCCTTCCTCTGCCTCCTTTGCTCTGTGTGATCACATTGGCCAGGAACAGGGCCCAGGAGGAGACCTGAGCCATGTCCCCTGCTGGTGGCCCTCATGTGGTGACTCCAGACTGCAGGCTCTGGGAGGAAGCAGGAGCTCTGTTGTGCTGTGGCCCTTCCCCCACTCTTTCCTCACCACTATGGGTTCTTGGGAGGGGACTGGGCATAAGCACCTGCTGTCTGCTTGTTGAGTGGGCAGACCCTCACCAAGCCCCCAACCTGGCAGATTCCTTCTGGAACCCCAACGCCTTCGAGACGGATTCCGATCTGCCGGCTGGATGGATGAGGGTCCAGGACACTTCAGGGACCTACTACTGGCACATCCCGACGGGGACCACCCAGTGGGAGCCCCCGGGCCGGGCCTCCCCCTCACAGGAGAGCAGCCCCCGAGAGGAATCCCAGGTGAGGCTCACAGGCTTGTTGTTTTTTTGGCCAGGGGTGGAGGGGTAGTGCTGCTGGAGCAAGATGAGTCCCCCTCCTTGTTCCCATCCCTCCTTCTAGCTCACCTGGACAGGCTTTGCCCACAGAGAAGGCTTTGAGGATGGAGAATTTTGGAAGGTGAGTGAAGGGACCTGCTTTACAGTGGGGGAGCTGGGGGAAGAGGCCTCGTCTTGATCCTGATTCCTCTCTCTCCTTCCTAAGGATGAACCCAGTGAGGAGGCCCCGATGGATTTGGGACTGAAGGACCCTGAGGAGGGGACAGTGCCCTTCCCGGGTCAGAGCCTCAGGTGAGTGGGAAGTCAGGACGCAGTGGGCTGGCAGTGGGATGGACCTATCTGGAAGGGGCCTTGGGACAGCTTCATGTATGAGGACCTTGTACCAAGTGTTACATCTGCCTCCAGCCCAGAGCCATTGCCCCAAGAGGAGGAGAAGCTGCCTCTGCGGAATGCCAACCCAGGGACTAAGGTTTGTTCAAGACCAACACCTAGTCCCCTGGCTAGAGCCCCTTTGTGTACGGAGAGCCCCTTGTGTCATGTTCTGGGGGGCATCTCTGGTCTCAGTACAGCTCCCCAGGTCCTGAGTTAGGAACTCTTCCTGTCTCAGCAAATCCCCTGTGTCCTGTGCTGGGGACTTCTCCAGTTTTAGCTCACACCTTCTACCTCCCACCCCCCTTCTGTGTCTGGCAGTGTTTCGCCGTGCGCTCCCTAGGCTGGGTGGAGATGACCGAGGAGGAGCTGGCCCCGGGACGCAGCAGCGTGGCAGTCAACAATTGCATCCGTCAGCTCTCCTACCACAAAAACAATCTGCACGACCCCATGTCTGGGGGTTGGGGGGAGGTGAGGGCCCAAGCCAGCAGAGTGTGGTGCAGTGGAGAAGGGAACTGTGAGAGACGGGAGAGCTGAGCTGCCCAAGTGAGGGCTGGGGAAGAAGCGTGTGGACCCACCCCAAGTGACAGCCCTGTGACATGGTTGCTTGCCCCCAGGTTGGGCCCTTGGGAGAGCTAATCTCTCCTGAGCTGGAGGTGGCGGAGATCAGCCACCTTCCCAGCTGAGGCACCACTGAGTGCCTGCTTCCTGGGCCTGCAGGGAAAGGATCTGCTGCTACAGCTGGAGGACGAGACGCTAAAGCTGGTGGAGCCGCAAAGTCAGGCCCTGCTGCACGCCCAGCCCATCGTCAGCATTCGCGTGTGGGGCGTTGGGCGGGACAGTGGAAGGTGGGAGCAGGGCCTGGGATCCCAGGGTGGGGGCTCATCCAGCAGTCAGAGCGGGCCCTCCTCCCTAACTCTGTTCTCTGCCTCTCTTGTGCTGCCGGACCCAGAGAGAGGTACTTTGCTTATTTACCTTCCTCCTCCCACTCCAGGACCAGATGCCTTGAAGTCCCCAAGTTGCCCTATTCTGCTCTGCCCCTTCCTCCCCGCTGTGCTCGTCCACTCTCCCCCACCTCAGCACACTTGCCTGTTTACCCTCCAGCCGGAAGGCAGCCCCCACAGGACACCATCCTGAGGGCAGAAGCCCTGGAGGAGCTGTGATGGACAGGGAGGGCATGGGTGGGGTGGGGACGAGGCTCAGCACTGGCTGACACTGAGAGACAATGAGGTGCCCCTCCCCCAACAGGGACTTTGCCTACGTAGCTCGCGATAAGCTGACCCAGATGCTCAAGTGCCACGTGTTTCGCTGTGAGGCACCCGCCAAGAACATCGCCACCAGCCTGCATGAGATCTGCTCTAAGGCACGGCCCCCTCCACTCCCTGGACTAGCTGCCACCTTTGCTCTACAAGGATGTGGTTGGGGTCACAGTGTGGGGGTGGGGGGCTCCAGGGCAAGGAAGCCCTAATAGGCCCTCCCTCGCTCCTCCCCTCCCCTCCTCCCTTCCTCAGATCATGGCTGAACGGCGCACTGCCCGCTGCTTGGTAAATGGACTCTCCCTGGACCACTCTAAACTTGTGGATGTCCCTTTCCAAGGTCAGTGTCACACACCACCAGGTCCAGCTCAGCTTTGTTGGCAGAGGTGGGGTGACCGAAGAAGAGGCATGAGCTACTGGTCAGACATGATAGAAAAATGGACACATGGAGACTAAATTCTTTGGGTCAAATAAGTGGAGGGACTTCAGTTAAAGGGAGGCAGGGAGAGGGGTGGAGGTAGGGCCTTGGCTGGGTGGATGTCCAGCTTATGCCCTGGTGGTAGGTACCAGGAGCAAGCAAGATCTTCCACCACGATTGATCCTCCTCTTCTTTCCCACAGTGGAATTCCCAGCGCCTAAGAATGAGTTGGCACAGAAGTTCCAAGTCTATTACCTGGGGAATGTGCCTGTTGCGAAACCTGTTGGTATGTGTGTCCTTCACCCAGGGACTACCACCTTGATCCCAAAGCTCTGTCCCCACCCTCTGTCTCCCAATGCCTCTTCTACCAGACCTTCCTCATGCTTGGTGTCACCTGCCTTCAAAATGCATCCCAACCCCTGTACATCTTTCCCAGGTGCACTCCGTGTCCTGCCTGTAGCCACAGTTGGCATGCCTTCACTGAGCATCAACCATGTGGCTGGTGCTGGACCAGGCACACAGAGAGACCCCACTCTTGCATCTCACAGAAAAGCTTTGATTAGGTTGGGAGGCAGGTCTTAGATGACTGGAGACACGAGGCAGCAGCCTGGAGCTGGGTTTGGTATTACAGCACCAGCTATGGGCTGTGAGTGTCTAAAGAGGAAGCAGTAAGCATAACTATCATGTGCTTTGGTGTTTGTAAAGTACTTCCTTATATATTATGTCATTTAATTCTTGATGATCCTATGAGGTTGGGATTATAATAATACCCATTTTATAGATAAGGAAACTGAAGGTACAAGCTACCTGGTTCACTCGTATTTTCAGTGCTTTCACAGTACCTGTTATTTATTTGCTCATTCACTTAGCAAATACCTTTGAAGCCGACCATGTGCCAAGTCCTGGGAAAATAATGGCCATAGTCATGCTTTCATGGAAGTTACAGTAGAAAAAACAGGAATTAGTCAAATAATCACACAAGTAAATGTATAATTACAAATTGAGTCATTCATTGAAAGAAAGTAGCAAGGTTCTATGAAACTATGTAACAGAGGAATTTCTTTTAGTCTAGAGAGTCAGAAAAGACTTCCTTGAGAAAGTGACATTTGAACTGAGATCAGAAAATGAATAGGAGCTAATGTGGTGAAGTGGGATGGAGATAGGAGTAAGGTAGAGAAAGATGATTCCAGGCAGAGTGCACAGTGTGTGTTCACAGAGCACCTGTGGCAGAAGGCATTTTGACACTTCAAAGGCATTGAGAGAAGGCCAGTGATGCCAGATGAGGCTGAGAGCAGAGCAGCAGTCAGAGCATGTGGGACCTCACAGGCTGGGCTAACGATTTGTTCTTCATCCTAAGAGCAGCAAGGAGCTATCGAGGAGTTTTCAGGAGAGCACTTGGTGTAATCAGATTTGAATTTTGTAAAGCTCCCTTTGGCTATACCATGGAGAAGGATGTTCAGCCGGTGGAGGTGGGCGTAAGGAACTCAATTAGGAGGATCTTGCAGAAGTGGTGGCCAGTAATGAGAGTATTTTGGACTATGGTGGAACTGAAGAGGAGTGTGTAGATTCGAGATGTTTAGACAATTAGAATCAACAGGCATTGGTAATTGAATGTGAGGGGCACAGGCATTAAGGCTGACTCCTGGCTCCTGGCTTTTGGAACTAACTGGATAGTGGTGCTGTTCTCTAAAGGGAGAAGTGGAAAAGGCCAGTTTTGATGTGGATATTTGAGGTCAATTTCAGACATGCTGAGTTTGATGTGCCTTGGGGAAGCGGAGTAGCAAACAGGTTGGCAGCTGAATTCACAGAGGAGAGGTCTGGGCTGCGGATACAAATGTGGGCATCACTGAGTTACAGAGGTGATCAAAGCCATGAGTGTGGAGAACTGGGCAGCCTGCAGTGAGAAGGGAGATGAGGCTAGGCCTGCCTTGAGGTCCTCCAATATGTAACAGACAGTGGAGGAGGATGAAACTGCCAAGGATGTGAGACCAGGAGAGAAGTCAGAGGTAAAAAAGAGACTGCTTCAAGAAGTGGTCGGGTGCCATGTCAAAGGACTCTTAGGAAGAACTCAACAGTGTTTGGTGAATGGATAAACAAACAAACAAATGAAAGAATGAATGAGACTTGCCACAGGTGACATAGCCAAAAGATGGTAGACGTAGGACTCAAACCCTGGTCCTCTTCACTTCTCTACCCTTCCCCTCAAACCATGCTACTTTAGTGACAGCACCTTACATTCAACAAGGGAACCCTTCTTAGAAAGGGTGGGGATTGAGTTGGGGTTTGAAGAAAGGCTTGGATTAGCAGAGAGGAGTGGGTATTCCAGGTGGATTCGGTGGCATTGCCACAGATGTGGATGCCGAGGTGAGACATGCATGTTCAGGGAGCAGGAAGGAGGCTTGGCTCACCTCTACCCCTTTGCTCTCATTTCCTACTCCCTCTCAACTTCTAAACTCTTATTCCTCTTCCAGTTTCCTACTCCTCTACTCCCACATCTTCTCCTTTCCATCTCCCACCTTACACAGGTTCTCACTACACTAAAGCAACTGTCTGCAACCCTTGACTGCCCCTTGCTGCCCTCAGCTCTCTGGGTCTGCTCTGTTGAAGCCGGGGCTTTCACACCAGGAGTCTCTAAGCTCACTGCCTGCTTTATCTTATGCTCTCTCTCTCTCTTTTTTTTTTTTTTTTGCTGAGGAAGATTGGCCCTGGGCTAACATCTGTGCCCGTCTTCCTCTACTTTATATGTGGGACCCCTGCCACAGCATGGCTTGATAAGTGGTGCGTAGGTCTGTGCTTGGGATCTGAACCTGCGAACCCCAGGCTGCCAAAGCGGGGGGTGCAAACTTAACCACTACGCCACTGGGCCGGCGCCTCTTAATGCTCTCTTTTTAACCTCCGGGAGTTTAGCATTGGTCCCTGCTGAAGCTGCAGTATTCATTCATTATTCATTCATTCATTCAACAAATGACTACTGACTGCCTGGTTGGTGCCAGGCACTGTCCCAGGTTCTTGGTATATATCAATGAGCAAAACTGACAAAGACTTCTGCCTTCAAGTAGCTGACATTCTAGCCAGGAGAGACAGACAATAAAATAAGTAAATTATATAGTATGTTGGAAGGCTGAAAAAACAATGCACAGCAGGATAAGGGGGATTGGGAGTGCAGGGCTGGGGGTCAGGTGTAGGTTTCAGTCCTGAGTTGTAACCAAATGTGGCAGACTGTTTCCAGGCCATGTTGTTCCACTGCTTTCTCCACCTCCATGCTGATCCTCCCCACACTCTGAGGCCAGGCTCACTCTCGCAGCCCCACCTCTGCATTGAGCACTTTGACTTTTATGTCTCATCCACACGCGTCATCTCTGAGATTTTCATTGCACTTGCCCTAAATGTCATAAACGTCACAGCCCTCTGCATTTGGACCTGGCCTGCCCACTCCTGCCAGCACGTCACCTTCTGTGGACTCCTGGGCGACTTGGTTATACCAGTTCGGGTGCGTTAGCCCATGTTGCCTTGAGGGTGACTTGCTCAAGCTTCTGGAATTCCTTCAGTAGATAAGCCCTGTGCTAGTATTGGGGACACAGAGATGAATTAAACTTGGTTTCTGTCCTTGAGATAGCTATAGCCTGGTGTGGAAAAAGGTTTTCCAGCAGTTACAGGATGTTGTGCTAAGAGTTGTCCCAGCAACATCCTCTCCCTACCCTGCCACAGAGAAGGCCTCCCAGGCGGGGCCTGGGTGAACCCCAAAGGATGAGCATCGGGAGTTTCTCAGACAGTCAAGGGGGCAGGGCACTCCAGACAGAGGCTTTTCCCTCAGTTACAGTCTGTGTCCCTCGAGGGCATCCTCATCTCTTACTTTGTATTCCCCATCTGCCTAGCAGGGCATTTGCCAAGATTAGATGTTAATAAATGCTACGTAAATCATTTGAAGCTCAGGGAGCAGTAAAATATGAGACTTGACTGCTCAGATAAGGCCAGTTTTTGGAGGACTTGCATGCTTGGAGAGGAGTTTGGCCTTGATCCAGCCAGAGGTAAGATGTGCAAGGCCAAGATGAGGGAGGACTTTCGAGGAAGACATTTGTCCTCCACCCACAAAGGGTCCATGTGGTCTGCTCCTAGGGGAAGTGCAGAAGCACTGAAAGGGGTGAGGGGGCCTGGGAGTGGACCACAGAGGCATGCACCTTTTGCATTGGCATTGTTCACTCTAACCTCTTCACTGGGAAGGTGAAGACACCTGGATCACACAGCCAGCTCACGAGTGTGCAGGGACTAGAACCCAGGCCTCCATCATGCCGTGTACTCCTGCCTTGGCTCTCTGCTGGGTGCAAGCAAAAGTGGGATGCAGGAGTGGAAATGGTTCACAGCAGTTAGAGGTGGAGGAAACCCTTGTGTTACAAGGGAAAGTTGGTTGATATAAAAGCCGGGAACCTTGGGTTCCTTGGTCTTTGAGCACATTATAGAAATTGTTGAGTGCAGCCAAGATTTTGATAGCCCTTCTAGTTCTAAAAACTTGGAATACAGAGAAGGGGCAAGATAAAGGCCTGGTTAAGAACCCAGGCTCTGGAATCAGACTGCCTGTTTTCAGATCTCTAGTCCTGGTGTGACCTAGGCTTACTACCAGATTTCTATAAACTTCAGTTTCCTTATTTGTAAAATGGTGATAAAAAGGTCTATTGTGAGATTGTTGTAAAGCACTGTAATGATTAGCACTGTGTGACACAAGAGTAAACATTCCTCCAATGGATATCTTTAAAAAAACAAACATTGGGTCTTGGGAGAAGACTGGCTTGTAGGTTCTGATTTGGGTCATTGTTGTGGAGTGAAGCACTGGACTGTCTGAATGTGGATGAGCACTGAGAAGGCAAGATATGGGGACGTCAGAGCTTTGGGGTTCAATCAGTTTAGGAGGCTGGAGGAAGAGGCAGAGTCAGTAGGATTCAAGATGGAAGAGACCAGAAAAGTGCCAAGTCACTGAAGCCAAGGAGGAGAGCACTAGGCAAGGGACACCTGCACAGCATCGCCTAGGGCTGTAGGCCAATGAAGTGGGGACAGAGCAAAGGCCCTGGGCCTGACTAGACAGAGCTAGAAAGTCTGGGGTAGAGCTGGGGTGTCCTCTCCCCACCCTCAGTGGTGCCATGTTCATGTCCTTATCTTCTAGGGGTAGACGTGATAAATGGGGCCCTGGAGTCAGTCCTGTCCTCCAGTAGCCGTGAGCAATGGACCCCGAGTCACGTCAGCGTGGCCCCTGCTACCCTCACCATCTTGCACCAGCAGGTAAAGATCTGGGTGGGAGAAGGAGAAGGCATGGCTGTGACTTGCCATGGAGGGGAGTCTAAGGGTGAGGGGAAGAGCTGCCAATAAGATGGATGTGCCCAGTGGAACAGAGGGTCGCGCTGTTCCTTTCTAACTGGGTTCCCTCCCTCCAGACGGAGGCAGTGCTAGGGGAGTGTCGGGTGCGCTTCCTGTCCTTCCTGGCCGTGGGCAGAGATGTCCACACATTTGCATTCATCATGGCTGCTGGCCCAGCCTCCTTCTGCTGCCACATGTTCTGGTGTGAGCCCAATGCTGCCAGCCTCTCAGAGGCTGTGCAGGCTGCGTGCATGGTAAGTGGGTAGGGTGGTGGAGTGGTGACACCCACCCCACATGGGGCAGGCTGGGGAGTGACTGCCCCTCCTGCCTTTCTGCAGCTCCGCTACCAGAAGTGTCTGGATGCCCGCTCCCAGGCCTCCACGTCCTGCCTCCCAGCACCCCCTGCTGAGTCTGTTGCCCGGCGTGTAGGGTGGACTGTCCGCAGGGGCGTTCAGTCGCTGTGGGGCTCCCTCAAGCCCAAACGGCTGGGGACCCATACCCCCTGAAGCCCTCAGTCCTCCTTCCACCTGCTTGCGTTGGGCCCCAGGGAACTCAAGGGTATGGGGCAGGGAGAGGCACTAGAGGCTATTCTTAGGCCTCAGGCCCCCCTAAAACTGCCCTTCCCCAGTAGCTGGGGTTCCCTGCCTAGGGGCTGGGGAGGGGGAGATCTGATCCCTACAAGGAAGTGACAATACTGGATTGATGACAAGAGGAGCAGGAAGCAAGGCCAGCCCCGAGCTCTCCATCCCCACGTTTCAGGTGGAGCAGGAGGAACTGGTCTAGGCCAGGCCCCATCTTCGTAGGGCCCAGAAGGGGCAGAAGGAGGGGACTGGTCCAGGCATGGGTCCCCTCCCCTCTGCCCCATGGGCACCTCTGCTGTACTGATATCACTAATAAAGTCTGTCTGCCCTGCTGAGCTGTGTCTTCCTGTGCCTGCCCCACACCATCACCCCCAGTACCATGATCCCTCAGTTACGATCTTGTTTCCAAGGCCCCCTTTCCCTGCCTGCTTCAAAAGAAGAAATTGGGACAGCCACAGAGGGGTCTGGAGTCCAAGTCTCATATCTTTATTTTAACACCCTGGCAGTCAGGCAGCAGCAGCAGTACACGGTTCCTGACCGGCCAGCACAGGCCTGGGGTGACCGCACCTCTCTGGTCTGCCAGACCAGTGCCAGCTGTGACCTCTGCTCCACGTCTGTCAAAGGACAGCAGCCCCAGGGCAGCCTGGATGCTGGGCACAGGCAGAGCAGCCAACCCCTCCCATGTCTTGCTAAACCAGCTCCAGGAAAGGAGAGGGTCCTGTTTCCCGTGCCTGGGCCCAGGGATAAGCTCTTCCACCACAGGTTCTTCTCAACACAGCGGCCCTCTGGGGTTTTTGCTCCTTAAGACACACATTTTCCCAACTCTGGGCCCTGGGAGTGCTAGCAGAACAGTGGCCGTGGCCACACCCTCTGGACATCAGGGAGGCCTGTATCTGGCACAAGGTGGCGACACAGAGCAGGGCTGTCCGAGCGGGCAGAGAGCTGGGCGCACAGAATGGCGAGGCGGCAGGGCGTGCCACAGGGCTCTGAGGGCGGGTGGCCCTTATGATAGAGAAACCAGAAGGTCTGGAATAGCCGCGTGTCGCCCCGCATGCGGTATACTAGGTCGTGCCAGGCGGCAGGCAGCGCATTGGGCAGCCCATAGGTTTCTCGGGCTTTATAGAGAAGCTGCCAGCGCGGCGTGGCTCCGGGCTCATTCGCCTGCGTCAGGTTCAGGATGTAGGTCTCATGGTCCAGGACCACGTGAGAGCTCCCAGAGTAGTTGCCATCTATTTGGTAGACGCGGTAACCTGCAAGGAGGGAGGGCTGACTGGAGAGGGAAGGAGCGACTCCAGGGAGAGGCCACATGCCCCACCTGCTCCTGACCCCCACTTCCGCTATCCCACCAACTTCCTCTATCCGAACAACTCCCTTCCCCCTCACTCACCAGGATTAAGGCTGATGTAGGTGGTGGCACTGGGTGCCAGGAAGGCGACAGATAGCGGCCGGCTCAGGGTCTCTTCATCATAGAAGATCTCAAATTCATCCACGTGGGTGTGGCCAAAGAACTGACCAGCCAAGGTGTTCTCATACCTGGCCAGAAGACACTAATTATATTCAGAAGGCTCTAGGGAGGGGAAGGCGATCCAGAGAGAGAGGATGCTTGCTTTCTCCATACTGTTCAAGTAAGTAGCCTCTCCACTCCAATGGGGCAGCAAGGATGGTGAGATGCTCAAGAGAATTTCCAACCTTTAGCCTCTTCATCACTCCATCCCCACCTCCCTCCTACCTGGCTACAATTCGGTAATAATTCCAGCTCCAGCTCTTCAGGCAGTGCCCTGGGGGAATGTGGCCGATTATATGCACCTGCGGAGAGAGTTGATCTCATCAGGGCAGGAGGAGGCCAGGCAGCCCTGGCTAGGATAGTTGGTACTCATCTCTCCTACACCGGCTGGCACCAGAAAACCAAGCTTGTCTGCTCCTAGGTGCTCCAGCTCCAGACAGGGGTCTGCTTATGAGGGCCTGCTTCTCCCCACAAACCCCCATCAGGACCTACTCCACCGCGTTCCCACCACTCTCCCTCACTTTGTCTCCTCGATCCTCAGCGGCCTGAAGCTCCCCCACCAGCCACTGGAGCTGTCCAGCAGGATCTGTGGAGTTGATCAAGAGCCAGAAGTTCTCACGGGAACAAAAATTCATATTGAGAGAGATGAGGCGGAGGCCGGGGCGTGGGGAAAGGGCATAGAACCCCCCAATTCTGAAACAAAGTGAACATGAGGGGTCAACACTCGTTCATGATCCTGATCCTGCATGCCCCATTCTGTGCTAGGCATCTGGTGGGGGGCAGAGGCATACAGGACATCACCCCTACCCTCAGGGGGCTCACATGCTAGCTGAAGACCAAACAATAGTGATTATAGGGCCTGCGTGACTGAGGAGAGTGGCTCAGAGGGCTAAGGGCTCTAGGAGTTCAGGGGAGAGACAAAAGTCAGCTAGAATAGGAAGCAAAGGCCATTCAGAGGGAAGATGTCCTGGGCCTGGATAAGTTGGAATGTTAAAGAGGAGGGGAAGGCATTTAGAGAGGGCTGATGTAGCAAAGACACAGACTCGCATGGAGAGGGTATGCTGTGAGCCCTGAGAGGGAGGGTGGCTGGAGACAAGGGTGGAAGTGGAAGGTGGGGTCAGGTTATGGAGTGCCAGTGAGGAGAGCTGAGGACTTATGCTAGGGCAGTCACAGATAATGCCTAGGGCCCCTGCTTCCTTCACTTTCATCCACCTTTCTTTTCCCTTCCTGGGTTTCCATGGACCTTCAAGTACCTGAGGGTGTGAAGGGCTTCAGCAGGCAGCCAGGGCTCCCATGCCTTGGCCATCGCCTCATAGAGCCAGCGTGAAGAGTGGTTGCCCTCTATGAAGGGGGGAGGGAAGCCATTGACGGGTGTGCTCTCGTGGTTGCCCACGGCAGGGTACACAGGCAATGGCCCCAAGTACTTCTTCACAAGGGCTGTGATAGTGGTCAGGGCCCGCAGCTGGTCCTGACGAGACTGGTGCCAGACATTGTGGGCAGGGATATCTCCTGTCCAGTACACCATATCAAAGGGTCCGGCGGGGCCCAGCCCGCTCAGCAGGCTCTCCAGGGTCCGCAGGGGTAGGTCACACTTGCTGTACTCGCCCCAGTATCCAGCGCCCGGGCGGGAGGCAGGTGGCAGGCCAGAATCCTGGCGGCAACACAGTGGGTTCTCACAGTCCGGGTCTGTGCCCTCCAGGTAGTCATGATCCCAGTGCAAGTCAGTGAGGAAGAGGATGCGGCTGACAGGGGCGCCTGGGGCTGGGGGGTTGGGTGGCTGGGGGGATGGCTTCGGCACAGCCGGCAAAGAGATGTTCCAAGATGAGAAGATGTCCCAGTGCCCACAGGTGGAGCCCAGGAGCAGACCACAGGCCTCAGATGGGCTCAACACTGAGCGTGTCCACACCTCCACCATGTCATCCTCAAAGAGCCGGACAGCTGACTGGCACACAGCGGGTGGTGCTATCTTCAGCAGCTTGCACAGCTTGATGGCCAGAGAGCCCACCCAGGCCACACTGGGCTCCTTCTGTGGTGGGAAGAACCAGTGGTGACAGGTCAGAGACAGAGCACAGGGACCAGGCCAGCCCTGGCTACCACCCTTTGGGCCTCTATATTCAAACGGGGCTGGGCTGGACTCAGTGGCACCATGGTGAAGAGACCTCAATGCACCCTCTGCCTCCCATAGATATGGCTTTCTGACTCAGGCAGCACTAGGCCAGTACTTCCTCTTCAGCTCAGTGGTCAGGGGCATTTCAGGCCTTTACTTGTCCGGCTGGCTTTCTCAGGTACTTCTGCAGAGTGCCCTGAAATTTGGGCTGGGCAGAATGACAGACTGTCCAGGGTTTGGGGACACACACAGGGGCAGGGCTGTTTCCTTGGGGAGCCCTGCAAAGCTCACCTACTAACTAGCCCTCATCATAACCCCATTAGGGTCAAGGCAGCCCCATTCAGTCCCACACCCCTGGATATTTCTTAATCCAAGCCCCTTCTGAGTAGCTAGTACCAGGCATGGTGCTCTGGGCTGGAGATGCTAAGTGTAAGGCAGAGGGGATTCAGTCTGGCACACCAAGAGGGAAGTACCAGCCCCGCCCTTTGCCAGCTGTGTGTCTTCTGGCAAGTGACTTCACCTCTCCAGGACTCTACTTATTAGCAAAATGGAGATAACAACTGTAACGAAACCACCTTGCAGGCTTGATGCAATCTGTATAAAATGATTAGCACAGTGCCCAGCATATAATTTGCACTTTCCTTACTTTACAAGGTCACAATGGAGGTAGTGGTGGCATACAGCCACGGATGTCTCCAAAGGAGAGCAAATTTGGGACAAGGCTTGTAGATGCCAGCCTCTCCATCAGGGATGCTCTTCGGGACCCCAGAGCGCCTGCACTGGCCCCAGCCCCCACCCTGGGCGCTGCACCCAGCTGCTTTAGCACTCACCTTCAGCCCGAAGTCGATGGCGGTGAACAGGCCTTTGCAGACCGGGCAGGTGAGGTTCCACCCCCTAAAAGCGTCCCAGAGCTGAGGCACTATGCGACTGAACACGGCGGGATGGCCTTGGCCAGGAAGAGGGTGGGCCCCGGCCCAGAGCACCAGTGAGTCGGACAGTACCAGCGCAAGAACTAGGCCCATCCACAAGAGGCCCAGGCTGGGGGCCCCTCGGGACCTGTCCGGCCCCTGCTCCCGGCCGGACCTGGAGTAGCCCTTGCCGGGAGACACTCCGTGGCGGGGCATTGCCCGGCTTCCTAGACAGGGTTGATTTGCCAGTCCGGCCCCCGCCGGCCTAGGCCTTGGCTGGCCCTCGGGCCCCGGGCGGCGCCAGGGACAGCTGACTAGCCCCCGCCGCAGTCGGCTGACTGCTTTGCGGCCACCACAAGCAGCTCCACCCCTTCCTCTTCCTCTGTTCCCCAGCAACTGTCCGCCGCGGCAGCGGGGAGCCTCCTCAACACAGCGGAGGCGGAGCGGACTGGGCGCGTCCAAGATCCGCCCCGCCCCCGCCTGGACCGAGACCGTCGGGCGCCGCGCGGAGGGGAGCTCCCTGCTGTCACCCGCGCGGGAGGCCGCGCTCCTGCTGACAGCCGATCAAGTGCGGCCGGCTGGTGAAAATCCCATCCGAGGCTCCTAGGCGCCTCCTCTCTCCAACCCTGCATTCGAATTCCTGGAATAGCTAACGGCCAGGCCCTCTCGGCGTTCAACTCGGGAAGGCAGGCCGGGCAGGGAGTCTCACACTGGGTGTGAGAGTGTTCTCTCTGCTGAGAGGGCGCCTCCCCTCGATCTCCCACGCTCTGCCACTGGCACCAGCGCCCTGAGTCACCCTGACTGAGAATCTTTGAGTCACGCTTGATTTAGACTTCTCCGGATGGAAGGGACCCTGGGCTAGTGTGGGGACACCTCTACCTTCATTTTATGAATGAGGAAACAGGCTCAGGGACGGAGAAGCGACTAAGAAGGGGTAAAGGTCATACAGCCAGGAGGGCTAGGAACGTGGACTAGAACTTGAGTGTCCCACCTCCGTGCATCCATGATGGTAAAAGCTAACATTTATTGAGCTCTACACATGTTCCTGGCACTAATCCAGACACTTTATAAATTCTAACCCTCAGAATTAAGTATAATACTATTATTGCTTCCATTCTACAGGTGGAAAACTGAAGCTGTAGTTAAGTGGCAGAACAGCCATTAAAAGCTAAGCTGTTTAACTCCTAGAGTGCATCTCCAAGATCCACAGAGCTACCAAGTCCTCCCAGTTCTTTCCTTTGAGAATTTCTTTTAAGTAACTCTTTTCCTCAGTTCTGTGGGCATCATCTCAAATAGAGTAATTGTAGTATAGTAAGAAATATGTTTGGTGTTTGTCTCCAGTTCCTGGTACAGAGCTCCTAAAATGCTTTGAATTTCCTGAGTGATAGGAGTGTCTTTTGATATTTACACCAGCCCCTTTCAATCACAGTTGAATTTATGCTAATGAGGTGACTTAGAGTGGGGTCCCTAGGTAGCCTCAGAATGGGACTGGTCACTAGAAAGAAAAAGTGATTGGAGGGTGAGAAATTTCAGCCCCACCACCTGACCTCCAGGGAGCGAAGGAGGGCTGGAGATTGAGCTCTCTAAAAACTCTTTGAGAGCTTCCAGTTGGTGAACAGCCAGAAGGGTGGCACACCTGGAGTGTGCATGGAAGCTCCATGACATCCCCTCTTCCATGCCTTGCCCTATGCATCTCTTCCATTTGGCTATTCCTGAGTTGTAACCTTTGTAATAAGTCAGTAAATGTAAGTAAGGTGTTTTCTTGAGTTCTGTGAGCTGTTTGAGTAAGTTATCAAACCTGAGGAGAGGGTCATGAAACCCTAGAATTTATAGCTGGTTGGTCAGAAGTACAGAGGGCAACCTGGGACTTGAGACTGGCATCTGAAGTGGAGGTAGTCTTGTGGAGCTGGGCCCTTTAATTTGTGGGATCTGAATGCTAACTCCAGGTAGACAGTATCAGAATTTAACTGAATTGTTGTACAACCAGTTGGTGTGAGAAAATTTGAGAATTGCTTGGAGTCAGAAAAAGCGCCCCAGAATTGGGGCCAGAAGTAGGATTTGCTAGACTGGCCCTAGCTCATGGAAACATGTGGTTTGGGAAGAGAAAGGATGACAGGGCGGAGGACGAGGAAACTTTGATTCCTGGGTGGCCACATAGTCTCCACAGTATGGAATGGCACCTGTGCTGTAGTCAATTACTAAAGGTAAAATTTACCAATGGAATTTAGAGATGGATCCAGCTCCTAGGGAGTTGGTTCACTGGATGCTTAAGGAAATGGAAACTAATAAAAAAGCAAAATATACAGTCTCTTGGTTATTGTTACCTGTCATAGCTAAAATGAAAGCAAGAGAGAGTGCTGGGTCGGACCTTGATGCTGGACCAACCTCAGATTTTAGTCAGTCTGAGCTTTGGCCACTAGCCTCAAATCCACCCCTGAAGGGAAAAATTATGCGGGGACAATACAGAGTGCCTCTAAGACTTTGATCACCAAGAAGGTAGTCCACATAGGTAGAGGACGAAACCAAGAAACTACTGAAACCAGGGGATATAATGTGAAGGAGTTGTTTTATTTTGTAGTGTCAACACAGATAATCTATAATCAATCTACAAATCAAAATTGAGGTGCGTTTATTACATGAGCCAGGTCTGAGGACTATAGCCTGGGAGCTTCCTTCCTTAAGCTCTCTGAAGAAGTGTACAGTGTGGTTATATACCATCTTGGAACAAGGAACATACATCACATATGACAGGAATATCTCTTTTACTACAGTCACAAGATGCTTTGCTAGCACAGCAGGTCAGTGGTCACAAGGTGAGCACAGGAAGTCAGTGGTCAGCAGGTCAGTGGTGACGAGATGAGTTAAAGCAGGTCAGTAATTAATCCTTAGTTTCTGGAAAGAAATGCTTATCCTTAAAGAAATGCTGATATGAGGGAGGCAACATCCCTATCTTTAAGGGCATCATCCTCAGCTTTGGGACGTTGCAAATGTTTAAAGCAGATGTACCATGCATGCTCAACAGGCCATGTCAAACCTTTCTGGAAAAACAAGATCAGGCAGAATTAGTTTTAAACCAATGGCTTCCTCATATACTCCAATATATCATACTGCTTTTCATTTATACATCAGTAGATTAGTATGAAGAACTTTTATTGAAATGGATTGTGAAAGCAACTAATTTAGGGGCAGTATCTTTGGTTTTAAATGCTATAGAATAGAAGAGCATGTTTGGGTTGATACAGGACCCACAGCTCACTATGGAACAATCACAGATGGTTATACATAATCCAGACATACAGCATGTTATTCCTGAGGAAACTGCCAGCCTGCTGGATTGAATAAAAGCCACTGTAAGGACTGTTTACCTTGAGACGGAGGACTATACAGCAACTCCCATAATGCCAAGTTGAACACCTCAGATGAAGCAGCTGATCTGCTTTGTATATAAGTCATGTGGGACTGGCTTTATGATGAACTGGATATTCACCCACTGACTATGCACATTACTCAGGTCATGGTTAATGCTGTGGTTGCTGTGGGCCCCTTCTGCGTGGGCCCCCCATGTAACTTTTCTGCTGCAAAATCAATCAATAGTCCAGGAAGCCTTATTGAATTTGTTGTCTTGGCTTCCTTTCATGGGTCTTACAGATGCTAATAAAAACATTAGATTAATTAACAAGAGAATGGGGGGACTAGAGGGGAGAGTCAAGGGGCTTGTCCCAGCAGGGTGGACGTCTTTAGATGGTTATTAAGAAATGGGATTTCAAGTTGCCCCATTTCTCCTTAACTGTTACTGCTCTGAGTCTCTGTCCTTCATTTTGTAGGAGGACACTGATGACCCTCAGGGCCCAAATTCTGTCTGTTCTCCAAGACCTTATCCCATAAGGTCTTATCCTTAGCTCATATCCCATCTCTTTAATAACATCTTTCTTGATCACTCCCTCCTTTCTCATTTGCCCAGTCCTCTTTTTCACAATGTTTTCATATATATATTGCTGTTTTTGATGGAACGATTACTTGCTGCATATCACACATCCTTTTCCTTCTGGATAGGTGATCAAAAGCCCCTCTTCTCCTGGCATGGATGATGCTGTTCTCCAGGAATCAGGTTCTGAGACAGAGATTAACATGCAAGAGATTTATTAGGAAGTGCTCTTGGAATCTACAGCTATGGAAGGAAAGGGAAGGTAGCAGAGGGACAAGTTGAGCTGTGACGCTGTCTCAGTGGACCCTGTGGGAGTTCTGAAGCTGAGATGACCCTTCAAAGTTGTCCAGAAGCGGGGTGAGGGGCTTGCTTCATTTGGCAAAATCCCTGTAGGGGCTGATAGCTGAGGGCTTCCTGTTGAGAGCTCTCCTAGCAGCCAGAGGAATAAGTCCTTCATTCCTGAAGGAAGATCCAGGCGGTCCCCCCACGGCACCCACCACTGTCCACGTCTTGTGCCACTTGGATCCACTTCTTCATATAAGTTCTGGGAGAAGCTCTTCCAGCATTCTGGTGAATCTGTCTTCATGGCGGAAACTTAGAAAAGGAAAGATGGTGGGAAGAATTACAGCTCATTGCAGCTGACCTCAGAACAGCAACTAATACCCATTATTCCCTCTTCTACTACAGATTCTAGATTTCCTTCATCCTTCGCTGGCACCTCTGCTGATTTTAGTGGCTTATCTGATGGTGTGACCCAGACTTTCACCCCTGAGGGGTCTGAGCCTCTGGTATCCATGTCCTCCTCAAGTCATAGCTGCTGCACTTGTCGTTTTTACCATCAAAATAGAGCAGGGGATTACCAAGAGGCTCCTAGGTGGACCAGCTGGATGCCAAACTACTCCTGTGTCTCCTTTGTGTAACAGCTGCCCTACCTCCTCTTCTTGTAATCAGCATTCACTCTATGGCCAAGATGGTGATGCCTCTTCTTGCCTGGTGGTCCCTTCACACAAGGGACCCAAAGTTGCTGGGCAGCAGCCATACTCTTTCCCCTTTTGGACACATTTTTCCCTCGGTAACCAGGATCTCTAAACCTGTAGAGCCTAGAGTTGTAGGGGCAGGAAGCACAAATTCCCCAAGTGGATCACGAGAGTGATGGTAAGCAAGCCATTCCTGCTTCCCCCCTTGTTTTTGGACTCATGTCCAAATTTATGTGGGCACATAGCACCACATAAATGTTGTTGTTTTACAGTGGACACTGCGTGCTGGAAGGTAGCACCCTGTCCTTTCTAAGTATCACTTCTAGGTATGCTTTGGCTGTATCTTCACTAGCCTGTTCCATCACTGTGTCAGGCTGGCAGTTTCTGGGTGGTATGATATGTAGTGTGACCAGTGGGTCCCATAGTCATGTATCCACTTTACACCTCCTTTGCTAAAGAGTGGGTCCTTGGTCTGATGTGTTGGATCCCATGCCTGTTGTTCAAACATTGTAAGTCTTTGGATGGTGGTGATAGTTGAAGCCCAGTGGGCAGGAAAGGCAAACTCATACCTGAGTATGTATTTATTCCAACCAAAATAAATGACTTCACCTTCTGGAGTGGATGGAGTCCAATATAGTCAACTTGCCACCAACAGGCTGGTTGGTTCCCTCATGGTTTGATGCTGTACTGGGGATTCAGCTTTTGTTTTTGCTGCTTGTAGGTTAGACATTTGACAGTGGCAAAAGCTATGTCAGCCTTGGTAAGTGAAGTCTATGCTATTGGGCCTAGATTAGTGGGCTTCTGATGGTTATATGCTGCTACCTAGCCTCTATTTTGGGGGGAAAGTCCTATCATTTCCATTGCTGTCAGTGAGCCCATCTCAGTAGAGGCATTTCCTACCATCAGCCTTGGCCTGTTTGGGAGAGCAATCACGGAGCTCCTTAGTGATGCTGGTGCCCCTCTCAGCATACATTGCTTATTGCTTTGGTGAGTTGTGTGTCCTCCAGGCTGTCCCATGGAACACAGTTATTTAGTGGATTTTCCAGCCTTGTATAGTACATCCATTCTCAATGCCCACTTTCTGAGCCTTTTAATCCTTCTTGTCAATCATGGCATTTCTGCCTCACTTGGTGCAGGCCATCACTTTTTCAATGCTTTTAAGTGCTGATATTTTCAACTTTTCATTATTTTTTTCCAGAGTATCTGTCGAGCTTAGCTATCATCATCAATTCCCCTATACATATAGTTACTATTTCTCTCAAAAAGGATTCTCAAAAGGCTGATGCACTGAACCAGTTAATGCATTTCTTTCCAACAGTATACCATCCCAGTTCACCAGGATCTCTTGAAGCTCCATCTAACCAGTGATGGGGTCCTCATTGTCAGCTGGGTGGTGAGTGATCCAGCTCCAAAATCCCATCCCAGCATCTGCCTTCTCAGAGCACTCCTGACACCAACTGTTGCAGATTGGGTTACCTAAGAGCAGACTCTAAGATGAAGATGAACTTGCAGGAGATTTATTAGGGAGAGCTCTCAGGATCACCAACTGTGGAGGAAAGGCAGAAAGAAGGATTGAGCATAAAACCAGGGGCCAACTTGCTTTGACTATAGTCAGTTAGTTATCTGTTTGCAGAAGTGGTTAGATAATGCATTACTAAAGCCCACTCCATAGATAACATCTCTGATGCTTGGGTCACCATGTAACGGGTGCTTAAATTTTCCAGGAGCTGAGAATCAACTCCTTGTTCAGTTCAGGCCTGGTTAAGACCACTGACTGATCAACTGGGGCGGCACCAATGACCAATAGGTGACCCTTTTGATGTCAGGGAGCTGAAAACTCCACCCTCAGATCATGCTAATGCCATCATTTTGTAAATGTGTGTCCTATGAAGAGCCACGAAGCTTGGTTACACTTGTGCAGATCATCAATTACCTCACTTCTCCTTACCTTCAATCATCTAGTCCCTCACTTCAAACCACCCTGCCCATTTATCCATAAATATCCCTAATCCCCATTTTTCAGGGAGGCAGATTTGAGATTTGCGCTCCCATCTCCTTGCTTGGCTGCCTTGTGAATAAACCCTTTCTCTGCTGCAAATTCATCTCAGTAATTGGCATGTTGTGTGACGGGCAAAATAAACCTGGTTCAGTAACAGGCAGAGGGAGAGGATGAGCTTCGATATAGTCTCTACAGAGGCCACAGCTGACCCTTCAGTGAGTTCTGAAGCTGAGACGACCCTTCAGAATTGTTCCAAGTTGAGGCAAGGGGACTGGGCCCTTTATCCCTCCTAAATAGATCAGTCATAGGATGAGGGCTGCCGCCTAAAGGGGGTATGGCTTTTGGCAAAGTCACTGTCCTGGGTGGAAGCTCCTGTAGGGTCTCATTGTTGAGGGTCATGTTCCAGCATCACCCCTAGCATCTGGGGGAACAAGTTCTTCATTCCTGAAGGGGAACCTTGGTGATGCATCACAGTGTCCCTCACACTCTCATTCCTAGTGTCCGTCTTAGGAATGGGCACAGGTATACCCGGAAATCCTGTGGCTTAAGGGTCGTTATGATCAGGGCTTTGCAGGGCTGATAGTGATAGTGGTAAAGACAACATTATTCTTTATTTTCTCTGGGTTTTGGAACCTCTGAAACCTATTTGGGAGGCTTCCAGGCTACTGGACAATGGGTAGAATTTGGGTAAGGGGAGGGGAGCCCAGCGTTTAAAGATCTAAGGCTCACACAGCTCTGGCCACCATAGCGAATTGAGTTTCAGGCTTGGAGAGTGATTGGCAGAGGGGTAATATGAGCTGCCTGTTTGGGACCCAGAACTTCTGAGTTAATTGGGGCTAATTAGGACAGGTACCCACTTAGGATACCTATGTCCCTCGTGTCAGGAAACCTGTTCAAATTCTGTACCAGTAACCAGCCAACACTTGAGTTGCCTATGAAACTGAAAATTAAATCCATAATTCCAGTCAGCAGCCTAGAGCTGATGGGAAAAGGTCCCCCTCTTGTGGATTTTTTAGGGAGTAACAGAGAGCTAGGAATCTACGAATATAAGGGCACAGACCCTGAAGAAATGGTATCTTCTGACAGGCAATTCCAACAGTGTACACAGAACCTTCAATGGTAGGGGCAATGGCTAAGGGGTGGACTTTAGAGTCAGGCCCCTGAGTTAGAATCCTGGCTCTGCCCCTCACTAGTTGTGTGACCCTGGACAAAGCACATTACTTTCTGAACTTCAATTTCTTCCTGTGTGACATGGAGATAATAATAGTACAAGGTTGTTGTGAAGACTCAGCAAGAAAAAGAGTACTTAGAGCCAGTGTAGTGCAGGGGAAGCCTTTAGTACCTCATGCCACCTCTCTAAGTTGCCTCTTCCCACTGTGTTGACTGTTGTTGGTTTAAGGAGAGCTGGCTCTCAGCTTTCCAGGCTTCCTGTGCCCCATTCACCTGTCCATTGTCAGGTGAGAGGAACTCTGGCTGCAGTGAGGTGAAGGCCAAAGGAAAGAATGTGAGAAACTGAAAAAGCCTGTTTTCCTCCCTGTGGAAGAAGTGGAAGCATTTATTTAACAGAGAGTAACTTAGCTCCTTTTATTGCCAGGCAATCATACATTCATTCATTCAGGACGCGCGCGCGCGCACACACACGCACAGAGAGAGACAATGATTTATCAAAACAAAATTCTCACTGAGTTCAGCCTCCCTAGATAAGCCCTATAGTCATCTATTGTTATTGATGCAGCCTTCAAAGACCTCGCTCTCCCCACCCTAAACTCCTCATCAAAGGATTCATTCAGTACAAACAATTCTCTTCTGAAGGAAGAGGGAGAAATTCTGCATCTAAGAAAAGTATAATTTAGAAATTTCTCTATACGGTCATGTACCACTTAATGACAGGGATATGTTCTGGGAAACGGGTCATTAGGCTAGGCTATATGATACTAATCTTATGGGACCACCATCCTATATGTGGTCTGTTGTTGACCGAAACGTTGTTGTATGGTGCACGACTGTATTGTTATACTAGTAACTGTGCAATTCTAATCAGTCCGATAAAAGCTTCCATGGGAGACATATGGGAAGTTGTGGGAGCAGAGAAGAGTGTCACCTGAGGGCCTTAATGCAGGTTCTTGAGGAAGTGATTTGTCTACACTGAGGCCTGAAATAGTGCCTAGATGTAGTAAGAGTAATGCCTGCCTCCCCCGCCCCCATGCAGTGGGAACTGCTCAGTGTCTGGCAGGGAGGGGCTGGGCAGGTTTCTGAACTGAGACAGAAGACAGTAGGAGTGGAGCCTCAGATGGAGTCAGGAGGTGGAGAGTGCTGGGAGTTGGGGCTGGAGAGACAGGCACAGGCCAGATCAGGAGGATTTCACTAAAAAGTTTAGTCTTAATCCCAAAGGAATGGAGGCATTTATAATTAATTTTATTCCTTCATTCATCCAGCAAGCCAGCCGGCCATTCATTCAGGTGACAAACACTTTTAGAAGTCTACTCTTTGCCAAGTGTTGTGCCAGGGACCATGAAACACAGAGATGACTAGGACACCAGCATTTCCGTCAGACAGCTCATGGACCCGTGGGAAGAAACAGACATGAAAGCACACACCCAGGATAAAGGTCTTTCGATGACATGCTTACTTGGTACTGCAGGGATCGAAGGAACAAGTGATCATTCCTGCTAACTGGCGAGTAAGGGTTGGTGGGGATGAGAAAAAGTTTTCCAGAGGAGGCAGTCTTGAAAAATGAGATAGTATTTGCCTAGAGGGCAAGATCAGAAGAGGTTTCTTCTTCCTTCTCAATGCTTAAGATGTACTAACTTTCTTTCAGAGCTTATGCAATGTTCTCCCCAGCTTTCTCAGGGCCTTTGCACGTGCTGTTCTTTCTACCTAAAAGATCTTCCCTCTCCTTTCACTTGATTAACTTCTGCTCATTCTTCAGGTCAATTGTGATTTCCTTGGGGATGCTTCCCTGATCTCTTTAGTTTTTTTTCTTTTTCTTCTTCTTTTCCCTTGTCTTCCTCTTCCTGTCTCTGCGCCTCCCCTTCCTCCTCCCTCTTCTTCATCCTCCATCACAGTTCTAATTACAGTATAATTTTACATTTATTTATGTCTTATTTGATCCATGTCTGCCTCCTCCAGCAGACTGTATGCTTCATGAGGGCAGGGACCACGTCCGATTTTGCTCCCCATGATGTCCCCAGTACATACCACAATGTCTGGCAATGTCTCAGTAAGAACGTTGTTTGAATAAATTAGAAGTGAGAGAATAGGAAAAGAGCTAAAGGCGTGAAACACTATGCAACAAGGGGAAATTTTCAAAAGTTTAGGTGGAGGGTAGTTGGGAGAGGAGATGCAGGGGAGGTAGGCAGGGACCAGATCTTGAAGAGTTTAGTTACAGTTTGGACAACTGAGTCGTTAAAAGATTTTATTGGGGTTTGTCCTGATAAGCTTTGGAGCTTCAGTGAGGAAGGGCCAGGGAGGTCCACTGGTAAAGAACGGTAATAGATGAAGTGAGAGAAGATGAATTCTGAAAAGTGGGATTGAAGAGGGGCGTTCATCAGGGGGAACAGATAGAAGAGATATTGGGCTAGCAGCCTCAACAGAACCAACTGGATGCTGTGGGGAGAGGACTCTTGATGCCTTCCAAGTAGCCACCTCTGATCCATAAGTAAACAAATGAGAAAAGTGAATACTTGAATTAAAGGGTTTCAGATTTGGGTGATAGGTAGATGGAGCACATGTGTAAGTGTTGGACTGGGCCAGGAAGAGGGATATAGCTTCCTCTCAGGTTGAAGGTGGTGTTCTTCAGATTCATGTAGGGGGTGTGGAGGACTTTCAGCATTTTATCCCCACTTCCTGGCGTGGTGCCTGGGGCATAGTAAAGGCTCACTGTTTGTTTATTTGTTCAGAGAAAGGAGTGGGGCTGAGGTAGGGTCTGGAGGAGAATGTTGACAGTATGGAGATGAGGGGAACGGGAAAGAATTTAAGGAGAAACAGCCAACTTGATTGACAAGTAAGACTGGGAATCCAGGTCAAAAGGTACAAACTCCCAATTATAAGATAAATAAGTATTGGGGTTGTAATGTACAACGTGAGGGCTGTAGTTAATACTGCTGTATGGTATATTTGGAAGTTGTTAAGAGAGTAGATCCTAAGAGTTCTCATCACAAGGAAAAAATCGTTTCTTTTCTTTTTTTGTTTGGTATCCATACAAGATGATGCCTGTTAGCTAAACTTATCGTGGTAATCATTTCACAATGTACGTAAGTCAAGTTGTTATGCTGTACGCCTTAAACTTACACAGCGATGTATGTCAATTATATTTCAGTACTGGAAAAACACCCTGGGAATCCAGCTGTTAGAAACAGAAAAAAAATGACCTCAAACCTGAGAAGAGGTGCGATCGTATGGTATTGCACTGATAATACAGGCAAACAACGCCAACAGACTAACTGGAAAAGAATTTTGTTGTTTGATCTAGTTAACAGCACCTTTTGGAAAGTTAGACTTTAACCCTCTCCATCGACCATTAGTCTCACGGTAATGAGCCTAACGACCTTTAACCAGACATATTTTTTCTTGTATCTAATCTAATAATTTTACCTGCATGCCATTTTTTCCCCAAGAGAAATTTTTTCAATTGTCTTTCATGGAAGCCTCACTCCCTTGTGGGGAAGTTTGAAATAAAACTTTAGCCCTTGCTTGAAATCAACTTGTCTGAGAAGTTACTTTAAAAACAAGGCCATTGCTTTGCTTTGTGTGAGTAATGCTACCCACACTTTTTGTTACACCAGTGTAGGGACCACTCCCCAATAAAGTGTTTCAGAGACAATCTTGGAGATGGGAGAGTGAGGAGAAAAGCTTTCAATTGTTTTAAAAGCCAGTTTTCTTAACATTGAAAAAGTAATATATGCACATGTTAAAATTTTTTTTCAAGTACTTTAGAGGGTATGCTTTAAATACAGAATGCTTCCTTCCTACTCCAGATTCCTGAGTCTTTCTCTGGAGAGAACCGTGACTTCTTCTTTGTGTGTTTTTAGAATGTTTCTACCATAATAAGTGCGTGAGTATGTGTAACAGAATGTCGAATGGGACTTCTGATGTGTCAATATTTTCACAAAAACTCTAAGCTTAGACAGTACACATACCCAAAGGATTACTTAAAAATTGGCTGAACAGATACTTTGGCCCTCCCCCTAACATCTACCTTCAGTCTATATAGAAGTCTAAAATTCTAGGAAAGTTAAAGCCTAGGGGACAGATGCTATGGTTTCCTAAGTATGTGTATGTTTGTGTATGTGTGTATGTGGAGGCTGGGTGCCAAGGAAAGAGTGATTGGGAATCCAGCATCTTTCTTGGGGACAAAGGCTTGGGGAGTTGCAGAAACTTATACCCAGTGCAATCGCAGTGCAGCTACCAGAGCAGTGTGGTGAGAGAGCTCTTGGAAGAGCTTGATATGTGGCATAGAGTCTGTTGCCTTCTTTCTGCTTACGTAATTATCAAGTGGGGAGGCTGGCTGTATTACCAGCACCAGTCAGATTGCTGTGGTGGGGTCCCAGGTTCTTGGTCCACAGACACAAAAGAATTTGAGAGCGGACACACAGCAGAAGTTTTAACAGAGAAGGATTTATTAGCACAGCGAAAATACACCCGCAAGGGGAGGGGAGGGCAGGCTTGAGGGGGAGCAAGTGCAGGAAAGTTGTGGTGGTCAGTGGCTTTGGAAAGTTGGGTCCTGGGGGTGGGTGAGGGTCTTGGAAAGTGCGCCAATCAGGGCATTGTCTCCACTCCCATGTCGAGAGGGGGAGATTTTTTCCTTACACAGGCATCTCTGGAACTGTCATGGCGGTGATACCCCTCGGGGGTAGGGGGGTAAAAAGTGCAATGCAAATGAGGGTATAATGAGGCTTGGGGCTACTCTTGGTCAAGGTCGGGGGGAGTGCTCCATGTCAGAAATGCTGCTGCCTGGAGATTAGGATGCTGCACTTGGTGGAGTAACCTTGCTTCCAGCACATTTCTAGCTTCCTGCCTATCATAGCTGGAACAGCCTTCAATGTTAGAGCAAGGAGAGAAGGCAGCAGTGGGGTGGTCTGCATGCTCATAGCTTGATGTAGCAAAGTCAAGTGGATGCTGTGGAAAAGAGTCGAACATGGAGGAACCTTGTCCAAGGGAATACTTAGTACTGGCAATAAGAGACTATAGAATGTACTTCAGAGGATGTGGGGTCTCAGAAGCATACCCTTTCCTGCCCACTTCCTCTCCCATCCCCCAAGTCAGGAAATTGTACAGTGTCGATATTGCTACTGGGCCTTTGAAATCCACAAATGTCCCCAGGAGAGAGCCAAATTCAGACACCTCTACACAGAGGTACCAAGAGCTCAGTTACAACAGGCTAATGTCACACATATAAACTCACCCCCAAACACCCCGTGGGCACTCTGGAAAAGCCAGTTGCAGGAGGTGAAGGAGGTCAATGGAAAATGAACGAGCTGTCCACGTCTCCTTTCATTGTTGCAAGTTTCCAAGCCACAGAACTGGCCTGAGCTGGAAGTGCAAGGCTGCTAGGGGAAATTGCGAACGGGAAATGTTTTCTATTCTGTTTTAGGCCGGACTGAATTGTTTTAATACATAGAAATGAATTTAGTTTTAATTGCCAATGTGAGACTGTTTTTCCATCTGAAAGTGACCAGAAATCTATGGGATCTGCTTGAGACATCATGGCAGGGCTGTGGTAAAAAGGGCATTCAGTACAGCATGTGTGAAGGCTGTGGCTGGAGAGAAAGCTGAGACATGTTTGTACGCCACTGAGTTCAGTCCATTAAATAGATCCCTTGCATGTGTATTTATAGGCAACAATACAAAATACACAAAGAAAAAAATAGTACATTGTTACTTTCACTTAGCAAAGTATCTTTTCATATCAACTTGCAGAGAGCTAACCTCTGGGTAGTTCCAGGGAGCCAGTTAATCACAGGGCTCCTCCCCGGATTCTGAGCGGAGGGTAAATGCCTAGAGGCAGATGAAGATCGAGGTTCACCACCTGCTTCAGCCTGGTACTCTACTGGAACAAGATGCTTGGGCCTGAGGCCCAAGTGAGGCTTCCTATGCATCTTCTCCCTCAGCCACCCTGCAGCCAGATTTAGACTTTGGGTCTGATCTGTGGGGAAAATTAGGGCTCTAGAACAGTTTCCTACCCAGCTAGAGGCATAGAGGATCACAGCCTGGCACACAGCCTATCCACTGGGAGAGAGCAACACATCTTCAGGACCGTCTCTAAAATAGTTATATCCAAACTTTTTACTTGCAAATCCCTGTGAATAAATGATTTTTGAGCACTCATCTTGAAGTGTTCCTTCGCTTACAAATTATATAAATTTACTTTTATATTACTTTTCTTTAAAAATTTGTTAAAATAAATACATAAGAGGATGAAATAAAAATAAAAATAAATACCTGTTCTCATAGTCTAATATTTTATTCTTGCACCTCAGTGGATTGGCTTGTGCACTGCGTGGGATGTGCATACTCTGCTGCTCTAGAAGGAGCATCGGGGTCTGACACGGGAACAGGAGTGCAGAAAGAGCGTGCTCTGTGTGGGCCTGCAAGTCCCACGGGAGAGCGAGAGCCAGGAGCCTGGCTGTGCTTTGACAGCCGCTTCGCCTTGTTTCACCGACTGAGTCATGAGGTTCTGTGAGAAGAGAAAGAGACCAGAAGTATTCTTCCAATAGGGTTCTATCTTGGAGAATGGAGCAGAAGTCCTTCCCCTCCACGAAAACATGAAGAATGCAGTAACAAGCAACTTCTCCTCCTTTAAAATTTAAAAGCAGTGTCGTATTCCACTATAAATAATCATGAGATATCCAGGAACACTTTTGTGCGTATGTGTATTTTTTTTGCCTTTCTGCGTGTTCCTCCTCTAGACTAAGGTGTGCAAACTACTGTCCATGGGTCAAATCTGGCCTGTTGCCGTTTTGGGGGGACAGTGTATAGCTAATAATGGTTTTTACATTTTTAAATGGGTAAAGAAAACCGAAAGAAGAATAATACCTTGTTACATATGAAAATTACAGGAAATTCAAATTTCTTTTTTTATTTTAAAAACTTTTTTTGTGTGTGTGAGGAAGATCAGCCTTGAGCTAACATCCATGCCCATCTTCCTCCGCTTTATGTGGGATGCCGCCACAGCATGGCCTGACAAGCGGTCCATCGGTGCGCGCCCGGGATCCCAACCCGGGCCGCCAGCAGCAGAGCGCGCACACTTAACCGCTACACTGTGGGGCCGGCCCCGAGGAAATTCAAATTTCAATGTCCATAAAGAAAGTTTTATTGGAACACAGCCACCTTCACTTATTTATGTATTGTCTATGGCTGCTTATACACCTGAATGGCAGAGCTGAGTACTTGCAACAGAGACCCTATGATCCTCGAACCTAATATGTTTGCTGTCTGGCCCTTTACAGGAGAAGTTTGCTGATCCCTGCTCTAGACAGTGGGAAATAGCCGTATTATCTCAAGGAAAATTAGGATTGTTCTAGTAGAAGGAATGCAAATACAAGCAAAGGACTAATGTTTAGAATGGTGTGTTTGTGTGTGTATCTGAGTATATGTTTATTTTCAAACAAATTTTTGTGAATAAAAAGGGAAGGGGATGAGGATAGAGTGTATGTCATTGCAATGACAGGGAACAGAACAGGGATAGGCAGGTGATTCAAATCCTATGTCCTTGCCCTGGAGAAACTAGGTACAGACCCGTGGGTCTTCTGATAGCAAGGAGACGGTGGTGAAGAGGTGGGCTGGGGGTCTGAACTGAGAAGAGCAGACTGGGACTGGTTGTTATGCCAGGCCAACATCAAGATACCTGAGCAGCCTGCCCCACCTCCATCAGCCGGATCAGGAAACTGCAGAGAAGCCATCCCCTGCAGACTCCTGTCAACAGTCCCATGAACACTCCCATCACCAGTCTTGGCTGAAGATCTCCAGTCATATTGAGAGGAGGCTCTCCCATCCACTGTGGCCTACATGCTACTTATGATGAAGGTTACCTGTCTACGTCCTGAGGCATTGCTGCACACCAACCACACTGCCCCGTGTGGACATCCCACTTTCAACGACTCAGGGGACGTGTGAGCTCCACTGAAGCGGACAGTCAGATCTTTGACACCCAGTGTTGGGTGCAATGCGGAAGGGAACCTCAGCCCTGTACTGGGGTGCTCCTTTTTCTCCCTCTTTATCTGGCCTATCCTGGCTTCATGTCCTTTCCGTATCATATTCTACATTCTAACATTATAATTATTCTCTGCAGATATTCTCAGCAACCTTTCTCCTCTCCTTTCTGTCATTTTCATCTGACTCAGATGATCCAAACCATGCCTCTCTTCTACTACTGAATCCTAGTAGCTGAAATTTTTATAGAAAAGTCTATAGGTGAGAAAATTGATATGATGAGAAATTCATGGTCCCCGGCCTCAACGGGGCCCTCAGTGCTGCCTGGCAGTTTTTCTGCTTTTCTCTAATCAGCTTGCCCTGTCTTTTTCTACAATAGCTGTCCCGTAACTTTGCAAATCTTCTTGTATCTTTGATTCCTCTGCCCCCATACCACCCAGCCCCCTAAAGGATTTTGCCGTCCATTTCACAGATAATTTAGGAGCCATCAGAGAGAAACACGCTTGTTTTTGTTATAACAAATTAAAAGCCTACTTGGCGTCTGTGGCCATCCTCGCTTTTCCTTTCTGTTACATTCGAACAGCCATGGCAAACACTTGGATAGCACCATATTGTGTGCATCTACTCTTAAACAATTTTACAGATGATGAAATTCAAGTGCACAGAGGTTAGGGAACTTGCCTACGATGACACAGCTAGCAAGTGGTGAAGTCAGTTCCAAATAGAGGAAGTGTCCCTCCTTCTACCAAGGACCAATACTTTTATATTGCTCTCTATCCCATCCCACTCATTCTACTCAGGCATCTAACTATATTAGTTATTCCCCCTCTCTTAATTAATATTAAGTTCTGCTGTGAGTGAAAACTGAAAATAACAGCAGCTTTAAACAATGTCAACACTTACTCCTCACATAGACATAGCCCACCCAGGACTTGTAAGACAACGCTATGATCACCAGGGACCCAGGATCCTTTTTTCTTGCCCATTACCCTCAAAATGTGGCTTCCACCTCATGGTTCATGCTCCAGCTGTAACATCTACATTCTGAACGGGCAGGAGAGGGACAGGCCCCTTCCCTTTAAGGACACTTCCTGGAAGTTGCACATATTTTTGCCTTTTTTTCCATGGACAGAACTTGATCACATTATTTTAATAAGCTGCAAGGGAAATGGAGAAATGTCGCTTTTGTTCCAGGAGGCCATTTACCCAGCTAAAATTCATAGATTCAACTACCATAGAATGAGGGAGAATGGCTATTGGAGGACAATGACAGTCTCAGCCATACTCTCCCTCTCTGGCATCTTCATCCTCTCCTACTCAATTTGAAAATCCAATTGACACTCCATCTTTAAAAATTAGGATAAAACAAACCAAGACAAAACAAACACAATCCCCTCTCTGGACCTAATCTGATCTCCTCCAACTATCCCTATTCCTCTGCTCTCTTAAACAGGGAGGGTCTCAAAAGAGCTCTCTATACGTGCTGTCTCCACTTCTGAAACTGGGGGAAAATTTGCTTTAACTATACTCAGTTAGCTGTCTGTTTGCAAAAGCAGTTAGATGATGCATTACTAAAGCCCACCCTATAGATAACATCTCTGCTGCTTGAGTCTCCATGGTAACGGATGCTTAGGTTTTTCAGGAACTGAGAGTCAGCTACTTGTGCAGTTCAGGCCGGTTACAACAAGCAACTCATCAACTGGGCCTATGTGAATGCCTGATGGGTGACCCTTTGATGTCAAGGAGCTGAAAACGCCACCCTCAGATCATGCTAACACCACCATTTTGTGAACACGCGTCCTATGAAGAACCGTGAAGCTTGACTAGGCCTGCATAGGTCATCAATTACCTCACTTCTCCTTGCCTCCAATCATCTATTGCCACATTTTAGACCACCCTGCCCCACTATACCATAAATATCCCAAATTCCCATTTTCAGGGAGATAGATTTGAGATTTGTTCTCCTGTCTCCTCACTTGGCTGCCTTGTGACTAAACCCTTTCTCTGCTGCAAAGGCATCATTTCAGTGATTGGCATACTGTGAGTTGGGCAAAACAAGCCTGGTTCAGTAACACTTCCTCACCTATTGGTCCTTCAGAACACTCCAATCTCATCTTAACCCAACCAATCTACCAAAATAACAGCTAAGGCATCTATGACCTCCACATTAACATATCTAATGGACACTTTTCAGTCTTTCTTTTCTGGATCTGCCAGCAGATTTGGACATGTGTGATTACTCTCTCTGTTTTCAACACTCTTTTTTCTCTGCTTCTCTGACTCCTCAGTTTTGGCTTTCTTCCTTTTTTTTTTTTTTTTTTTTAAGTCTGTTCCTTCTCAGCCTCTTTGCTGTTTCTTCTCCTCTAAGTACTTTCCAGATCTCTCACAGCTTTGACTTCCTGTCCCTGCCCTCAAAGATACTTGGGAGTTGCTGGGGCCAAGGCCTGTGGGCCCCACCTCACTCAAGAGCTGGCTGCAGTCAGAGATTTAATCCACATGGTCTGGAGAGAGGTACTAGATCAGATCCTGGAGCTGGGCTCTAGTATCTTAGCAGCTAAGAATAGTGGGAGGAAGCCTGGAAGGACCAGAAAATTTAACCAAATTATACAACATGACCCTGAGACAAGTACTATTATTATCCCCAGTTCTCAGGAAATGGAAGCTTAGAGAGATCAAGTTGTTCACAAAGTGGTAAGGAAAATCTACTGCCTATTTGGGGATCTTTTTCGGTCAGCTTGACCCAGAACCAGGCATCCCTGCATCTCCTGAGGGCCAGGTGATCTGTCACGCCCACGGCCTCACATAATTTCTATATGTTGATGAATTCCAGATTTATATCTCCAGTGCCCACCTCTGAGCTCAGACAACTAGATTCCCCTATATTAATTTTTTCTTCTTCGTCAGGAGTGAATCTCTGCATTCCACTGTGGCCTTTAGACTCCTGTAAGCAAGGCCCTTGCCCTGACGCCACAACTCAGGAGATCCCTGCTTTGGAGTGCCTTACTCGAAATTTTCTGTCTCCTCTGGTGCCAGGACTGGCTGGGCCCAGCAGTACTGCCCAGTGGGTCACTCCAAGTCTGTATTGGGATCCATGTCCAAGTAGGTCACTGCAAATCTATATTGGGATCCATGTGGGCCAGAGTCCCTATTTCCTCCCTTCAGAAGAAGAAAGCACATCTCTAACTTAACTATGTCTAATATGGAACTTTTGATCCTTCTTCCTGAATTTGACACTGCTCCAGTCTTCTCTATCTGGGGATTAAGCGCCTCAATCTACATAATTATTTGTACCAGAAACTTGGAGTCATCTTCGGCATCTCATCTTTTACCCTAAATTTTATTCGTGACCAAGGCATGTCTATTCCTCCTCCAAAATCTATCCTAAATCCAGCCGCTGCTAACCACCTCTGCAGCTGCTGTCTTAGCCGAGGCTGCTGTCATCTCTTGCTTGGATTGCTTCAGGGTATCCTAACTGATGCCCCTGCTTCCACTCTTGCCCCCAACCCCATAGTCTATTTCCTACACTCTTCTCTGTCCAAGTCTGTCTTCTCCCTCTCTCCCGTGCTCTTTTTGCTCTGTGCTCAGCCACCTGGGTGTGGAGTTCTCTGAACACCCCAGCCCTCTGTGCATTCGCACATGCAGGTCCTTCTCCAAATACCTTCTTATCCTTTGACCCTCTGGCAACCTCCTACTCATCCTTCAAATCTTAGCGCAAATGCCTCTTCTGTACTGCTGTCCCCAGCACACCAGCCCCGAAACCCCTGTTCTGGTGATTCCACATAGAAGCTCATTCAATGTTTGTTTGAATAAATAGGTGATCTTGAGTGGGATGAGGACTGATGAGGGAAGGGCCTGAATTGTGCTGGGGTCTGGAAGAAAGGGAGATTGGGAAGAGTCAGCACTAGGGCCTGGGGCGGGTGTCAGGCCCGGTGGGTCTGAGGAGCCCTTGTCCTTTGTGTGACAGGACCATGAGGTGATGGAGGCCTTGCCTGTGAGGGGGAGAGGGTGAGATGATGCAGACATGTGTGACCAGGTGTTGGAGGGCCAGCAGATGTGAGCCCCAGGGGATGGCAGGTGGGCTATGGAATCTGGTCTTCTCAGGCAGAGTTCCTGGGATGGGATTAATTGCCCCAGCAGGGCCCATTCTCCTCATGAGACCCAGGCACAGCTGTAGCCATATCTAAAGCAAATCCAGTAGCAAAGGCAAAACAAGATGGAAAGCCCTGGTGACCAGAAGCCTCTGTCTTGGTGTCTCTGGAGACTACGTGGAGGGGGAAGAGATATGGGGGAACCAGAGGGGACCTGCCCGGCTCTTGAGAAGCCAAGAGCCCCCAAAATGCCACTCCATATGCCCGCTGGGCTCTGAGTAAGTGTCTCTAGTTACTGAGGTGCAGAAGGTCCTGAATGAGGGGGATCCAGGTCACTAAGGGGCCCTGGTCGGTGGGGTCTGGTCTTTGGGGGGGTCATGAACTATAGGTCCTGATCATTGAGTGGCCTGAGTGTGAGGCCAGGTCTCCAAGAGGGCCTGAATGAGAGGCCCTAGTCACTGTGGGGCTTGAATGAGGGGTCCTTGTCACTTAAGCCCAGGTAACAGTTTCTGGTCATTAAGGGGCCTGAGAAAGAGGCCTTAGTCACTGGGGCATGATCTAGGGGGCCTGGTCACTGACAAGCCTGAATGAGAGGCCTTGGTCACTGCGGGGTGGGATTAGGGACTGAGTGAGGGGCCTGATCCCTGAGGAAACTGACCTGGGGGCCACGGTCACTAAAGGACTTGAGCAGGGGCCTCTGATCACTGAACTCTGAGTGAGGGCCCCTGGTCACTGGGTGCTTAATGGGGAGGCCACTCTATTAATCCTGAGCTGAGGTACATGCAGAAAGCTTCCCAGTGCCCCCCATCTGTCTGACATGCTTTTGCATTGTCTGGGCCTGACCTGCATGACTCACAACAGCCAGCAGATGGCACTGTGGCCTCATGCACGGCCTGGACTCAGAGGGAGCAGCTGGCAGGCGGTCCTTGGGGTGGAAAAGCTCAGCTGACAGGCTCAGGTGCAGCCTCCACCAGCTTTGGGAGCTGCAGGGCGGGGGGGAGGTGGGGAGTTAGGTGGACTCCGACCAAACTCTCTGGGGTGATGGCCCAAGGCAGAGGCCCTGGAAGCAGAGAATTTCGTGCTGTGGGTTAAGGATCTTGGGTCTGTTCCACAGTCCAGGAGCCAGAACAGCCTTGATCAATACCTCTGGAGCTCAGAATAAAGTCTACTCCAAATCTGGCCTAACACACCCAGATACACGTTCACCTCTGGCCCGATTCAGCTGGCCCTGTCCACAGATCCAAGACAAACTAGATCCGCCCTGAACAATAAAACTGTTGTTTTCCAGAGCATTCCGTGTCCTGGGCCCTGTGAAACCCAGACAGAATTAGAGTCTGTACCTTGTCATAGCAAGAACTTGTCACGCCCAGCACTCCTCAATACCTCACATCCCAGGGCCTGGTCACCTTCCAGAACCATGTCACAATCCAGGGCCTTGTCTTAACTTAAGATAGTCACAGAGCAGAGCTCTGTCGTCCCTCCATTAAAGGCATAACCCAGGACCCTGTCACCCTTCATATACAGAACAACCAGGGCTTGTCCTGTCAGACTTTATACATTGTGCTTCCCAGGGTTCTGTCACAGCTCATGCTTGGCCCAGAGCTGTGACAGTGTCTGGGATGTGGCAGCTGGGCTGTGACAGCATTGGGTACATGACCAAGCCCTGAAATGTCCCTGGATTTGAGGAACAACAGGGCCCTAGGCTGTGACTTTATCCACAGTGTGCAGCAACTGGTCCCAGAACATGCACCTGGGAGACTGGCCGTCATCAACCGGTATTCATAATTAGCATCCATAACCATCATAGTGACAAGTGCTGTGGGGGACACAGTATACAGAGCAATGCTCCTCCAACTATCTGTGGTGAAAGACCAGCTCCATTTTTTAAATTTCCATTTTGGATCCATTGCAGACTGACACTTCTGTAAAATGCAATTACATTGCTAGAAAAATGAAATTGAAAAAAGACATACAAAATATAAGCTCATATTTTAAAAAATATTTGTCTTATTTTGGAATAATTTTAGATTTCCAGAGAAGTTGTAAAAAGAGTAGAGCTGCTGTATACCCTTCGCCCAGCTTCCCTTTCATGTTAACATCTTAGATAACAAGGGACGTTTGTCAAAACTAACAAATGAACATCAGTGCAGGACTATTAGCTAAGCTACAGACACACTTTGGATTTCAGCAGTTTTTCTGCTAAGGTCCTTTTTCTGTTTCAGGATCCAATCCAGGATACCACATTGCGCTTAGTGTATTTTTTATTATTAGAGTCAAATGACATAATTATTCTGTCAAACTGCTATAAAAGTTTCTAAGCACTTGCTCTTAATTTCTGAACTTATTTCATCACGGACTGGTAAATGGTCTGTGGCCTGGCCCTGGCTCGTAGCCGCTCCTTGAGAAGCACTGTATAAAGAGTCACTGCCATACTTATGGGGTGTGCCAGGGGAGTGAGAAGGGTGGGAGGCGACCTCGTGTACAACCAGGGCACAGGGTACAGAGGCGGGAGGATGGTAGCCATATGGGTGGGCCTTGGGCATGGCCTGCGTGGAACAAAATGGCGGAGTGGAAGCTTTGGGGAAAGAAGTCCTGAAAGACAGCCAGTCAGGCTGTGATGCTGCATGTGCATGCATTGTACTGAAGCTTCAGTGTAACATCTGCAACAACCAGTGGGTCCTGATGACGATTTACGAGCTCATTGAGCTATATAGGTGTGTGGGTGGAGAACTTAGGACTTGAAAAGACAATGTTGTGTATGGGCCCAAAGATTCTAAGCTCTGACCCAGGGCCCTGCCAGTCCATGGACTCTGGTGAGTCAGCATAGTCTTAGGAAGACTTAGGTCTAGGATCGCACAATAGGAGACCAGGAAGCACAAAGGTTCAGGGGTGTCAAAATCACCCCGAGGAAGAAGAAGGAGACAGGACAAGGTGGATGTGCCTGTGCTTTGGAGCTTCCCTTCATCCTGACCAGGTTACTGATCCCGGCCCCCGCAAGTGGGTAATGTCAACATTCCGACATTATGTCAGGGCTCCTCATCTATGCAGTGGGGTAAATAATGCATGACCTCAAGGAGGATTCAGAGAATGAAATGAGAATCATATGGAAGTGTTGTCCTGATGCCTGGCACAGAGCAGGAGCTCCCTTTCCCTGCTCAGGACAGCCCAGCTAGAGTCATGAGTTTCCTCATCTCCTTCTTTCCCTGTAGGAGCTGGAATTAAGGTTCTCGTAGGGGTTGCCTGACCCAGATTCTCACCACATCCCAGATTCTGCCAGCCTCCTCCTCTGGGCAGTAGTGCCCACTCATCCCTCAGGTTTCAGGAGGAAGCCTCCGGGGGCTTTCTCTAAACCTTCCCTCCATCACCTCTAAGATGCACAAGTTGTTGCTCAACACTTCCCACACTTTATCATTATTGATTATTCAATTATGAGTACAGTAATGGCAGACACTGAGCCTGTCCAATTCTCCACTCTATTTCTAGCACCCAGCAAGTGCCGGGCTCCTATTTAATAAATATTTATTGAATGAATGATTTGGAGGAAAATATGTGATTTCTTCCTTTAAATAATTTTGAGTGTAGTTAACAGATAGTAATACAGATTGTACAATCAATTGCCAAAATAATCATTGCTTGGAACTGAATAGGTTGCCTGGAAAAAAGATGGTCCTGATATACATGAGTTCAATATACCATAAAGGTGGAATCATAAATCATTGGTAAAGGAAGAAATTTATTCTATATATGGTCTGGGAAAACTAGTTAGCATCAAGGAAAAATTTATCTAGATCTTTTCCTCACATTGTATACCATATATTTTCCAGATGGACTAAAGAGCTTTAAAAAACTTCGGAAACACTAAACTATTTATCAAATCTCTGGAAGGAAGTAATTTTCCATCTTAGAAGTGTAGAAGCACTCTATGCTAACAAAGCATAGCAATGGTCAACTGACTTGACTGTAGAAGTATTTTAAACTTTTTCATGTTAAAAAAATAAAAGGTAGCCCAAATAAAAAGGCAAACAACCTGGGGAAATATTTGCAGTCAGCTGCAGCAAGAACTTCCATAAATTGATTTAAAAAGAATACACTGAGGTCCCAGTGAGTTAACAGGCAAAGTATATGATCAGATAGTTTCCAAAAGAGGAAAGACATGGAATGGTGCTTACTCTTAATAATTAAAGAGAACTGCAGTGGGGAGAGGTCCATGGTGGCCAAAAGAGTCAGGGAAAATTTCACAGGTCAGGTGGAGTGTGAGCTTATTCTCGAAGGTATGGACTTTACAGAGATGAAGGGAAAAGACGTCACACATTTGAGTGGCATTTCCTGCTGGTTCACCAACCTCTCCTGGTTCCCTTCTGACTTCTGAGGCCTAGAGCTGGAACCTCAGGGAGTCTAGCAGGGGGGGTTCTGGAAGGAGAATTCTTCGGGGGTGGGGTAGGCAGTGGCCAAGGACACTGACTTTCTCCAGTCCACCCCCAGCAACCTTGGAGTTTTCTGACTTCAACACCAGCTGCCGGCCCCCCCCTGCCCCCAAGTCCTACTAGGGTTGAGCTGCTCCTTTTTCACAACTCTCTTGGGAATGTGGACAAAACTTTCTTTAATTCCTCTCAACATAGCATGAACTGGTATTTCCATTTTAGAGTCTTTTCTCTATATTATTTTTAATAAATATCTTTTAAAAAATAAAGCAAGCCATACATATTCATTGGAGAAACTACAGACATAGCTGGCGTTTCTGAAAGTTTTCTGAAGAACTGAGAGGAAAATAAAATAGAAAATATAAATAGATCACTAAGAGTCACATTTCCAAGCACAGCAACGCAGACCCCACAGTAAGGAGACCCTGCCTTGCCACTGGGCTTTCCAGGCATGTGGGCTGGCCTCCTCTCCTCCAACTTCAGGACCTGACTAGACACGGGCACCTGGATTCATGCCACATCAGAGAGGCCTCCTGACATCATTGCTGCCTCCAGGTGGCAAAACCCTGATTCATACTTGCAACTCCCTCCCGCCTGGCCTCCCACTCAGCTCCCTTTCTGGTCTAAGGAACATGACTCATCCTCAGCCGTGTGTACCCATTCTCAATCTTTTCTCTGCCCACCACGCTCAATGGGTGACATCCATATTCATACACACTCTCAAAGGTTAAACCCAATTTTATCTAAACCTGGGTAGGATTTTTTCAGGAAATGAAAGCCAATGGTAAAAATAACTGTTACATCTCAATGCAATACAATGATTTGAAATTGGCATGACCACTGGTGTGGAGCAATCTGCCAGTCCTGGCTGCTGCACACATAGCACAGGCCTTGGAGAAGAATTCCTGAGTACTGGCTGTGACGCCACCCCTTCCTCTCCCAAATTAGTGAGGGTGACGTTATCACAGGGATAACCTTAGTAGTCATTGTCACTAAGCCTCATGCATATATTTTTATAGCAATTACCGTGTTTTGCTGTATGTCTGTTTTCCCAATCACATTTTTTGGTTAGTATCTCTAGTGCTCAGCACAGGACCTGACCTTGACCGAGACAGTGATTGCACTAATGAGTGAATGAACCCATTTTGCTGTGAAGCCTGAATGCCTCTTGCTCTGGTTCTAAGAAATCCCGCCTTCCTTCTATTCCTCTTTCCCGGGGCAGGCTGTGCTAGCTGCAGCCCTCTGCTGCTACATTCTCTAAACTCAGTTTCTCTCGTTTGGCCTGTTTGTGTTAGCCCAGCATCCCAGCCCTGACATCTTGGCCCCTTACCCACATTCCGTCTTTTCCAGTCATCAGGAGCCTTTGAGATATTCTCAAGAACTTTTTTAGAGTGTCAGATTTCGCCAACCTTCTCCTTCCCCTAGCAGGAGTTCTGAGTTGGCTCTCCACCTAGAGTTTGACTCTTTGACAGTATATTTGTGCCTTATCCACTTCTTTCATAATCACCCAGAGCGTGTAGCACAGGCCTGGATACAGTTAGGCCCATTTCCTTTGTGGCGTGTATCATGCTTTTATTAAATAAGTAACCATGTAGCTTGGCTAACATCTGTGCCTCCCATCTGTAGGCAAATACAGCAAGGACAGATATTCTAACTATTTTATTCACTGCTGTATCCCCAATACCTAGTACATGGTCCAATACACAGTAGAGCTCAATAAAGATGTGTGGTAAGAATGAATGAATGAATGAGTGAGTGAATGAATGAATGAGTGGACTGAATGATTGACCCATTACGACTTTGATAAACAGGGGATGGTTTTGTTTCTCTGAAAAGAAGCCTTAATACTGAAGGCTCTGTTAGTGAAAGGGAAAAACAGGCCTTGGGGCAGTTGGCGACCAAGAGCAGAGGTTAATGCTTATAGGGATCCTGTGTGCAGCCTGGTCAAGTGCAGGGGAGCCCAGTTTGGGCCCAATAGAGGGAACAAATGGCTCTGGGAGGGCTGAGAATGGGAGCAGGGATGGTGAGTCACAATTTCCCGCATCCAACCCACCAATTTCTCCCATAATCATATTTACTTTGGACCCTGTACTTTGTTCCCAGGTGATTTGGGGTAAAAGTGGAATTGGTTTATCTGTTATACCGTTCATGTGGATTAGTGGGTGGCAGAAACATTTCAAGAGGGTTATTGCTAATCACTCCCGATGCATGTGGGCTGGGGCAGGGGTGGCCAAAGCTGGCCTTTTGGGGGACAATCCCTGGGATTGTACCAATTACCCCAGCAGGCCCACACCTCCTCCTGAGACCTGGGCACAGCTGTGGCCCCTGTCTGGACAAGGGGCCCAGGGACAAAGCAGAAGGCAGAAGTCCTGGAGGCAAGAGGCTTTGGCAGCTTCTCTGGGGACCAGAGGGAAGCAGAAGGTCGATGGGCGATCTGAAGGGACCTGCTTAGCTCTTGTTATGCTCACTAGACCTTAATTAAGGGCTTGGTCTCAGAGCCCTGAGTGATGGGCACCAGGTCCCTGAGAGAATGGGGCTGGATCAAGACTGTTAAAGATCTAGACATGTTAAAGATTATGGTTAGTCTCCATATGTCATTCAAAGTAAAACAGTTAAACCATAAATAAGTGCAAAGGTCAACACAGTTCAGGTTTACCCCATGATAGTCACTAGTCACATTGATGCTTTTCTGCAAATATTGAATTCTTTAAAAAAACATTTTTTCTGGTTTTGTTTTGTGTTTCTGCATTAGTAATGCCATAAGCTCTTTCTTGTTGGTCTATTGAGGAATCCTTCCCTGATGAGGGGTCTGAGGGAGGGCCCTGTCACTGAGACCCAAGTGAGAACTGGGGAGATCTGAGTAAGGGTCTCTGGCTCATTGAGAGGCTGAGTGAGGGGCCTTGGCTGCTAAGTGAATGGAGGGAAGAGCTCTGATAACTGAGGGATCTATGCGAGGGTTGAGGAGCCTGAGGCAGGGGTCCCTGATCACTGAGGCAGTTGAGCTGGGACACCGTCACTGAGATGTCTGAGTGAGGGTCCCTAGTCACTGATAGAGCTGAGGGTTGGCTCTGGTCAGTGAGGGGCCTAAAAAGATGCTTTGGTCACTGAGGACCTGAAGAAAGGTCCCTCATCACCGAGGCCTCTGAGTCAGAGGCCCTGTTTACTGAGGGGCTTGGTGGAGGCATTTGGTCACCAAAGCTGAAGGGGAGGCTACCATCACAAATTCTTGAAAGTGATCAACGGGTCCTAAATGAGAGGGTCTACTCCATGAAAGGGTCAGGGGGAGGGGGGTGTTTCGGTCCCAGAGTTAGGGTCACTAGCTTTTGAGGGGACTGAAGGTGGGGGTCCTGGCTTTGAGAGGTTTGAAGAAAGGGCTCTGACCACTGAGACATGACTGAGGATCTTTGGTCAATGGGAAATATAAGTGAAGGGCTCCCTTCATCAAGTCTGGGCTCATATGGGTGGGGGAAACTGCCCAGTGCGGGGTCCAATAGCTGGGATTTCACAGCCAGATTAAAGCATAGTGGCCCTTAATTCCTCCTTCCCCTTCCTCCTTCAGCCTGACCTGCAGGTCTTCTAGTCCCCAGGAGATGGCACTGCAGCTTCAAGTGCGAACAGGGCTGCTGGCTTGGGTCCCAAGGTGGGGGTCCAGGTGCAAGCAGGTGAGACTTGGGAAAGAGAGGAAATTAGTTGCTCCCCCCCCCCCCCCGCCCCGACCAGAGTCCCTGGAGGCAGGGAGGAAGCAGGCTATGATGGCCACAGCAGATCCCTAAACACAGGCCACCTAGAGGCTGAGTCCTGTTATCACCAGACCAGCTGGTTCTAGTTCTAAATACAGTGTGACTTTTTATGTATGATTCATTCATACATTCACTTGTTCAGTAAGTGTACAACCAATACCTGACAGAATTTGTGCCAGGCACTGAGGATACAATGGTGATTAAACAAGATCACTGTTGTTGAGAAATCCATAGTCTAGGAGGTGAAACATTAATATAAACAAAATAGTTACAACAAATATGATGAGGACTGTAATACAGGATGCACACAATGCTGTGGAAGTCCAGGGAAGGAATGAATATAGAGTCTGAGGAGGTTGTGAATACGAGAGAAGAAAGAGGGGACTTTGACGCAGGGTCTCAAAGTATGAGCAGGGATTTGCAGGTATGAGGCAAGGTATGCGAGGTAGAAGCAGAAGTGTGAGTAAGGATGTGGATATGCCGAAGAGCCTGGGGTGTTGAGGGGTCTTTGTGTAGTCCCAAATGTCTAGGGCATAGGAAACAGGGTGGGAGTGGGCTGGGAGGATGGTGAGGAGTAGGAATGATGGATATGTTTGGGGGAAGATCATTAAGAACCTTATAGCCAATATTAGGGTTTTGGTCATGGTCCTTTAACAGATGAACAATGAGGAGTATTTTCAAGTAGGCAGGTGGAATATTCAGGTTTCTGTTTAATTCTTCTGGCAGCTGAGGTGTGGGGTGGATTAGAGGAGGAACGGACTGCATGCAGGAACCGACGTAGGCAACCAAGGTAGAATATATGAGAGTAAGTAAAGAAGGGAGATAGGGAGGAGAAAACAGATTTGAGGGGTATTTAGGACGGAAGATGAATAGGATTTTCTGCCAAAGTAGATGTGAAAGGTAAGGAAGAATGAAGAATTTGGGAAAATAATAAATGCTAACATTTACTAACCATTTAACATTTGTAATAATTTATCTCACTAATCATGACAGCACTCTATAAGGTAGGAATTATTACCCCCCTTTTCAGATGAAGAAACTGGAGCTCAGAGAGGCTATGTGACTTGCCAAAGGCCACACAGCTAGTTTTGTCCCCCACCTGGTTATCTTCAGCCTTATCCCTCTCCAGACCACCTTCCACACTGCCACCAGATTGAGCTTCAGAAAATCCTTCCTTAAAAACCTCCCATGGTCCTCTATTGTATATAGGATAAAATAAAGCCCAAGCATTTCACAGCTGCACACAAAGTCCTTGGCCATCCAGCCCTGCCACCCTCACCCTTTCCCCACCCCATTCTAAAGATCAGACAGGCAGGGCTGCTGGCAGCTCACTACAGGGCTTCTCCTTCTTGCCTGTTTGCACTGTATATGTGGCATGCTAGTGATGCACACCCCACTGGAAGCCTTCACACAGACCGGTCCTTCTGCCTCGTCCTCACCTACCTCCCCCACTGCCTGACCAACTCCTACTCATCCTTCAAGTCTCAGCTTAAACATCACTTCCTTAGGGTAGCCTTTTGTGACACGCTCAATCCCATGGTCTGTGTATAATATACTGTCACAGTACTTTTCTTTTATAGCATAATTATAATTAGGTAATTGTTTTCTTAATTATTGACTTGATATCAGTCTCTTCCATGAGACTATCAGCTCCTTGACAGGAGGGCCCTACTTAGGGATATTCATTGCAGCTTTTTGTAACAACAAAAATACCACGAATAACGAATTGGTTAAATAAAATGTGACTAAACATTCCTAGTAATGAAATATTCTGCAGTCATTAAAATGAATAAGAGCTCATGCCACCCTCCCTTAAATGCCACTCAGGACCTATTGACAGAGGATGAGAAGACCCAAACCTAATTTGCAGAAAGCTCTGCACAGGACACAGCCACCAGGGAGAAGTGGACGGGAGGAAGGAAAACCCATCATTCACACTGCCTAGGAAGATGGGAATGTCATTGCTCATAATTAGACTTTAATAATCACTCTCAAACGTTAGCTTCCTGACACCAAGATTCTTTGATTACCCAAGTCATTTCCACCAGGGGGTTGTAATAATGATTCCACTAAACTGGAAACTGGAAACCGGTCATTTCACATTTCTTATAACATACAGCAAAAAGGGGGAAAAAGTTGTTCTAGTATTGTCTAGGGTGATTAATCTTGACCACTATTGGAGAAAAGTGCTTTTTCCCCGTTCTCAGTGGTTTACTTCACATGGAGGGAGCTCCTCTAGAGTACCACTCTTGGCCTCTCTCCTCAGAAGAGAAGTCAATAACAGTCGAATGACTAATTTGAGAAGAACAAGATGAGCCTATTGGCTTAGCTCCTCCATTCGTCTCTTTGGGAGTCAGGCCGACCACAGAAGCATGCATTCTGTAGGACATATTAAAGGGCCTTGTCCCAGTGGGGAGACCTCAGTTTTCCAGCATGATCTATGACTGGGTGGGTAGCTTCTCTCTGTTTCTGGGGTTCACTATTAGAAAGTTCATTTATCCAATGATATAAGCCACCTTCTGCAATATTAACTTTATCAGTAATAAAAGTAGTCTATTGACTTCTACCTTTTAGTTGCTTTTGAACTCAGGAGAGGGAAAGAGGGGCTATTTATTGAGAATCCACAGAACTTCAACATCTGATTCACTGGACCAGGAACCTTAAGAAATAAACAGGGGGTAGAATTTGGGGATCCAACTAACATGTGAAGAAACTTTTGTGAGGCCAGGGTCCATAGCTTTAGGTTTGGACTTGACTAAGCATGTATTTGTGACCGCAGTGGTTTTGTGGAAGCTTACATTGAGGCAAGTGGCTGGCTTTTTTATGGATGGAGTTGGTTTTTATCAGTTGTAACTGGGCAGGCAGCTTCAGGTTTTCAGTGCCACATATGTGGGATTTTCTCCTCGGTGGGTCCCCACAACTCTCAGGATCTGTTTTTATAGAGGCAGGGCTGTGGGTTGGCCTTGGGGTACGTGGAGTGGATCTTTCTTGCCTTCAGCTAAAATACCTCTGTCAAAGAGCATGTGAGTGGCCTCAACATTCATAATGGCAAGGTTTAGCCAGACACCTCCCTGAGTGTGGCAGGGAGGGGATGGTTGGCTCAGCTGACAATGGCCTCAGTGGATGCCTGCTACACAGGAGCTAGCATGCATGTGCTGGCCACACTGCTCTCAGAAACGGCACAGACACAGCAAAAGTGAGAGCCTTGGGTGTAGTGTGCTGCAGTTTATCCCTGAACTCCACAGGCATTAGACTTGGCATATGTGCATGGGCCATGTGGGGGCCACAGAGAAGCTGGTAGGTTGCAGTGCCTTAAACAGGGGCAGCTGAACAAGGCTTCAATCTTGGAGAAAAGAGAGTCCTTCTGTATGTGAGCCTTTTAGACACGGGAGGTGCAGAACAATTATTCATCTGTTGTATTATTCATCAGTGTAGATAGGCTGCTCCAAATTTGATCCAAGAAACTGTTGTTTCCAAAATAATGTTGTTTTGAAATGACTTCACCCAAGAAAGGGAACCACGGAGGGACTAACCTCCTCTTACCACCTGTTGAGAAGACCAAAATGGATCAATAAAAAAGGGGAAAAGGAGATGCATCTAGATCTAATTGCTCTTAAAGAGGGTACCAGAACAGGGTGGGATGTCTAACTTATTATTGGCTCAAAAACAGTGATTAGGTCCTAAATAAATCTAACAAGATAGGAAAGTCTAGATTTCAGAGCTGACTGGAATGACTCCCTCAAAAGGAGTTCAAACTTTTAGGAGGCAGCTTCTCAGAATAAGAGAGACAGATCATAGTATGAGCAAATTAAAGACAAAGTTGTAACTTATGTTTTTTTGTGTGCCAGGAGTATTTTGTTGACTTTATTAGTTTATTTACTGAGGTCAGTAGCCAGAAAGGTGAACATTCTGATTCACCTCTGCAAATTTTGACTACAGTATCTTCAACTGCATGGGAATTAAAGACACTTTAAAAAACTCCACAACCACAATACCATTATGACACTCAAAATTTATTTTTTAAAATATTATTTATTATTCAATTAGCATTCAAATTTCCCAGATTATCTCTTACTTTTTTTCAACCTGTTTTTGGAATCAGAATCCAAATAAGATCCAATCATTAATATTAGTTTATGGATTTCTTAGATCTCTTTTAATCTATACGTTTCCCTTCTATCGTTTTTTTTCTTTGAAATTTATTAACTGAGGAACCTGGGTCACTTGTCCTGTAGAATGCATGCACGAATTGCTGTGATATCATTGAATATGTTTCTTTGTTTTACGTATTCCTGGTGAATTGGTAGTTAGATCTGAAGACTTGATCATGTTCCGATTTGATTTTTGATTTGACCCCTCTGGGGCAAAGGGGTCACTTCTCTGGTAAATTTGAGAAGAATGAATTGGGCATGCTCGACACCACTCCTCTGACTCCCCCAGGATACACACATTCTGCTCTCCTCTTCCATGAAGTAAAATTTAAAGGGGTCTTCCTTGGATAGGGATGGGGGATGGGGTGGGAAGCAGGGAGAGCTATAGTTTTTTTTGCACAGTCTGTGAGTAGATGGTTAGTTTTCCTAGTCCTGGAGTTCAGGATCTGAAGGCCATTTACTAAATGATATAGCCACACTTGCCAATATCAACTTTATCAGTAGTATTGTTATTCTGATCTCTAATTTGTCCTATTCTTTTGTATTATTTTCCGATTGATTCAGAACTTGGGCAGGGAACAGGGGGTTGGTATTATTTATTGGAGCCCCTAAACTCTACAGCAACCACCAAGGATAAATAGACTAGCTACTTTTATTAGACAAGCTTCTCTGCCTGCCTTGCCCACAGACCCTGTAAGAGTCAGCCATACTTACCATGTTCATCTCCTTCCCTCACCCTGGGCAACAACTGATTGGACCTGACCCAAGGCTATCAGTTAGATGCTCACTCTTTTTATCTCTCAAGAAATTCAACTAAGACACAATGACTGTAATCGTTTGACAGTATGCACTTGAGCTGGATTGGGATAGATACTTTCCCACCCTGTGCATTGCTAATAAGCAGCATGGAGCAGGCACATGGAGGGGAGTGGAGATAAGAGATGATGAGGCCTTTGAGAACCTGAGGGAGAAGCCTGGCTCTCTGATTCCCTTGTTCTAGTCCTCCAGGCTTTTCTTGTTCTTAGATTCTGTGACATGGTCATTTGACCCCCAAGGTTATGTAATGGAGGAAATTATACTCACCAGACTTGCTGAAGAGAGAGCACTATAGGTTTTTTGGAAGAACTTTCGTGATAGGCTCATTTGAGTACAAGCTGAGAAGCCAAGGGGTCTGACTATGGGCAAAACATTTGCAGGATAAAGGAAAAGCATTTGCTGATTGTTCTGGAGAAGGAGGGAAGAAAGAGAATAAGAGCGTGGGGTAGAGTCTGAGACATTGATGTGACACTTTCCATGACCAACCCTCCAAAACTTCAGAGTTCTTATCTCTTAAAACAAGAGACTTTCAATTTTCTTAGTGAAAATTGATGAAGGGGCTATGCTTGACACCCAGAATCATGTGGAAGAATCAAGGCAGCAAGAGGGAGTGTGGGAGCCCTGAGTGTGTGTGGTAGGAGTGTATCAGAGTGTGTAGAACTTTGAACTTGAAATGGGGTTTTAGAACTAATTGTAACCAGATGATATCTGGTCTCTTTGAATGCCCAGCCTCCCTCACTTGCACTTTTGGATGGCAGTGTCCTCTAATCTATTTGAAAACCCAAAAGCTTCAATCTTATTGCCCTTCAAATTTGTCCTCTCTGCAGTGCTGTCCTATCATCATGGCTATATCCCCCCTGCTCTCAGTTTGGCCTGTCACCACCAGGAGCTCCATGTTATAGCCCTCTTGATATCTCTCTCCAATCAATCAAAGGAAGAGACGGTTGGGCAGATCTTTCTTCCCCTTCCAGTTCTCTCCCTCTAATCTTTCCAAAATTACCAACAGCCTATGTGGTTACATGTGGGTTTCTTCACTGAAGAGTTGAGGCAATTTCAGAAGGGGATTCAATGTCAAAGAAGGGAAAGATAAAGGGCTCCTAACATAGGCTTTCTCTTTACTTCTCAAAGAGATGATACCTACAGATCTAGATCTTTCACACCCTCCCTGGCTTTTAGATGTACAACTTTTTCTTCTCCATGGGCCTCCTTTTTAAATTTGCTCCACTTGAAACTCCATGAACTTTCACACCTCTCATAGGAAGAGTCTCCCATCTTGGACATCTCTGTCCAAATTCACCACTCTTATCCTACCCCAAAGTCCTAAATCTGAGTGTGCCAATTTGAGGTGGGGCCCCAAGACTTTAGTCAGTTAAAAATGATGCCTATTGTCACCCATGTCTTGCAGAATTTTGTGTATAGGGGTAGGGGTAAGAGGGGGGCTGAATAAGAAGAGCCTCTGGGTCTGTAGTTAGTTGTGGATTTAGATCTTCCTGGTCAGATTTCCTTTTCAATATTCTTACATGTGTGAGTGGGAATCATGTCAGTTCACTTGAGTAATAGAATTGTTATATTAGCTCATGCACTGCTCCCAGGAACAGACATTAATTTCTAGAGAGTACAATCTAAACCCATATTGAAAAAGGATATATTTCCTCAATTAGAGGGGCATCTTGCCTTTTTTCCAGAGTTAGTGGGCTTCATTACTGTGCATAAAAGAGGTCTGGTTTCTTTCCTGCTCTGCCTGAGAAGCTATTGAAATAATAAATAGGCTATATTATCCTTTAATGGCTCCTCCCTTTTGTTAATTCAGGAAGGGCTCCAGACTCAAAAAATTGTTTCAACAGTCTGCTTTGGGGGCTGGAGTAGCTGCCAATGCTTTTACAATAAACTCACCTTCACTTAAGTTAACCAAAACAGTTTCTGTTCCTTGCAAACAACTGATCCTTGTCTAGAAGAGAAACGGATTCTGGCAAGTAGGTTTGCAAGCAATAGAGCCTCAGAGAATGTGGATACTGTCCCTGGCATCACTGCATGGTGCTGAGTGGTGAAGATTCTCTCATCCTGGGAAGAACAGTTTGGTGAGGCCTAGCCAGCTTGTGTGGGCTTCTGTTCATTGCAAAAAAGTGATGCCTGAGTAGAATCCACTATAATAGAGGCAGGGAGAAAGGCCTCTATTATAGTGGATAGAATGTGAGATGGGTAGAATGTGAGAAATTCTGGCATGTTGTGTGGTAAAGGTTAATGAAAACATTAGCACCATTCTAGGCTAGTTCACCAAGGGTTCTGACTCTTCTGGTATAAAGGTTTGGGTCAGTTCACCTGGTGAAGAAACCCTAACCAGTGTAGGTACTGGTTAAAAACAATGGGCAACATGAGATGCGTTATACAGGACAGACAAAATAAAGATCAGCTTTACTTCTTTTTTTTTTTTTTTTTGTGAGGATGATCAGCCCTGAGCTAACATCCGATGCCACTCATCCTCGTTTTTTTTTTTTTTTTTTTTTTTTTGATGAGGAAGGTTGGCCCTGAGCTAACATCCGTGCCCATCTTCCTCCACTTTATATGGGATGCTGCCACAGCATGGCTTTGACAAGCAGTGCGTCAGTGCACGCCCGGGATCCGTACCTGTGACCTCGGGCCACCGAAGTGGAGCGCGTGCACTTAACTGCTTGCGCCACTGGGCCTGGCCTAGACTTACACTCAACCATCCATTTCTTATCCAATTGGTGTTGGATTTTTATTTGAATTTAAATCTAGCTTATTTTTGTTTTGTTTTGTATATGTTTAACTCAGTCTGGTTTTATGAGATTTTTAACTCTAGTCTTAACCTGTACTTCCCTTTCTCTCTTTCTTTCCTTTTTTCTCCTAATATTTTATATTTAAAATCTTCTCTATTTATTTTTTCCCTCTCATTCTAATGGTCCCAGATTGACTAAAAGAATGAGAGAGAGACTCCCTGATTTAGAAACATAAGCTTTGATCAAGGACTAGGTAGCACAGGCTGCTTTCTGAGAGGCAGACCACGTGAGGCTGTCAGGAGGTCTTTCTGCATGCCGTTCTCCAAGATCCAGGTCCCACAAGGTTTGTGCACTACGTAGGTAAACCGCAGGGTTCCCCTATGGTGATTGCTTTCAGTTTCAACCAAGCCACTGTGGCTTTGGCCTCTTACGGCATCATATAGAGTCTAAAGTTCTAGATCTAGCCTGGGATCATGGGCAAGTTTAAATAGTTCAGCCATAGAAAAAGTTTATTGTTGTCCTTTCCCCACTCACTTGTGTAGATAAGACAAATCAAGGCCTGTGAGAGGTCTAAACAGAGAGTTATTTACAGAAGGTGAAATAGACCCAAAGCAAAGCAATGCATTCATTCCTCTCATTTCTCAACCTTTGTTGCCAGGATATCCCTGTGGTCTGAAGACCACTTCAAGGTGGGCATGTCTGGCAATGAATGTGTTGGTGACTTCCCTTCCACTGATTGTGTTGGCTTCAGGGAAAGCCCAGGACCATCAATTCAACAAGCAGCATTCAATACTCCAAACATTGTAGCCTTGACCTGTAACCAGGCTCAGTACACCTATCATGTTTCCCCCACTCCTATCATTGATTCTCACTGGTCTCTCTTCTGGAGGTTGCTACATTAGAAGCAGAGGCTTAACTCTTATTAAAACTTTACTCCTGAGCCAGCCCTGATGGTCTAGTGGTTAAAGTTTGGCTCTCTCACTGCTTCGGCGGCCTGGGTTCCTTTCCAGGCTGTAGAACCACACCACCCGTCTGTCAGTTGCCATGTTGTGGCAGTGGCTCACATAGATCTAAAGGGGCTTATAACTAGAATATACAACCATGCACTGGGGCTTTGGGGAGAAAGAAAAAATGCTTCACTCCTGAGGCTGTCATTGCAAGCATGATCCAGGTCTTGTTGGTGCTCTACCTTGCTTAGCAAAGCAAACTCTATTTTTTTTCAATCAATAAATTTCATGTTTTAGGTTCTTCTGTGCTGGACACTTGTTATGAAAACTAAGAACTAAAATATCTGCAATAACTAGTTGCAGATAAGTGCAAGGCTATTTACTGTTTTATTCAAAATTGCATGCTACAAACTAAACATACTCATCTTTCTCATAACCCTCATATCCCTTTTTCAGGGTGAGGTAGGCTTACAGCGAACATCTTGACTATTTTCACTGTATAAATGAAGGGAATCTTGTTCCTTGGGCACATAGAATTTTTATAATGCTTCCCCAAAAAGGATAAAATCAATAACAATAATTCCCATCATCAAGGTAAACCATGCTGGAAGGCATATATTTTTGAGAGTGCTGATTCATATCCTGAAGCCTGGGACCACTTCAGAAACTACTCTTCTGTATCCTTATCTACCAATTTTAAATGCTGATGGAAGAAATCCCTTCTCCACTAACTGCTCTGTAATTTCATTGATATTGATCATTTCTTGTTCAGATGTGGCTTTCAGGTGAAATGGAAGATTTCTTTGTCTCATATCTCAGAGAAACCCGTGGAATTGTTATTAGTAACATTTAGGGGGGACATTCACCCCATGGGCTGGTATGAACTAGAGACGCGCAGTCCAATATGGTAACCACTTGCCACATGCGGCTGTTAAGCTCTTGAAATGTGGATTGTGTGACTGAGAGTTTAAAATTCAGTCAATTTTAAATTTAATTTAATTTAAATTAATTAAAATTTAAATTTTAACAGCCATGTGTGGCTGGTGGCTATCATATTGGACAGAGCAGGGCTAGAGAAATCCTGGGATGAATTTAGAAAAATGGGTTTTGGGTCACTCTGCTTGTATCAGGCTTTAATCTGATTTCCTGAGGATACTTCAACTCCTTACTTAGGTGCAAAGAGCAGTTTCTATACTTCTTTTGACGATTCACATTGTAATTTTACAACCTTCATAAGTACAGCAGCATCCAGACACTACATTTTTCTGTCCTCATAAATTTTCCCATTCTAGTCAGAGCCATGTAGTATATGGTCTTTTCAATATCTTGTACAAATTTTCCAGTTGTGGAAGTATGAATAAGTAAATTTCTCTCTTTCTCCCTCCCTCCCTCCCTTCCTTCCTTCCTTCCTTTCTCTCTCTCTCTCTCTCTCCCTCCGTCCCTTCCTCCCTTCTTTCTTTCTTCTCTCTCTCTATCTCTTTCTTCTTTTTTGACATAAATCTTTAGTCCACATGAATAGGACAGCTCCAGCTCCCACCTACAGTCCCCCTGCCCCCCGACATTAGCTTCCCGAGCAAACTGACCTTTAACTGAATTTACTTTGCTGGGACACAACTCCAAGACTGCTCATTGCTCTCTGGCCCATTTATTGTGGGGCTTAGATGCAACTTGGTGACAGGAAGGATATCTAAACCTTATGCCCTGCCTATGCCAATTAATATTGTCTTCATCCAACTCCCCACAATAAGGAGGAGTCATGATTAAACTGCAGCTCGCTCCCACAAACAGACAAATTGAATAGCTGGTGGTAGACTGATTTTGCATAGTATATTATCTCCAGGGGACTCAGGGGATTACTGTGATGCCATCACACTTAATTGGATGGGATTTTGATACCAAAAATCTGGGGTTCCAGTCTCAAGGGCCATTTTACCAGCCTCAGGGATCATTCTCACCCTCGAACGAAATGGGTGAGCTTGCAGACCTATTAAAACATTTTTCCCTTTTCAAATCCTCTCAACTGCCACACCTGGCTGGTATAGTGAACGGATTGTTATCCATATGGTCTGAGTCTGAGAGCTTTCTCTTCTGCTTCTAAAAAATCACTGAATCCAAAAAGGGTAAGAAATGTCCAGCAGGGTACTTTGTGTGATACAATATTGCTAAATCATGCCATTTGCCTTCTGGAAGAGCCAATGCTATCTTTTTCCGGAGTAGGCTCACTTCTCCCACTTCACTAGTAGAATCGATTAGCAACAATCTCCCCTTTAGACACCAAACAAATCATAGTTACGTTTTCAAACAAAATCTCATAACTAAACACCATCCCACTAATGTACTGCTAAATCTAATAAGTCAAATTATTTCCCAGTTGTGGTAGATGACAATGGTAGATTTGTGGTAGATTATATTTCCTAGTTGTGGTGGCTCATAAGGACTTCTCCTTTTTTGGGCCCAGCCCCCGATACGCAGGGGGATGTTTGTACCAAGATAAAAGCAGTTGCAGGACTCCAGCTACATACAGCTTCCTGCAAGTCACCGCAGGTCTGGAATTGCCGCCCATGGCATCTTTGTCAAGCCCCTCTTCAGTGCCCATTCTATCGCTCAGTCTAGAGAGCTGCCTATGCGAGGTGGGGCACACCATTCCCTAATGATCTGCCCTGTCTTTTATTATGTGTGCAGCAAAATATGTTCCCGGAACAGAGGCTGTAGTTGAGAAACGCCATGTTAGTTCAAGGTAGAAGGCTGCAGTGGCTTTGTGGTGGCTCCTCAGTGACTTGTCTGAGAATGTAACTCGAATCCAGGCGAGGCCTGCCCCCTGTCAGAGCCCGTTGAATTCCTCAGGTTACAGAAAGAGGTTCAATAGAGTCTATTAAGTAACTGCTTCCAGACTTTTTGCCTTTTGGAATGTCCCAGGACATTTTTGCAGGAGGAGCCCAACTCCCACATCCTGACAACTGGCTCCAGCAGCAATCACATACTCCATAATTCTGGGCCCCTGCCAACCTTGGTTTCCTCTCAGGTGCATGGTGCTCTGATGCACCTAGTGTGCTTCAGCCAAACAGCCATCCATGGCATATTGATGGATTTACTCAGTTGTTAAAATGTTTTTTTCTGCCCCTAATCCTTTGGATAGGTGTCTCTATGTGTAATAGTTTCCTACGACTGCTGTGACAAATTACTGCAAATTTAGTGGCTTAAAAACAACAGAAATTTATTTCTTCACAGTTCTGGAGGGCAAAAGTACAAAATCAGTGTTGGTAAGGCCATGCATTCTTGGAAGGCTCTGAGGAAGAATCCTTTCCGGGCCTCTCTCTTGGCTTCTGGTGGCTGCTGGCGATCCTTGGTGTTCCTTGGTTTCTGGCTGCTCTCCAGTCTCTGTCTCAATCGTCACATTGCCTTCTTTTCTGTGTCTCTGTGTTTTCTCCTCTTCTTATAAGGGCACCAGTCATTGGCTTTAGAGTCCACCCTAAATATAGGATGATCTCATCTCAATATCCTTAATTACATCTGCAAAGACCCTATTTCCAAATAAGGTCACGTTCACAGGTACTGGGTGCTAGAACTTGAACACATATTTTTTGGGACACTATTCAACCCACTAAAATCTGAAATTAAAAAATAGCAGTTTGAGTGAATAATACGCCTGATTCTTGTCATTGGCACTCCCAAACCTCTTGATCATAATATAGCATTCCAGGATCTTCCGTCCATTTGGTTATTTTGATTTCTGGAGTCAGTACAGATTCTCACTTCCTGTTGCCCCAAACTTATAGCTCTTTTAATTGCCAGTGGCACAGAGCTCCCTCATTGTGTGGGACGGCCTTACTCCTTCCGTAGACAGGATGTCTGTGACAAAGGGTGGAAGGTGGTGCCTGTCCACTGAGGCTCATTCCTTATTAAATGCGTGGTTCTGCCTGTGCCGCACATTGTTGGTTACTTTTGATTCAAAGGTTAAGCTCCTGTAGGATGCCCCAGTTTGTCTGGGCAGCTGAAATTTTTTTTCCACTTAATAATCAAAGACTGTTAGGCTGTATTGCTATGTGAGACAAAGGATTCCAATTTATAAAACAACCCAGCAACCCCTGGTGAATCTCTCCACCAGCATCTAGTAGTAAGCCAGCAATTGTCTTTCAAAAGCAGTATAATTCTCAGCTGCTGGAAGTATTGTCTTAATCCAAGACCCTAAATACTTCTGCTATATTTTTGCTTCTAGGATCTGCCGTCCCTCCGCCTCTCCCCAAATCGTCCTTGTGGGAGAGGCAGAAATCACAAAACCTCAAGTTTCATCCTTCTTTCTGATTTATAGGGCCCAAGGGGTAGAGCTGACCAGACTGTGGCTCGTAACTTGGCTAGGGTCAGTCCCTGAGGCTCCTCTGAATCCTATGCAAAGTATGTGGCCTTTTGGATAACCCACGATACGAGCGTATAAGAATTTCAAGGTGGAGCATATGCTGACTCTAAAACCCAAACACCCCCATGAGCTGCTGTTCTTTGTTGCCATGGGAGGTAGTGCACGTGTTTCACTCCCTGTCACAGGTTTACGTCTGACTGCTCCAGTTAATCCTTGTCTGCTGGATCCCTCACTGCTGGTCCCCAGACATGATGGCACATACTCAGCCCCGTCACCCCACCGCGTATGATGTTGAGAACTGCAGTGCTTCTGCCACTTTTGTTTCAGAGAATCTTTGCAACATCATACAGTGGGGCACCTGACCATTGAGAAAAGAAGAAAGAAAACAGGAATGCAGAATGATACTGCCTAGGGCACTGTAACCTGATCTGTCTCTTTCAGAGGTTTCTTGTACCTTCCTCCTACTCCAAGTAAAGGGAGCACCCAACTGTTCTTGATTACCGGCAGACACAGAGGGCCCCCTGGAGCAGATCTTTGTGAGACAGATATATTCCAGGCAGGTCCAGGCCTGATGAAAGTGGATTTTTTTTTTTTTTTTTAAAAGAAAGCCAATCCTTCAACCCTGCCTCATAGTATGCTATATTCTGGGAAGGGTATGGGCCAGTGTATGAAAAGAACCCTTGACAAGCAGGGTGGGCAATACCTTTGTTTTAGTTTTTTAAAGTGTTTGTTAGCTCAACTACCACAGCATTTCACTAATTTTTGCAAGATCCATTATATTTGGGCAACTGTTAATTTAATTGTCTACATTCTACAAAGAGTCTTCAGGTTCTATTAACTTTGCCTACAGAGAATTTCACACTTCCAGAGAATTAACTGGGGAGGCCATTTAGTAGGGGGCCATCCTAGGGAAGATGATCCTGTGATACTGATGGTGATTAGTCAATGGATATATAAGTTTCCCAGGGTTATCAAACTCAATGACCACAAACAGTGGCTTAAAACAGCAGAAATTTATTCTCTCATAGTTCTGGAGGCTAGAAGTCTGAAATCAAGGTGTTGGTAGGGCCATGCTCCCTCCAAAGCTTCTACAGGAGAATTTTTCCTTGCCTATTTTTGTTCTGGTTGCTTCAGGCATTCCTTGGCTTCTGGGAGCATCACTCCAATCTCTGCCTCCAATGTTACATGGTGTTGCCTGTGTCTCTTGTCCTCTTCTTATAAGGACACCAGTCATGTTGAATTAAGGGCTCAGGCTTAGCTGTAGTATGATCTCATCTTAACTTGATTACACCTGAAAAGACCCTATTCCCAAATAAGAACATATTCACGGGTATCAAGATTAGGACTCGAAAATATCTTTTTTTGGGACACAATAAACCCACACCAGTGGATTTCCACTTTTTATCCTCACACCAAGGAGTTTGAGGGAGTGGGTACAGCCACACCCCTGATATAGAGAACAGAAATCTTTAAATTAAGATCAGGTTATGTAACCACAGGCCCATTTAGAGCCAGTTCAAACAGACGTCATTCCTTATCAACAGAGTGATTAAGAAACCGTCTTTCAGAAAATTTGCAAAGTTATATAGCCAGAGCATGTGCAGAAGAAGAAATCTTGACCAAAAAATGACTGCAGAACCAAAGATTCTCCTCCCCACAGAACCAAAAGACCGGGACATGACTGACACTGAAAAGTCCGACTCTTATCAGAAATGAGGGGTAGGTCATTCAGGAAGATCCAGTGTTAAAATTCCTTCCTCATCTTAGCATAAAAGTTTAGAACCTCATAATAAATGTTCAGAACCTTACCATAAATGCTTGAAGCCCATCAACCAAAACCTGTCCTGCCAGCATTTCCATGTGCCAGCCTATTCTCCCTAACCTCTTAAATTTTGTCCCAACTCTTGAATTGGGGAGAAAAATCTGAGGGCACATGTCCCCTGTCTCCCTGCAGATCGACCTCCCAGAATAAAGCTGAATTCTTTTCCCAAAAGCTGATGCTGTTTATGCACATTGGGTAGGAGAACCCCATTTTTGTGCAGTAACAGTTACACTGCCTCAGAGGGTATCATTCTGCCTCCTTATTCACTTTCTCCTTGTCTCATCCTTATTGGAAACTGCAACATGGCTTTGTCTTGGATAATCCACGATCAAGGTCACACTACTATAATGTCTGTCAATTTGGACTTTCTTGACTCAGGGCATACTTCTGCATTGCCCCAAGTTATTTTAATCCACCTCATGGGCTTCTATTTTCCAATCTCAGCCAGTTCCTATGGCTTTTATGCTTGAGGTTTTGGGGAGACCAGTAGAACCATCAGTGGCTTTATTGCTAAGTTTTAAGGTCCTCCTTGTCCTACACATCCAGAGAGGGATTTAGCAGGTCTCTAAAAAATATCTATCCACATAGTTCTTGCTTCCAAATGCATTGGACTCTCTTAGCATCATTCCTTAAGACTGGTGATTCTTTTATAGGCTTTTTGTTTTAGATATTTTGATTGACTATCTATTCCTAGCGGTGCTCAGGTTTTTTTTGTACAGACATCCACTTTTCCTCCCATACCACCCATATGCTCCTGGGGAAGCTGAACCTACTCTGCTCAATTTGTCAAAGGTAATTATCAGCTTTCTTGTCAGTGATAGGTTAAGGAACTCAGGCTGAAGCCCACCAATGCATGACATTTTCCTAGCCATAGAATTAGGTTCTGGAATGCCATGTAACCCAGTGGAAGGCAAGTGGAAAAATTCTGGGGGGCTTCTGGGAAGCAAATGTCCTAAATTTTAAGATGGTCCCCTCTTTTCTCTTGATCTTGTGCAGAGATGTAAGGCCTGGAACTGCTTTAGCCACTTTGCTCCCAGCCTGGGAATGAAGCTGACACCTGTGGGTGGTGCAGTGGAGAGAACTGTAGAGAACCAGATTTGGAGCTGTGACTGACCCACACTAAATCATCACTCTACAAGGGTCTTTTCCAATTGTTTGTATGGGATTTCCCATTTCTAAGAACTGTTTGCATTGGGTTTTCTCTTCTCTCAGTTTGAAAGCATTTTAACTGGCACATTCTGATGGGTCTCTCAGAGCAAATATAGATCCACTGGAAGAGATGGAGATTCCCATCAGGATCCCAAGGGAGTCCATTTTCTTTTGTGTTAGGTAGAGGGGTCAGGCTCCATGACCTTGTATTTGTAGAAGTCAGTCATCAACTTAGCATCACCAGATTTCTGGCAATGGTTACCTGTCCTCTGCTGTACTTCTGTGTACATCAGAACTTGGGTCCTTTCAAGCCCATGTAACTACCCCCTGAGTGATTGAGTTCCTTCCACAGGTGTTATAGAGTGGCCCTTAAAGATTGGGTGAGGAGAGGAAGAAGGAGAGCGATCATCAGGATCAATGGATTGCTTGGACTTCTGACCCTACAATCAGTTTACCAAGTATTGCTCAAGACAAGACACGGGATTTTCCAAATCGATGACATTACAAATTCATGATCCACATCATTTACTGGAGTCTCCATGCTCACTCTCTCCCCCTTTACAGCAGCAGTTTCAAATCTTCACTCACAGAAGATATTCTCACCTGTTTCCACAGAAAATATTTTTTTTTTTTTTATTTTTTTTAAAGATTTTATTTATTCAGTTTTTCCCCCCAAAGCCCCAGTAGATAGTTGTACGTCATAGGTTCACATCCTTCTAGTTGCTGTACGTGGGACTCGGCCTCGCGTTGGACGGAGAAGTGGTGCCTCGGGGTGCTCCCGGGATCCGAACCCAGGCCGCCAGCATCAGAGCGCGCGCACTTAACCGCTAAGCCACGGGGCCGGCCTCCACAGAAAATATTTAAAAATCAGGCAGGAGCCACAACTAACTTCCATGAAAACTAACACATAGCAGCTCCTACTCTAACTCTTTTAAGGGTTTCAAAAGAACAGGTGTCTTGCCTGCCCTCCAAACTTGGGGTACAGGAGCTAGATGCTGCTGGGCTTCACCCATGAAGCCCAAAGAAAGGGAGGGAAGAGAACAAGAAGAAAGAAAACAGGGTGGTGCTATCCAACAGTAAGAACTAGAGACGCAAGAAATGAGGCCTGCGGCTAAACCAGGCGATGACTATTAGGCAAATACTAGAGGATGCCCCGCCTGCCGGCCCACTTTGCGCAGCCTGCCCGCCAGAAAGCGAGGCCTCAGGCTTAGGCAGTCACGTCTGTAGCGGAACATCGGAGAGCCTCTGTCTACCGCGCCCAGCCTGGGGCGCACATACAATCCTCAGAGGCGTGGGAGGCCCAGGGCAGGCGGCTGCAGGGGCCCCACTGGTTATCCCTTTGCCGCGCTCACATAGTTTCTCTGCCCACTCGATGCATACCACAAAAATTTCCATGGCTTGCTCTTTGCAGTGGGGAGAGTATGTTCCAGAAAGAGGCACACCAGGGAATTGGAGCAGAGGAGGGGCACTCAAATTCAGTCAGAGAGTTTGCGGGGTGGGGTGGGGCGGGCTCTGGGCCAACCTGCCTCCCCGCGGGTCCTCGGGGCGGGGCAGCAGCAGGGGGGGCACTTCCAAAGGACCTCGCCTCCGACATCCCGTCCCCCGCCCTCCCTCCGGCCTCCCGAAGAGGCCAACTCCGCCTGCCTGAGTCACGGCTGGGGCTGGGGAGGAGCCGGGGAAAGGCGGCCCCAGCCCAGAGCGCAGCCAGCGGCCGCGGGGAGAGCAGGCTGGGCGGTCGGGGATCATGGGGGAGAGCGCGCTGGAGCCCGGGCCTGTGGCCGGAGCGCCGGCGGGGGGCCCCGTGCACGCCGTGACGGTGGTGACCCTGCTAGAGAAGCTGGCCACCATGCTGGAGGCGCTGCAGGAGCGGCAGGGGGGCCTGGCTCGGAGGCAGGGCGGCCTGGCGGGCTCCGTGCGCCGCATCCAGAGCGGCCTGGGCGCGCTGAGTCGCAGCCACGACACCACGAGCAACACGCTGACACAGCTGCTGGCCAAGGCGGAGCGCGTGGGCTCGCACGCTGACGCCGCCCAGGAGCGCGCCGTGCGCCGTGCGGCCCAGGTGCAGCGGCTGGAGGCCAACCACGGGCTGCTGGTGGCGCGCGGGAAGCTCCACGTCTTGCTCTTCAAGGTCAGTCACCTCAGGCGTCCCCCAGTCCGGGGCCTTTCCCTGCTCTGAGCCACCATCGGCGGCTCCCCTCTCCCATCCGCCTACTACACCCACATTCCTGACCCTACCCTCCTCCCGCAGCATGGAACTGATTTCCAGAGAGCCGCACCCACTTCCCACAACCCTGCCGCATCCCTCCCTCACACGCCTGAACCCAGCCTGGCCAATCAAAGGCCGCTCAGCTCTAGCTCAGGCCACGTCCACGGAATTGGCTCCAAGTCCCAGCCCATCCCCAGAGGGAAATAACGGCGGTGGACGTGCATCCTCCAGTCCTTGCCCTGGCGGCCGCTATCCTGTCTCACGCCCCTAGCTGGGTCCCACCTACTTTACAAACTTCTGCAGTTCACCCCTAGCTCTCCCTCCCTCGCTCCACCCCCGCCCCCCACTCTCCTGAGCCTGCCTTTTCTTTCCCACTCAGGCTGCGGAGGCTAAGGGTGGGGCGGGTTCCCCTGGTGTAATTGAGGAATGAGGCGCAGGCTGGTGCGGGGTAGGGGGCTGCCCAGGTCAGTGCTGTGTCCATCACATGCAGGAAGAGGCTGAAATCCCAGCCAGCGCCTTCCAGAAGGCACCGAAGCCCTTAGGACCGGAGGACCAGTCCGAGCCCAGCCCAGAGCTGCTGGAGGCCGAAGTTGGGGAGAGCTCCGACGAGGAGCCGGTGGAGTCCAGGGCGCAGCGTCTGCGGCGCACCGGGTTGCAGAAGGTACAGAGCCTGCGAAGGGCTCTTTCGGGCCGCAAAGGCCCTGCAGCGCCAACGCCCACGCCTGTCAAGCCACCTCGCCTTGGGCCTGGCCGGAGCGCTGGTGGCCAGCCCGAAGCCCAGCCTGCACTGGAGTCCAAGCAGGAGCCAGAACCTCCGCAGGACGCCGAGGAAGATCCCGGGAGACCCGAGGCTGCTGAAGCAGCTGTGCTCCAAATAGAGAGTGCGGCCTGATGGTTGGTGCTGCCGGCGTCCCTTGTGCCTAAGCCTAGTCCCAAAATAAATCTTCCTCTCAAAATGCAGCATTCACGCCCAAATAAGGAGTGAATCCTGCATCCACAACCCAGCTCTGGGCTCTCCCTTCCTGGCCCCTTCAGCCTAGCACCTTGTGTCCTCTAAAAGAGCATTCACGCACACCTGTTTGCACTCACCATCAATAAAAGGAATGTCACCTAATCCAGATTCTATGTAAAGAGGTTGGGGGAGAAGGCTGTGCAAGGAATAAGACAGACGGTGGAACCTGGAATGTAGCTTCAATTCCAAACAGACCATTGCCTGATTTCTCCAGTTTCCACTGAATCCTGGGCTGTGCTCCACTGGCGCATAGAAATATCCTGCTGGCCACTTGCTCCTTAAGCACTTTCCTCATGGGGAAGCATCCAGTACAGTCCCTTGCTGTAGGTGCTCAATACATGTCAACTAGCGATTGTCCTCGTAGTCTCTTCTTCCTCTACACCTCTTAAAAGTTGAGTTTTCCAGAATTCTGTTCCCAGCCCTCTTCTCATTCTGGGTACTCCTCTGTTGACATTCACTCCCAAGTCTCTCCTACCAGCCACATACACCCCAGACCACTGTCTTGAGCTGCAGTTGAAAAGTACTTCAAACTCAATGTGTCCAAAAGAAACAATCTATCTTCTACCTTTTAATTAAGTTCAATTTCAATTCAATGGCTATTTATTGAGCACTTCCTATGTGTCATTCAAAATTGCTCCCCCTCTTGTGTTTTCTTTACCAATGAATGGCACCATCATCCACACAGACCCCTGGGAGTCCTCATTGGCTCCTCCCTCTCTGTCGCTCCCCTACCGCAAGGAAACAGTTATCCTGTTGCTTTGCCCTCTGCAATCTGTCCACTTTTTTAAATACCCATGGCCACTGCTCTATTTCAGGCCTTATCTTTCACTGGATTATTATTTGAACTGCCAATCTGATCACATCACCCTCCTGATCCAGATGCTTCAATGGCCAATGGCTCTCCATCACATTTAGAATAATGTCCAAGCTCTTGAATGTTACTTTCAAGGCCCTTTGTGATCTGGTCCCTGCCCATTTTTGTAGTGTCACCTCTTGCCACTTCCCCTCATTCTATTATTGAATCACCCTGGACTATGTGTTCTCTTTCTCATCTCTACTGTCCTGCAAAACTCAGCAAGGTACCCCTGTTTCTGGACCAGACGCTTTTCTTCCTTGCCCCCAAATTACCACCTGCACACCTCAGTGCATTAATCGTGATTGTTTGCAATTTCTCTCCTCTCCTCCCCCTCCACTAGACTGTGGTTCCTTTGCAGTAGGGACAGTTTTATTCGTTTCTGTATTTCCCATACCAAATACTATGACTGGTGCACAGTAGGCCCTCCTGAAGCAAGAGCGTCACAGAAGTGAGAAGTGGAGGGGGGTTGCCTAGGGATGGGAGCATGGTCATCCACTCATTCATTCAGTCATTGTCGTATAAAAATATTTTTTGGTACCTTCTGTGTTCCAGGCCCTATGCTAGGTCTTATGAACACCAAGATGACAATCCCTTCTGATGCCTCAGAGTTTAGGGAGGTAGAAATACATAATGAATGATATAAATGCAAGGATAGTTATACAGAGGTTATTTTGAGAGGAAAGAGGGAAGGGACAAAACCTAACCTGAAGCAGGAAACATGGGGGCTGTTTAAGGAAGTGTTCTTAGAAAAGGTACATTGTGGGATGGAAAACAGGAAAGGTGAGGGGCAGCAGAGCTCAGCGGTTAACAGTTTGGCTTCCCCGTTTCTTCATCTGTAAAATGCAATAATGATCGCCCCTATCGAGCTCTCGTGAGGATTAAATGACACAAGTGCCTGGGACAGTGCCTGGAACATAATTTCAGGTATATAATTCATTTGTCCATTCATTCAACAAATATTTACTGGACTCCGAGTGTCTGCCAGGCACCATTTTAAGAGCTGGGGATACAGTGGCACACAAGAAAGACAAGATCCCTGCCTTCATGGAGTCAGATTCTCGTAGGGGGAGACAGGCAATAAACAAATGAGCTTGTAAGCCAGATAAAAACAAGTAAACATATGAACTAGAAGGGCATTCTGGTTATGGGACCTGAAGAAAAGAAAAGAGAAAGGATACAGATAATGACTGGGGAGGCGGGGAGGAGTACTTTAGATGATGACGTTGGGGATTTAAAATGGGACCAGAGTTCAACGGTGACTTTTAAAACGATTTTCATGGATTCAGTTAGAAGAGCCAAGCCCCCACCTGCCGTGATTGGTGGGAAGTCTATTATCAGTCACTACAGGGCTCCTCCTCTTTAGATTGTACACTTTTTCCAGGAGGTTTACCCATCTCTGTGTCTCTCAGATTGGATGTCTCTGCTGCTATTGCCCCTTATCACCACACGGTGCCGCTGTAGGGGTACCGGTGTCCTGGTTGATGCCTCCTCTGACGACTCGGAGGTCTGCCTATCCAGCTCTAGTGCTCTGAACCAGGGATTCTTCCATGCAGGGCAGCTCCGTAGTAGCTCCATTTCCTCTGGAGAAATTCAGGGCTCCTCCTGCAGGCTTCCAGGTCTTTGTGAGCACACCGTATCAGCTTCCCGGCAGCCACTCCTTTCAAGGTTCTGCCATCATAGAGGGCTGGTCTGAGCAGGCTCAGTTCTCTATCGCCAAGGAAAATAAATTCTTGTTTCTTTTCCCCAAATCCTTGGAAATCCACCCAGTTCCCCCTTTTCAACGTATACACAAAATTAAGAGCCCAAATGCACATTTCTCACATAAAACATCTTGATAGCTCATTGAGAAGCACATGAAGGCTCAGAGAACCTGACCCCTAGGAACCTGAATGTTTGGCTAACTTTGAGACAGGATGGGGGGTGGGGGTGGGGTGTTACTTTTTATTTCTTCCTGATGCTTCTACAGCAGCAAATAATAAAAATCAAGTTAAAAGTAACTTAATTTCTTAATAGTTCTCTTTGTTACATTACATTCTCCATCGTCACTGCTATCATTATTAATAGATATTATTATAAACTAAAGGGAGTGGAGACACACAGGGTACCAGCTTGTCATCTGGTGTATGCGGCATTGAGGTATCTACTTTAAGTAGGGGGAGGCACGCTGGTGGATTACCAAAATTCAGAGTTTGGTTCTCAATTCTTCAGACCAGAAGCACAAATTTATTATGCGTTCCAGCATGATTAGGCTGAGACGGATTGATCTGCAATAAGCAAACTCAGAAAACACTGATTAACTTGAGTGCTGTATTCATTAATTTCCCCGAGAAGTCTAACTGCTAAGTGAACTAGAACAATCTAGCTAGCTAGTCAGAACATTTTCCATCCTGCAACAAAATCTACATGGGAAGCCAAAATAAGATTTTAAATTGTAAGAAAATAAAGCAGTGGAAACAGGATGAAGATAATGGGCAGGATTATCCAACCTGTAGGCCCATTTTCTGCTGTGATATTCCTCCTACGTGGGTAAGAAAATTTACATTCCTGGTAGGAAATTTCTTCCCTTGTTTAAGTACTGGAGATCCTTTTGACTTCCCCTTATTGAGAATTGAATCATATAACATCAGCATTGGAGGGAACTCAAAAGCCATCTAATCCACCTGCATTTCCAACACTTAAACGTCCTTTACCATCTTGCTGCCTATCTGTAGCTGGCCTATAGTTGAAAAAGTCCAGTGACGAGGAACTCACTACCTCTCAGGCAACTCTATTTTTGGACAACTTTGACTGATAGGAAACTTGTCTTTACGCTGAGATCAAAACCTGTCTTTGTCCACTATGGAAAACAGTATGGAGATTCCTCAAAAAATTAAGGATAGAACTACCATATGATCCAGCTATTCCACTGCTGGGTGTTTATCCAAAGAATATGAAAACACCTATGTGTAAAGATACATGCAGCTCTGTGTTCATTGCAGCATTATTCACAGTAGCCATGACTTGGAAGCAACCTAAGTGCCCGTCAAGGGATGAATGGATGAAGAAGACGTGGTATATATACACAATGGAATACTATTCAGCCATAAGAAACGATGAAATCCAGCCATTTGTGACAACATGGATGGACACTGAGGGTATTATGCTAAGTGAAATAAGTCAGAGGGAGAAGGTCAAATACCATATGATCTCACTCATAAGTAGTAGATAACAGCAACAACAAACAAACACATAGAGAAAGAGATTGGATTGGTGGTTACCAGAGGGGAAGGGGGGCGGTGGGGGAGGATGAAAGGGATGATTAGGCACATGTGTGTGGTGATGGATTGTAATTAGTATTTGTGTGGTGAACATGAGAACATGATGTAATCTATGCAGAAATAGAAGTATAATGATGTACACCTGAAATTTATACAATGTTATAAACCAATGTTACGGCAGTAAAAAAAGGAAAAAAAAAGAATATTAGAAAAAAAGAAACAAAAACCTGTCTTTGTGGTTTCCAACATGTGGCAGGTGGCCTCCCTTCAGCAACATCTGTACAACAAAATCCCTTTATTTTTGATGTGTGTGTCCTTGGAATCTAACCCTGGCTGGGCACCCAGGACTGACCCATCTAGGACTTCTCCCACAATCTCTTCCTCAGGCCAAACATGGCTGGTTTATTCAGCCATTCCTTGTGTTGTGTTCTTTCAAATCTTGGCCATTCTTCTGTAAATTGTTTTAGTTTACCCATACCCATTTTAAATAGGGAGGAGGCAAAGTGTGTGGAAAAATGATGGCCTTCATAAACAAAGACATCTGAACTTCATTGCTGGTGAGGGCTAATTCTCTTTTTCCAGGTCTGTTATGAAGATTAAATAAGATTTTTCATTTACTCATTCATTCATTTGACGTTTGTTGTCCTACGTGATGGAGATGGATGGTGCATTACACAGACAGGGATGCTGCCTTTATGGAACTTCCATTAAACTGGCAATCGTAAGAAAGTTTTAAATAAGTGCTGTGATAAGAGAAATATAAGCTGTTATAGGAACACACAAATGGGGAGTGGTAGTAATTTCAGAGGAGGTCTCCTGAGGAGATAAAAAATACACACTCATCTGAGTATCCTATTAATGCCCTAAATCCAACATATCCACAACTCATCTTCCTCAAGAGTCAAGATTGTCTTATTATTCACCTTAGAAAGTGTTACAACTAACACCTGACCCTTCACCCCACCCCCACCCCCATCCCTACATCCAATGAATCACCAAGTCCTGCAGATTCTTCATTAATAACTCCTGTGAGTTTTCCTCTCATAAATAACTCTAATAACTTCGGGGCCACTATGAGGACTTGAGAAGAAACCCCACACGCTGGAAGGCAGAGCTGAGAAATGGAGAGAAGTTGAGTATTGTGCTTTTCTTCTGGGCAAAATGGAGCTAATCGTACTGCCTGCATTGTAGGTTTGTTGTGAGTTACATGAGTGGTTCCATGTCAAATGCTCAGAATTGTGCCAGGCACAGGAGAGCTTAATGTTCATTGTTGTTTTGTTATGATCACTTGATCCCTAAATTCAGTCAGGCAGGAAACCAGTTCTTACCACAGACATTTTCATTTATGTGAGCTAATAAATATACTCTTTGCTTAATCCCAATTTTAGTTTTTTCAGTATACTTGACTTCCCCTGCAGCTGAAAGATTCCTAACAGATACAGCCCCACTGGCCCTGGAACCAACATGGAAGGCAAAGGCCGTGTCTTACTTAACTTTGTACCCCTAGAATCTAGCGTGATGCCTGGCACAGAGCAGGCATTCCCTGAATATTTGGAGAATAAACGAATTTATTCCAGTGAGGTGCTAGGGTCACAAGGGTGAACAAGAACCTGCCTTGAAGGAGCTGGCTCCCAGCTGAGCCCTGTTTGTTGTTCTCCGGAGCTCTGTTGCTTCCTCTCAGGGCTGACTGAGGCACAGTAGAGACAGTTCTAGGGCCCACAGTCCTTTCTGGGCCCATGACAATGTTCTAATCTTTTTTTAATCAGAAGAAAAAATGAACTTTAGGTAAATGTTTTAATATATAATATTAATATATTTGTCTTTATACCAATACAGTTGTGAAATATAATTTAAGTTTTTTTTATGGAGGAAGGAGCCCATAAGGGCAAAAGTGCCCAGGGCCCCCGGAGGTTATAATGCGGCCCTGCTTCCTCTGTCTCCCCTTTATCTTCTTCCTCTGGGGAGTCTGCATGATTTTATTTTTTCCTTATCACATTCATCCTCACATATTTGGTCCCTTAATTTGATTCTAATTTTCTCTTCGCTCTGAGATATTATTCCTTTGTTCTTTGGCTATTACTTAGAATTAACCTCAAATATTTTTTATTAAAAATGCGCTGTGCTCACTTTATGTCTTTCCCTGATCCACATAGCCCTACCCACCCTGCCCTCAGGCCCTTGGCCGCTAGCTCTGCCTCCTGGTTCAGGAGGCAAATCCTTGAGAGTGGCTACGTTTGTCTCATCTCCTAACACTGCCCGCTGTCCTGGCCATCTGGGGGCAAGGGCCAGGCTTTGGCTTGAGCTCCATGGCACCATCGCACCAGCCACTGTAGGAGGGACCTGCAGCAGCTCTAGCACTCAGGTCCAACCAAGCAACTGCCCAAGGGGACTGTTCCCAGATGAAGTGGTTCCATATGGCCCCTCAATCAATGTTTTCTTGAGAAGCTGTAGCCAGCTGTCTTATTGTACCAACATGTGTTTGTTTTCCTTCTTTGCCTCACTTCCTTCCTTCCTCTTTCTGTTTTTTTGTCTCAATTCTCCCTTTCCCCTTACTCTTGCTTCCCTGAGATTGCACTCTCCAAAAACGGGTCACAAATAGGCTACGTTTATTAAGACCCTCTCTATGCTAAGTGCTGTCCTAAGCTTTTACATTGGATTCTCATGTCAGCTCTATGAAGTAGGGATCATTATTTCAATTTTTTGGTTGAAGAAAACCAGGCCTAATGTCACTAATTATGCACTGCACTTGATTATTGGTTTAGATAATTCCCAATTTAAGAACCTCTAAATTTGTAAATGTTTCTAATTGATAGCCTATAAACTAATGGAGGACCCTACAAACCACAGCACATAGGTCTTCACATGTTTTGTTTCTCTATGCTCAACTATTAAGTCTTTAAAATTCATGATGAAGGATTAGGTCTCAATATTCATCTTCTCTGTAGAAACATTTTTTTTTTGATGAATGTTTTTCATCTGCCATTTATTTTTCTAGTTCTTTTCCTTTTTTTTCCTTAGGGTGACTTTAAATTCTGTACAATTTTTTAAGCTATTACTTATCATTGAAAGAGATGGTTTCCTCTGGACTCTATTTGGAGGAGGTTCATTACATGGCTAATGAGCCAGGGCAATGATCCAGGCCAGCAGGAACTCTCCTATGACACAGAATCCTCAGTGTGAGTTTTCCTCTTTTCTTTAGCAGTTAACAATGCAGAGTTGCTCTTTTGCTCCCTGAAATTACTTGCTGCAAGATGGTTGTCTGTTCAATTCCTTGCTCAGCTCTGCAAGCTTTACTCCTAGAAGAATGAAACTAGTTTTAAGGAAGCTCCTGCCAGCAGGCCATGGACTCTATTCTCATTGCCACAAACTGAATTTTGTTGCTTCTGCCCTTCAGGATGTGCCCGTTCACCTAGGAGAAGAGTGTTCTGCTGGCTGTGTGTGAGTCTTCGAGATTTAGTCTGATCATCCTCACTGCTATGGGAAGCACTTCCTCTTTGTGGTTTGGGCTTTCAGGTGTTTCCGAGTTTCATCAAAGACAGGCAGAATTGCATTCATGTTGCTCTTGCCTACTTTAAGATTTTTTCCAAGGTGATAAGATTATATGAAAAATACACAGGTAGAGCAAATATGGGGCACAGTGTAATAAACGTGTATCATTTCCCTCCTCCCCTATAATTTAAGAAACTTAAAATTGATTTTACAGAATAGAGATCCAAACAGGGTGATAGAATCATCTGAGCATAACACAAATATCTCTGAAAATTAAATGAAAATATAACCTCATCCATGGGAACACTGGGGAACATGATGTCAGAGCAACTAGTTTCTCATACAGCGTTCCATACAATTAATACAGAATAGTAATAAGGCAAGAAAAAAGTATAAATATGTGATGTCATTAATGTTAACGTAGCAAATGTAGAACAATATGAATTGCGTAATTCCATTAAAAATATGAATATAAACTGTATAATATATATGCCATAGAAGACTACTTTTTGATAGTAGGATGGGGAAATATCCACTTATATTTTTTTATTTTCTATACTTCTCCAAATATTTGCACTTATGACTATGTACTAATTTTGTTAATAAAAAAGGGAGAACTCTGTCTAAGTCAGAAGCCCTTAGACTGTAAGTAAAATAGCTCTCTATTTCTTTCTCTTTTTTTTGTGAGGAGATCAGCCCTGTGCTAACATCTGCCAATCCTCCTCTTTTTTTGCTGAGGAAGACTGGCCCTGGGCTCACATCTGTGCCCATACTCCTCCACTTTACATGGGATGCTGCCACAGCATGGCTTGCCAAGCAGTGCGTTGGTGTGCGCTGGGATCCGACCTGGCAAACCCTGGGCTGGCGCAGCGGAGCGTGCGCACCTAACCGCTTGCGCCACTGGGCCGGCCTCTCTATTTCTTTCTTTTAAACATATATAAATACTTCACATAATCATTGTCAAAAGAAAATTGTATATTTCTTAACCAAACTGTATATCTCTTTCACAAAAGAAGTATAAGCAGAAATCTTGAATTAAGAATTTTGTAATTTTTTCTTTATATAAATTATGGCTTTTATTCTTCCCTTTTTCTCTTGTGGCTATAGAAATATGCATAGCCCAGGAAAATTTTATTAAAAGGAGTTAAGCAATCAGCATAGGAGATACCACCACAAAGAAAAATACAACATCCACAATAATGAAATTTCATGCAGCTATCAAAAATGATTTAAAATAATTTTAATGATATGAAAAATTTCTCAAAATATAGCCATTAAAAATATTGGGAAATCAAATCATTTACACAGTAGGATTCCAGCTATGTTTTAAAATTAAAATGTGTATAAGAGGAAAAAGACCAGACCAAAATGTTAACAGTGATAAGAGGACAGGTCATATATTTTCTTCTTTATACTTTTTTCTTAGTTTCCAAATCAAGTTTTTTTTTTTTTTTTTTTGGTGAGGAGATCAGCCCTGTGCTAACATTTGCCAATCCTCCTCTTTTTTTGCTGAGGAAGACTGGCCCTGGGCTAACATCCGTGCCCATCTTCCTCCACTTTACATGGGATGCCGCCACAGCATGGCCTGCCAAGCAGTGCGTTGGTGCGCGCCCGGGATCCGAACCGGTGAACCCCGGGCCACCGCAGTGGAGTGCGCGCACTTAAATGCTTGCGCCACCGGGCCGGCCCCCAAATCAACTTATTTTTGCAATGAGTACACATAACTTTTGTAAACAGGAAAGAGTAAATATTAAAAAATATTAAACCACAATAAAATATAGGTTCAAGTAAATAAAAGCCGTCAGAAATGAGAATGAAATTTGCGTGTGTGAAGTAGATTGAGGCAACTCTATGCTGACATGTGGAGAATTCAGAGAGGAGTTGAAGAGACTCAATTCAGTAAGAGTGCTCATTTGATTGATCGAGAACGGTGTCTTGAGACTGTGTATTTATTTTTGCAGCATCCAAGTCAGGTACTTTCAGATTGTGCTGAGAAGCTAAGAAACTGCAGAAGATAGATCATCTTTGGTTAGAGCCCGAGTCTGTGCAGGCAGTCATTCTTCCCTTGACAGAGCTTTAATAATAGAGTACTCCTACATTCCAGCTGAGCGGGCTCATCTCAATCACATCAGCACAGAGAGGAAAATTAAACTGCAGCCATCTGAGTTACTCATAGGCTAAGGCTAAATAAAGAGGTGACGGGGAGAGGTGGGTGGTGATGGCATGGATCCTAAGCACTGCCTTTCAAGGCATAAATACTTATGCTGCACAGTCTCTACAAACCAGGGTTGTAACTGTGAACAGATAGAATCGAAAGACAAGAGTCTTCACTGGGGAAAAATAAGCCACGCCCTGTATAAGTACAACGTTTTGTATACTCAGTTTGCTGTATTTTTTTTTTTAATTTTTTGTTTATTGCAGTAACATTGGTTTATAACATTGCAAAAATTTCAGGTGTACATCATTGTACTTCTATTTCTGCATGGACTACATCATGTTCACCAGCAAAATACTAATTACAACCCATCACCACACACATGCACCGAATTATCCCTTTCACCCTCCTAAAGAATCCACCAGAAAACTTTTAGAAGTAATAAACGAATATGGTAAAGTTGCAGGATACAAAATCAACATACAAAAATCAGTTTGCTGTATTTAAAGCAGCATCTCAAAAAGTAAGCTTTCCATCTTCCACCTCATTTCCCCTTTACTTCTGTTAACCCTACCTTCATTTTCCCAATTGTCACTGCTCAAACATTTTGTCTCCTCCCTCCCAATCATCTCCCATGCACAGTCAACAAATCTTGAAGAAGCTAGATATGCAACGTTTCACAAATCTACTCCCTCATTTCTGTTTCATTGCCATTATCCTTGTTTCGAATTTCATTGCATCTCATATGGGCTCCTGAAATCATCTCTTAAATGTCCCTACTCGAATCTATTTGATATGTTCAGTTGGTCAAAACACTATTCTTAATTTTCTCGAAAACTGTGACCTTCTGTTTTTCTTAGCCAAAGTAACATTCTTGTATATTTGTTATATTCTGTATAACAATGTAATTATATAATATATAATGTTTCCTTCCCCACTATGCTGTAAACTTCTTGAGGGCAGAGATATACTGAATTTATCTTTCAGTCCTTCACAATGCTACATGTATACTTAGAAGTCATAAAAACTCTAGTTTCATGTAATAGTGGGCTCTTGTATGTAATTATTAACTTAGCTTCCTTCTCCTCTTACCCCAGTGCCAATTAGCTCCTTCCAAAAGCATGCCTTAGGTAAGAGAAATGGGAATGATGCTTCCTCTCTGAACCATAAAAACTACCTCCTGAGCATCTTTTTCTCCCCATATCACCAATCAGTGATGGAAATACATTAATGCACAGTCCATTCAAAATAGACAGAGGTTATCAACCCTTTCTCGTAGCTGCCTGTTTGCTGGTAGGTGTTTGTGCTTCCATCTATATTGGGGATTGATGCCTGTGAAGTGTTTTCTATTAGGGCAAAGTAGATGCAAGTTCCTGCACTTTGATGGACACAAGTTCTTATCTGCACATAACTCTGGATGACTGCTCTTATCCTGTCACCACCACATGAGATGCTCTGCTTACTTTCCTGGAAGCTCTTTGCTCTGCCACTAGGAATCTCTGCTCCTCAAGCTCTCTTCCCCTCTACCTTTGCCAGTGCCCCAATACTCTGCTGTAGAGTTGGACTCCGCTGCCCTTGCTTTCACCATGCCTCTGGAAACCCAGCACTTTCAAGCATTCTTATTTCAAAAGGAAGGTCCTATGTTACAAGATTTCTCTTCTGTCTTACCAAAAACTGAGTGCAATCTTTCTCTCAAGTGAAGGGCTGGGATCTTGATCTTTGCCCTAGGTCAGTGGGTTGGGGGACTTGACAGAATACCTCAACCAGACTCATGGTTCTTTGACTTTCAAGCATATTGCCCAGCCAGAATCTTACACATACTAAACCTTATGATAGTGGGGTGGGGGGTGTTCCTTTAAGCTTTTGCTGTTAGCCACTAATACAGCCCAGGACTGCCAGCGTATATAAACAAATGAGCATAGGATATTTGGTTATGAGCATCCCCTTCTTTTTTTCCTTCTCTAGAGGACAGACACAATAAGACTCATACTTCTCCCTAGTAGTTTTCAGGTTATACTAACGAGAGGGAATTGAATAGGAGAAATGGAGTTCTGGTCTAGATTAAACAAAAAACCAACTTAAGGCTTATTTGAAGGTGGGAGAATACTAAAACTGTAAGGATAATAGAAATACTTGAAAACAGAAGAAAAGCTACCAAAACAAGACAAGAAATCTCAACACCTACAGACAAAAGTAAAAAATATAATAATAAATTAAAGAGCTTATTACCATCAACAAAGAGCAAAGCTACAAAAGCCAAAACCTAGAGGGAATCTCTGCAATGTGGTGGACGCTTAGTGGATGGATTGTCCAGCGCTCCTTAAAGGAGCAGCCACATATATCCAGCAGAGTTATATTCTAAATGCTGATCCCTGTCCCTTGGTCACAGCTGACGGGCCAGGACTAAGCGTTCTACCCAAGCTAGCTCAATCACAGTCCTTAGTCTAGGCCAGTGGTTCTCAACCAGAGGCAATTTTGCCCCCCAAGGGGACATTCGGCAATGTCTGGAGGTATTTCTGAGTGTCACCACTGGCTTCTAGTAGGTAAAGGTCAGGGATGTTGCCAAACATCTCCCGGTGCACAGGACGCTCCCACAACAAAGGATTAGCCTCTCCAAAACGTCAGTAGTGCTGAGGTGGTGAAACCTCATGGTGGATTGATCCTTGGTGTGAGCCTTACCCCGACTGTTCCTGACTTGGATATCTATAACTAAGAATTGGGGGAAAAATATTCTTCTGGCATACGATGAAGGGTGAGATGGAGGAGCTCTAAGTTTTACTTGTCCTTGAGTCAGAGAGAGGACATTGCCTAGAATTCATAAAAACACTAGAATGAGACAAGTTGTAATTCAGATAAGTTGTTTGGTAGACAAAGAGTTGGATTTATTTTTTCTTAGCTAGTAATAAACCTCACCTTATGGCTCTTTCTCCACAGCACTCAATTTAAGAGACTGTGTTGAAGGATTAATTGAACAGTTTTTACTGTCAGTCAAAATGAACCCCTTACTCAATCTGGCCTCCAGTAATACAGAACCAGCTATTTCAGTTGTGAAGACTCTATAACCTATGCCTGTGCCTACGGTGCATGATGGAAAAAGATGGAAAGTCAATTTAAGGTAACCCTTTTGTCCCACCAATGATATTACGTAAAAAACAAAAAAACCCAAACAAACCCAGTTATGTGTGGAAGTAGTCTCATAAGGATTGGGGGAAATTTTGTTCTTTTTCTTTTCAGAAATACTAGTACCCATTATGGGGACATCTATCTGTGCCTTTGTTATAATGCGACAGGGTTCTGGGATGTGCCAACAAAAAGACACCAGTAAACAAACAATACCAGAGCCACCAGCAAAGTGAAATAAAAGTGAGCAAAAATATGTAAGATTATTTGCAAGAAGTGATTTTTAGGGCGAGATACAAAACAACAAGAGTATGTTCATGTGTGTGCATTTTTCAGACGTATTTTAAAAATTATTTTTAAATATTATTTCTGACTGTGATTTAGGTGTGATTACACAGAAAGTGGAAAGAGACATTGTGCGGTGAAGATACGTGTCACCATCACAGCAGGAAGTTAAAAGGGGCCTCAGTGATGTAGAAAAGGGCATTAAGGCTAGTGGCTGCTGACCAGGCTCGTCAATAAGTAACAAGGAGGAGTTTAACACAGAGCCTCCTGCCCGCTCAAGAGTCGTGCCTCTCATAACCATCGTCGTTGCGTCAAGGCCACCCGTACAGCCTGTCATGGCAGCCAAGTCACTGGCCATTGTGCACAGTTTGCTAGACTGTCCAACTCAGCCAGGATCCAGAGGAGAGAACAGAGAGCGCTCCTGAGACGGCAAAGTACTGAAACACTTAGGGGAAGCTCAGTGGTACCTGGGGCCCCAAAGAATGATGTCTAGAGCTAGAGATATTTCTGGAAAGCATTAAGCACTGGAAAAGGCTTATGGATCATATTGGGCTACTGAATGTTTCCATGAATTCTGTTTCTGTTTAACATCCCAGAAGATGGCCAAAAGGGCTATCCAGAGATTGCTGAATAAAACCCTGAAGTGAATGAGTCCTGAATATTACGTTCAGCTCTGGTGGGTTGGAGAGGGGTCAATCATTGTTCTTGTGGTGTGGATGGCAGTAGAGCTGGGTGTAGGAACATTTCAAACATGTCAGAGTAATTTGAAGCTGGTAGCAGGGTGTTCTCAAAGTTAACAGGGATAGTTAGAAAGAATGGGGGTAAACAGAGAATAAAATATTTTTCTGGTCAGGTAATGAACCCAAACACATCCTGTGGACTTTAATTGTTCAGGGTGAGGGGTAAGGGGTGGCTAGCATGTGACCTAGGGTGGGAAGCTGTTGGGCATATAGGACATAACCTTAAACAGCCACTTTATGGATTCTTTAATCTTCCTTGAAGCTGCCAGAAGTCAAGGTCTTTCTGGTGAATAAGGGGGTGCTGCTCACATGTTTTTTTTTTTTTTTGGTGGGGAAGATTAGCTTTGAGCTAACATCCAACGCCAATCTTCCCCTTTTTTCTGAGGAAGATTGGCCCTGAGCTAACATCCGTGCCCATCTTCCTCTACTTTATATGGAATGCCGCCACAGCATGACTTGACAAGTGGTGCACCGGTGTGCACCTGGGATCTGAACCTGTGAACCCCAGGCCACCAAAGCAGAGTGCGCGCACTTAACTGCTATGACAGCAGGCCGGCCCCTGCTCACATCTTTTAACATGGCTCTGAGTCAATGTTATGTGGGTTCTGAGCCAGGTCTCAGCAAGATGGCCCTGAACAGAAGAGAATAAATGTAAGACATTGACCTCCTTCAATGAGTTATGCTGCTGTCTATCCTGATGGCTCTGTATCAGCTTTAATTTTCACCAGAAGAACAGCTGCCTCTGTCACCTCCTCTTATTGCTGCCCCTCTTCATCCAAAGATTGTACTAATTGGCTCATAGTTGACAAGTTATCTAACATGCCATGCCTGCCAAGGAGGGAGGGTCTTGTCAGGCACTGCTTCCTGGATGGCTTTGTCATGATCAAAGGAACCAGGGTTGCCTCTGCACTCAACAGTTGTTCTCCCCAACCCCCTATGGCTGTAAGAGACCACAACCCTGTGAAACAAATCACCTTTACACAACATTACAATGGAACTTTGGTCAGATCTCAGCAAGTGGCCAGCATCGAGTTTCCAGTATATTGTTCATTTGGGTGGCACAGTTACAAAAAAGAAGAGAAATAACTAAGAAGGGATATCTTCTGCTTCAGGTCTTTTTTTTTGGGTATGCCATTCACCCCATTGCCTCTGGAACCCCTGGGAAGCTCTCTTGTTGGAGGGTGGTCATAAACATGCAATTAACCTACACCTTGTTTCACAGTCTGGGGAGAGGGCACACTACCATTATGTCTTCACAAGTGTGTATCCTCTTGTGAACAAGACCAAGCACTACTGTCTTGGGTATTGAAAATCGATTGACAATGTTGGTGATTTTAATCAATACTATCTTGGACTGTGGAAAGTATAAGTGTAACCCCACCCTGGGGCTGTTTAGTCTTGTCCTGCTTTCTAGGGTGCATAGAAAGCTGATGTTCACATGCTGCTGCTCACGTAGAGAAAAAGGAACAGTTTTTGATAGGTGCTTGGTGTCCAGTGGGACCAGGGTGACCATCTCATCCTGGGCTGCTCAGGACTGTCCCTGTTTTAATGAGCCATTAAATGTTGGTTCAGTTCCAAGTAGGCGTTAAATGATAATTTTCAAAAGTAGGTAACATCATGACTTTCATACAGATATAGGAATGAACGTGTGTTTAAGATTTTATTTAACTCATTCATGAGGAAACTAGTGAAGTGTTACAATGAGGTCAAAGGCGATTCTGGAGAACAGACACAGTTATAGGTCAGGAATATTGAAAGGAATGTGCAAATAGAGTCAAAATTGGTTTTTGATTGTTTCTCCTCTGGACAGAATTTGTTTGCATGTCTACGGACAAGACTGATTTAGCATTGCTGTCAGTTATCTACAATTTACAGGATCAGAATCAGACAACTCAGGTGCGCTTTAGAATGACAACACACAATTTTCCATTTAAGCACAAATTTCTCCCTACCTTCTCCCCACTTTTGATCAAAAGAATCTCAAAGATTCTTGATCCCAAAATGAGTCTGGCCTCATTAGATTTGGCCTGATTATTTATATAGGTGCAGCAAGAATGTTAATTTACTGTAAAGACCTTCTTTAAGTTTGCTCTGCTGGAGGTTTCCATAAGGAATCTCAGGTTGGACTTCTAAAAGCCTCTATTATTTGCTGTCCTAAGGCCAGAAAACCAAGTCCAAGAAACTCTATCCACAAGATTTCATCTGCAGTCCTCTACATTTTGGGTGATTTCCTCTCTTCTCAAAGTTCTCAAAGCATCTCCAGGATTCTGGCCTGCCGTGGAAGTGACCTCGCTTTCCAGCTCTCAGACTGGACCCTGTAAGCCAAGTACCTGGAGGGCTTTGTCAACACTGTCTCCATAAAGTCAACCTAAGTTCCCTAAAAGTTGTCAGGCACCAGCAACACCTTCTCCAGTTCGGCAGGGAGCCTCCTCCCTAGCCATCACCATCATATCCACATGGAGGGGCCTGGCAATGAGGTCATTGCTGGCATGAGTAGCCTGTCCTCTGCAAAGCAGCTGCCTGGAGGCTGTAGACACCAAAGACCATGGACTTGGGGCAGACAGGACTCATTGGATGCAATCCCCTCCCATCCTTCCAGAGCTCCTCTCCATCTGCTCCTGATTGTCTGAAGCCTTTTCCAAAAAGGACAAAAGGAGCTCACATCAGTTGTTCATAGGGCTCCTGGTCAGAAATTATTTCGTAAAGTCCCTCCCAAAGAGAATTTTCAGAAAACTTCCAAAAATCATTCAGCAGAAATATGATGCATGAACAGGGAGGACCTATAAACCACTGCTTCAATCTTCAAGACATAAGAATTTTGAATTTGAGCCACTTCGTAGCACTGTTCTGATTCTTGAGTATGGGCCATCAAATGATTGATGATTGCTTTTTGTGTCCTGTTTGAGAAATCTTTGCCTACTCCAGGGAAATCTTCCTGTCAAATCTGTGGAAGAAGCTTCACCTTACTGACAAGAACATTATACATTCAAGCTGAGTCTCAAAATTGAGAAATTAAAGCAATGCATTAAAAAGAAGAAAATATGGCAAATGCAATGGTAATTTGGACCAGTGAAATACTGCCCAATTGGGAAGTAATGCCTAGCAGGAGAAAGGTTGGAGACTTGAGGCGCAGGGATTGCCCCCTAGTGTTCGTGGTAAAGTTTGGAGTCTAACTGTAGGAAGTGAAGTGAATATCACTCCTGAACTTTATGAAGTATTCCTCCCCAGAGGAAAGGAATGGTGGAAAAGCTTTGGTGAAACAAGTTCTCTCTGTGCATATCAGTCTCTATGATATAGAAGATGTATCTGTTGATGATCCAGTTGCCAGTCTGGAATTACACTGGACATATCCTATGCATTTCTATCTCTCTACAACTTTCAGAAGGACAGCCCATATTGTGATGCTTTACACAGTGTCTTAGGAGCATATTCACATTACAGACCTGATGTTGGTTATGTCCAAGGGATGTCCTTCATTGCGGCAGCGCTGACTCTCAATTTGGAAGAGGTAGATACCTCTTCATCACATTTGGAAATCTCATGAATTGGCCTTGTTCTGTGTGGATTGCAGCAAGATGTTGAAATATTTTGGAACATTTAAAGAACTCTTTGATGACAATCTCTTCAAACTGCTTTTTCACGTCAAGTCTTACGGTCTTACACCAGACGTATACTTGAAAGGCTGCATCTTCACGAAGTTATCACAAATCACTACTCTGCTTGATCTGGCCTGTCCAGTCTGGGATGTATTTTGCAGAGATGAGGAGGAACTTTTATTTAGCACTGGGCTAGGAATCCTCCATTTATGTGAAGATATTTTCCTACAGATAGACTTGATTCATATAGCACAGTTTCTCACTAAATTGGCGGAGGATATTACGCTAGAAAAGCTGTTCAGCTGTATTTCAGCCACTCAGATGCAGAAGAGGACCAATAAATGGACTTAGATCTTTGTGTCTGTAATGAAGGATATGAAAGAAGGAGACAAGAATAACAGTACCTCTTGGAAGAGCTAATCTTCATAATTAACAAACTAATTGAAATGTAAACAAGTATTTTTAATATCAGTGTTTTGCTTCCTATGTAAGCAGCATGAAGAAAAGTTGAAGAAATCCAAATGAGTCAAGAGATGGAAAACAGCTTACCTTGAATTTTGTGTCTGAAGTAAAGAAAATAGGTAATCTATTGCCAGTATTATTAAAAAAAAGTATTTTGTAGCTAGAGCCACTTTACGAAGGAAAAAGTGCAAATGGCTAGTTCATACTCCATAATTTGGGGTGAACAGTTGAATACAATGACATTTTAACATAGTTTTGGGGGGAAAAAAGCAGTGGCTGGTTGTACCCAATTAAATACGCCTCATTCTTGAATATGACTTTCCAGACATGGCCTTGGTTACTTGTCTAATTTTTCCAATTATATCTAGTAAAAAGGAAGGTAGATTCTTACTGAACCTATGCAAATAACTATATTACCATTTAAAAGTAAGACTACCTAGTAAAAATTTCTGAATTTGGAGTGGGAGTCAGGCAGGGAGAATAAGATACTCTCTAAAAATGTTTCCTTTCAGTTTACAAAATCAGAATCTACTAAATTGTTATGGTTTTTAGATAACTTAATAAGAAAGAGAAAGGGCTTCCTTACATATCCAGAAAATAGAACATTAAAACAACATCAACAATATTCCAAACAAATAGCTATAATCATCTCTCCTAGGTTCATCCGGTCCTATTTAATCAATTCTTGCTCTGCGGGATCCTGGGTTTAGCAGTGTCATGAACCCATCTGCTTTTTGACTAAAAATAGTTCTGGAAATCCTGACTCAGCCTGCTGGTATGGTGTTAAAGTTGTTTATGCGATGACATCAGAAGCCTGTTGCCAAGATCTACTCTTCGAAGTGTCAATAGTTTGAAGTACCCGGTACCGTCCTTTTCCAGGGGCTCCAAGACCACGCTTCTTTGTTGAAAGATGTGAACTTTGCCCTGCAGCTGATTGCAGAGCCTTCAGGGACGCATCCGAGTAATACCAAAACTATATGCAGATGCCAGAGACTGCAAATGACTGCAGCAATTATTGAAGACAGCTCATAACAAGAATGAAACTGAGAAGGAAATCTGGCTGTTTCTATGTCATGCAAAACAAAGCTAATCCAAAAAAATAAATAAGTAAAGCTTCAGGCAAAAAGGCTATACATATAATGATTAAAGCTATTTTCAAAGAAGATACTGAATATTGCATCTGATTTATAAAAATGGATAAACACACTTGATACAGAGGAAACGTTCTTGAGATACACAAAATTCCTGAGTCATTATATATATATATGTAATATACTAAGAATATACCAAGAATGTAACAAGAATATCAAGTAAACAGATTCGGAGTAGGTCCTAAACATTTGTATTTTAATAAAACTCTCCAGATAAGTCTGATGTTTATCCCCAAATGAAAACCACCGGCATAGAAGATGCTAGATTCAAATTAAAGAAAATTCTAACTGAGTAAACATTTTAAATAACAACTAAAACTAGGACTGGAACACTCTATTGTAGTAGTTGCCAAACATCAGGCAAAGCAGCATCAGGACGCTAATCAATAGAAACACTGACAAATCTCCTGGGGCTTCCCATGAAGCATTCAAGTTCTAAAATATTTACATTAATAGTATTTTACCTATACAGATTTAACTTAGGAAAGGCTGAGCATCTTTTCTGATTTGACAACTCATTTCATGAAACTCATCTATAGTAACATAACAAATTAAACCTAATTATTTCTAACACCCCTCTTTTATAAGGTAAAAGAACAAATTTTTTGGTTTTCTAGAGGCCCACAGGGCAATCTCAAAGACAGTTTTAGGGAGGCAAAAATCAAAAATTGCATGGGATTTGAATCCTTAAGATAGGATCATGGGTGCCAAAAAAAAAAAATAGTTGGCTCCATTTGAAAGTGACAATAAAACAAGTAAAAATAAGCATAGAGTGTAACATGATTGTAAAGAACCTTAGTTCTTTCCTAAGTGAGGAAACTTTGCTTGCTTTTTTAAAATAAATTAATAAGGTTAACATAAAGCATAAAAAATTATTCTGATAATACAGAATCTTTTGTTATCTAGGCAGATTACACAGAAAAAAGAACTTTCCATATTGTGGATGAAGGCAATAAACAATAAACCAAGGACACAAGACCACCAAAATCGAGCAAACTTTGCTAAGATTTTAACACATTTCATAGCTTTTCAGACTTAGGTATCATTAACTAAGGCAAATAAAATTTATTTCCAGACGGAAGGTAGAATGGTGTTTGTCAGGGGTTGGTGAAAGGGGTGAATGGGGAGTTATTCTTTAACCAGTGTGGAGTTTCAGTTTGGGAAGATGAAAAATTTCTGGGGCTGGATGGTGGTGATGGTTGCACAACAATGTGAAAATACTTAATGCTACTGAACTGTACACTTCAAAATGGTTCAGATGGTAAATTATTTTCAAGTTTTGTCCTTCACTGTGGTCTTTCATATTCTGGAACAAACCGATACTTTATTTTAGGACCCATCTCAGGGCATTTGTGATGTCAGAACTAATTTCATAATATTAAGATGTTATTAATATGCAATGTATTCATTGTTGCTATCTTCAAAGTGTTCAATAAATAAGAATTATAAACATTTCTCAATTCAACATCCAATATGGTAAATGTTTATAGTTAAACATGCCCTCCAACCCCCAATACACATAAACACACACACACACACACACACACACACACACACACATTCTCTTTAGGTGCTCAATATATTTGAAGAGTGCAAAGTGGGCTTTGGAGACAAAACAGAAAATACACAAAATCTTGAGAACCATTGCTTTAGGACAAAACTACTCTTTTTTCTTGAAAAACACAAGCATGTACACAGTTGTATTTCTCTATTGCTCTTCAATATAGTTTCAACCTAACATAAATTATAAGTTTTAACCAAAGTAAATTCTATTTGACAGAGAAAGCTGGAGGGGGCTGGGCGGTGAAAAAGTGGATAATGTGAACTATATGTCACATACCAGATTTTCAGCTTTTTAACAGACCAGCAGGGCTCATAAATACATATAACATAACTTTCCATAGACACACACATCCCTTATAGTACAACTTATCAAAGTGGCAAAAATGAACACATTCATTAACAGACTCAAAGATATAGCCTCTCTGTAGCACATAAATATAAGAAGCAAAAGCATATAAACTTAAAACTAAGCTTAGTAATCAATGTTCAATATTCTATCTTTCTTAGGAATCACCTTGGCATCCAATGATTTTCCATTAATTAACTCAATTTTAATATCAGTCCAAGGTTTTAAGTTACCTAAAGCTCTTGGAAATTATTTTCAAGCTGACATACTACAAAACAAAATTGCTGTTGAAATAAAAAGGTTTTCAGAATAATGATTCAATTTAGTTAAACACAAATTTCCATTTTTCATAATCTTAAACACTATGGGTAATGTTAACTTATTTGATGAATAAACCTGCATAAGTTTAGAAAAAAACATATCCAAGTAGAATGTTGTTAGAAATTACACTTAACACCAATAAGTCAGAGAAAATACAGCTGTTCTCATTAAATCTCAAATATTAAACTTGTTTCATTTTCCAAAGATTTACTTAAATTTGTGAGCTTCAAATCTTAAAATGTTATTAAGTTGGTTTCTGTAAGGATATTTTTTAATGTAGCACATTAAAAATATTAGAAATTTAATTTCACTACTTTCTGGGAATTTTAGGAATATTCAATTTATATAAGCACTAATTTATCTCTATCAGCGAACCAGAAAAGAACTCCCTTAACATGAGAGTTCGTAATCAAATTTATTAATACCCTCTGGAGGTAGGAAAATATTATACACACACAATAAGAGATAAGGCCTTTCTAAACTCAGACACATAGACATAACAGATACAGATGAAGAGAGCTTATAACTTCAATTCTGTAATTTCAGTCATGAGTCAAGAGTAAATACAGAAATTCCAAATCTCATTAGTCCTGGTATCAAAGAGTTGTTCTCCTTCCCAATGAGCACAGGACGCTTAATTGATTTGGGCTCAAAATAGACAAACATGTAAACACATATTAAAGATTTTATTTAACTCATTAACGAGGAAACTGATGAGGTGTTATAACCAGTCCAAAGGAGAATCCAAAGAACAGACACATTTATAGATAGGAATATTGAAAAATGCACGTGCAAATGGAGCCAAATTGATTTTTTTGGGTGGGGAAGGCAGGTGTTTTGCATTGCTATTGTCTATAACTTTGAGTTGTGAAATAGCTCCAATAGAATCAGAATCAGATAATGGGAAATGTGTACTATAGACAATGCATAATGTTATTGAAGCTCAAATTTTTCCCTACATAAAGTTATCCTTAAGGTTGAGATGCTGATGCCACTCCTTATGCTAGAAAGATATGATCCTGCCGGACCTGCCTGTAATTCAGTCACTCCTAAGCCCCATCTCATTACTCCAGGATTATGTTAACAATGCTTCCTCAAGCCCAACCAGCCCCACAGCTTTCATCCAATCAGGCCAGGCACACCCTCCCAGCACCCACGAATCACCAGCCTGGCCACACACAGTGGAAAAGAAAAACCAACCTTACTCCCATGTTTCAACCTTTTTTCCCTGTTTTGGAATCCTCATGTGAAAAGCTAAAAATTAAAAATTTTTTTTTTTGTGAGGAAGATCGGCCCTGAGGTAACATCTGCCAATCCTCCTCTTTTTTTGCCCAGGAAGACTGGCCCTGGGCTAACATCCATGCCCATCTTCCTCCACTTTATATGGGACGCCGCCACAGCATCGCTTGCCAAGCGGCGCATCGCTGCGTGCCCTGGATCCGAACTGGCGAACCACGGGCCACCGCAGTGGAGCGCATGGCACTCAACCACTTGTGCCACCGGGTTGGCTCCCCCCAAAATTTTTTTAAACTTAAATTTGTTTAAGTAAATCTCTCTAACTTCAGTTTCCAATGTAAAATGAAAACACAAATCTCAAAGCATTTGCCTTAAACCGCTTTCAACAAGAAAAACAGCAGGCTTCCCAGACTTCTCTGAAGCCCTATGTAAAAATTCTTTTTGATTCAGAGTCATGGTCAATTGCCCAATCTCATTTCTAAATGGTTAAAAAAAAAAAAAGAAATCCTCACAAAAATATACTGTAATAAATATACTGTTAATAAGGATGGAAAGGAAAAAAAGGCACTCATACATCTAAAGTGGTGGTGGAAAAAAGTAGAGATGCTTCCTTCTCCTCTGAGGGCTATGGAAACGAAACTTCATGGGTGCACAGTGGAGCTAGAAACAGGACCTGATGTTAAAATGCACTGTCTTGGATGCAGCTGAGGCTCAGAAGCAAAGAAAAAAAACAGTAGGTGGCAAGTCCCCTTACTTCAAGGTAGGTTGTGAGCCCACTTGCAAGGACCTACAAAGGAGCTAGTTGGAGAGAGTTTTCTGAACCTTAGATTAACACCTGCCTCTCAACCCCTCAAGATTTGAGGTTGAAGAACTTGAAAAGCAAGACTGGAAAAAAGAGCTGGGGCACTGTGACATTTTCCCTCCTATCTCCTCCCCCTTGGGGAGGCTGAACTCCTCCTCACTTAAAGTCTTGAGAGAAGGGGCTTGCAAAGATCAGTTGGAAAAAGGCGTCCCTTAGAACTGAGAGGGCCAAAGTGACTGGTATTTGACCCATGCTGGAGAAGATTAAAGGCAAAAGGCTGTGGCTGGAGTCAGGCGGCATGATGAAGAGGCATGCATAAACCACTAAAAGTAGAACAGAAGAGCATGTTCCTGTGGACCAGATGGGGAAGGGGAAAAAATGGGCAGGAGTATTGTTTTCAAGAAGCCCCCACCTCAGTGGGTTTCCTGATAAAGACTGCTAGGCAATAGTGGGCTGGAATCAAAGGTAGAAGCCAGTGGAGCAAGTGGCCAGCAGAGGAGGTGTTGTAGTCCAGTGTTTTCAGTGGAGCCATCTCAAGGGCCCCACATAAGTGCCCATCAGAGGAGTCCATAAGTAATGTCCACCAAGATCCTGGAACACCACCATTAAGTGCTACAGTTCCCCAAAGTAAGGCCGTTCCTCCTCTTGTGTTCTTCTCTTCTCCCCCCTCTACCCCAAGTCCTGTAGGATCCACACCCTAGAGGGAGTGGTGGTTGGGGAGTAGAAGCATTAGGTGGGAAGACAAGAAGCCAGCTGTGCTGCCCCCATCCCCTTGGTCCCCAACCCCTCCTCACTTCAAGCTTCCAGCCTGCATGAGCCTGGGGTGGGGGAGCAGAGAAAGGAGAAATATTTGCCTTAAATAGAGTTCAGAGTTTTAACTATTACATGGGACTGGACATTTCAGCGACTGAAATGAGACTATTTTATGACTAAAACTGACTGGATGCCTTTTTCATTTTTCTAAGAATGTCTGGAAAAGCCACAGGGACCCACCTGAGATTTCTTCTAGGGGCAAAGAAGAAACTAGCCCCAGAGCAGAGGGAGCAGAAAAAAATAAGTTGCTCTATGGTCACACTCTCTCAAATGCCACCCTTTTAACAGAACGGCTGTACAACTTTGCTCCAAGAAGACAGCCTCTTTCCCAACTTCCAGGAAGCCAACCATGATCCCCCTAAAATAGTTCTACAGGACTTCAGAAATTTTAATCCCCAGGATATCCTAGCCAGAAAAAGGCCCTGCAGGCTCTGAGAAACTTGTCAACCACAAAGGACACAGCAGCCAAGCAGGAAAATAATAGCAAGTTTTCATGGTTTCTTGAGGGTCTTCTAGCTTCTTATATTGAATATTCAAGGGGATTCACCAGACAGAAAGTTCTAGAGCTAAAAGCTTGTTTATAAGAGGAAGAAAATAAAATCAGTGCTGGTTCATCCAGCTGGTCAAATCATGGAGAAATCAAACCATACAGAAGATGCAGTGAATTCTAAAAACACTCCCAGGGCGGTTCTTTGTATTTTGTGAGACTTATGTTCCAGAAAGCATGGCAAAGAAACTCTGGGTAAATTCTAAAGACTCTGCACCTTGGAGTGGCAGGTGGACACCAGCTAGAGCCCTTTTCAACCTCTCTGTGGAGAGCAGTCATGTCCTCAAACCAATGTCTGATACAAGTTATGGGCTGAGGAGAGAATTATCTTCAAAGACCATGCGCATGTACGGCTTCAATGTAAGCTGTGCTGTTTATTTCTAAGCACTGTGAATGTGTGCATTTACTAACAAAGTAGGTGCATTATAATCATTTTCCCCTCCATTTAAATATCTTAAAACATATGTTAAGAAGAATGTATTATGGAGTTACAGGTGCATATGATTTCAACATTCGTTCAAAATCTACCATTTATCTGTATATGATAACCTATCATACTGAGTTGGGTTATTTTTTCAATTACTAGGGAGTCTACAATGAACAGCTGTGAGGCTGCTTATATGGAATCTCTGCAAAACTATTGTGGCAGACACTACCAAATAGCTCAGCAGTACAATGAAGAGCATATACAAAAAGGGGGAATGAAGTTGTGGGGGCTAAAAGTTAATGTGCAAGCCAATATCTGGAGCCAGAATTCAAAAATTCTGTCCTATCTATCAGAATTTCTCAAACTTTAATGTGTATAGTAATTACTTGGGGATCTTGTTGAAATGCAGCTTCTGATTTAGAAGGTCTGGGGATGGGTCTGAGATTCTTCATTTCTAACAACTGCTGACCCTGCTGAATCACCCCTTAAGAAGGGGATAAACTGAAGAAAAGAGGGAAAAAAGGAATGAAGGTGGAATGGAAGATCGTAAGCCCAATACTCTCCCTAGCTCATGCTCTGGGACCACTTCCATAGGGGACCACTTCCTGCGGGGTCTTTTGCAACTGTATCTCCTTAGAGGAGTCCACTGCAGAATCCTCTTTCAGGAATTGTACCGCCCTTCATATTCAGAGTATGTGCGCCAGAGTCAGGAGCAGGGCATCCTCCCCACATTGGGAGGAAAATGTCAAGGCTCCTGGGTAGTGAAACCCCGAACAAAGTGAGAGCAGTGTCACAGGACGGTGCAAGTGTCCAAGGAGTGGAATGGAGAAAACAAAGGCCAACAAGAGCCCCACGGGAGCTCCTGGAGAGCATGCATCAAATGTCACTGGCAAGTCCCAGAAATAAATTTCTGGTGAGGGGGGTTTTAACGGGCATGAGAAGAGGTAGAGAATCTGTGACCTCCAAACAGTCACATGTGTTCCATGAGAGCCGGCAATCATGGAGGGCATCATGGCAGCTGTGTCAGCAGCAGGGAAGCAATAACCTCCCAGAAAGAAGGGAGCACAGCATCACCCCACCAAGGAAGGGTCACTTTTTGCTTTTCCTTCTTCCCTAACACTAGAGGGAAGAACTCTAAGAGGGAAGATTTGGGAGCATCTGAGAGCTAGATTGTGCCCCTTTCTCTCCTTCTCTCTACTCTGATTATATATATTGAAAAAAATTTTAAACACTTTTTCTGCAAATTTGCATGTTTATAACCTTTGCCCAGTTTTCAATTGTATTTTCTTACTTAAAAGATCTCCTTATATATATTAATAAAATACAAATTTGTTTATTGTATAAGATCTCTTTATACATGGTAATAAAATGAGGACTTTCTTGTGGAAAAAAGCCCAATAGCTTGAATCTTAGAGTTTACTAGTTATTAGCAACAATAATAATGGCAGCTAACCTTTATCAATCACTATTTTCCAGGAACTCTGTTAGATGTTTTACATGGATTCTTTCATAATCCTTCTCACAACCCTATGATGTAGGACTTGTTATCTCAATTTTATAGGGAAAGGAAACTGAGATTTATGCAGTGTATACAATTTATCTAGTGTCCCACAGCTGGTGAATATTGACATCAGGATTTGAACCCAGACACAAGTTTTGGAGGAGGAGACAGGAAAGGCTAATGCCTTGAGAATACAGAGGACCTTGGAGAGGGGGGTTGTGCCAAGGCCTCAGGCTAATAGTGATTAAGGTCACAGTCCCCTCCTCCTCATCTTTTTTAAACAAATATTAATGGTGAAAGATTGCTCTGGGCTAGGTACCGAGTGAAGAGTGGTGAGGGAAACAGACAGGGTCACAGTGAAGAGTGGTGAGGGAAACAGACAGGGTCACCGAGCTTCTGTGTGAAGGGAGAGAGCCACGAACACAAATAAGTGTGTAATCTTAAATATTTGTACGTGCTATGAAGAAAAACTCAAAGGGTGTCTGAGAGATCATGGGTAGAGGACAATTTAGACTGAGGGAGTAGGAAAGGCTTCTCTGAGTAAGAAATATTTAGACAGAGACTTGAGAAATGAATGTAATAAGTTAATCAAATGAACAGGAGAGGAAAACATTTTGGGCAGAGGAAACTGCTGATGAAAAAAAGAAAGTGTTCCAGATGTAGAAACAAACAGGACATTTGAACAAAGGAAAGATGCTGGATGGGTAGGCAGGGATCAGAGCAGGTAGGGGAGTCTTAGGAGGTGATCTCAAGGTCTCTAGCCATTATTGGGGTGGAGTAGGGAGGGTTTGGGCACTTGGGGGCTAAAATTTCAGGATTTGACAGTCAGTTATGGAGTCAGAAAGTAATCCCTGAAGGTGTGGGGATCAGGGGTCCTGAGGCCAGAACTAACCTTGGGCTTTCTCAGTCTCAGGGGCTCCTTAGCCTCCTAGTAGATTTTTCAGGTTTCTGCTCTCTCTTCTCACCCATTTTCTTCCCTAACCTGGTCAGAAAATCCATACTGGTTTTTGAACTGTCTGCTCATTTCCATCTGGCCTTTTCTATCTCCCCCGTTCTTAGCATAGGCATGCCCTGGAGGCATGGAAGGAATTAGCTCAGTTTTCCTGCTTTTACTAGAACCAGCTCTGGCATTTTCTATCTGTCTTCCTTTGCTTAAAGTAATTTTTCTTTCCTGCAATGCCATTTCCTTTTTATAGTCATCTGAAAAAATTCCAGAAGTCTAGAGAGTAGTCTAGCTCAGAGCACACTTTCTTCACAAAGGTTTCCCAAGTCCCCACAATCAAAACCCCTATTTTTGTCCTTTATTGTCTATCCAATGGGAGCATGGTCTGCTTGCCTTCAAGTATTTTATGTTCACTTACGTCTTCCAAAAGTTAGTGAACCTGTGCAGATATGGACCACGCTATATCCACCTTCACAGATCCAGCCTCTTGTTTGTAGTTTCTTCTCTCCTTCCCCATAGCAGGAGATATTTGTTCACTCAAATTACTCAGTGGCTTAGCCAATCTTGTAATCGTCACCTCCTAGCCATCTTCCCACTATTCCACGAAGAAGAGAGTCACTTGGGCGCTTGTTAAAAAGTCAGATTCCTGAGTTTTACCCTAAATCTAAAGAATCATATCATTCTTGAGAAGAGAACCAAAAACTAACAACTGCCCTTGGTAATTCTTATCAAGACAGCAATTTTGAAAATACTACTGAGTACAATTTAGGTCAATATTTGATAATTCAGGGAATTATCAGGTCCATCCTAAGCTAGATGTTTGTTCATTCACATTTTTTTTTTTCCCTGTCACTGAACAGGTGTTAATTGCAATAAGACTTGTTTTTCTGAAGGCTCCAGCCCTTTAAAAGGAATGGAAGCAAATATGTTTTAGATATAGAAGTATTTCAAGATGGATGTTTGGAACTAGAAAGAAAGCCTGGACTGGAGATCTAGATTAGAGAGTAAATTTGCATAGAACAGACAAGAAACTCAAATTTGGGAGAGAATCTGAGTAGAACGGGAGCATCTAATATATACTAGGAGCTTTTGGATGTTCTATATGTAACTCAATACAAATTTAATCCAGACAACTATCCTTATAAAGTAGATTTTGTTATCTACATTTTGCAGATTAGGAGACTGAGTTTCAAAGAGGTCAAGTGAAACAAGTCATAGTGCTAGTAAGCAGAAAATCTTTCAAATATAAAATCTCCCATTTAATAAATATTTATTAAGCATCTCCCATGTATCACACACCTTTCTTAAACATAATTTATCCTTTTCTCTAGCAGCTTTTAAGCTTTTCTCTTTTTCTTTGGGTTTCCACAGTTTCATTATGACTCTGGGTGTTGATTTCCTTTGTATTTGCTGGGATTCGTAGGGTTTCTCGAATCCGTGGCTTTAATTTCTTGCCAGAGCTGCCCTAAGCTCCTTGCTGTGTGTCTACTAACAAAGACTGAGACTTTTATAACATAACAATCGTGGGAGTGACATCCATCACTTTGCCATATTCTCTTGGTTAGATTAAAGTCACAAGTCCCTTCCCCTACACTTGGGGGGGTGGGGGATACCTTAGAGCCTGTTCACCACAGTCTCCCATTAGACCCCCTACTTTGCCAGCCCCTGGCTTTGACTTCTGTACACTGGGACCCATGACACTGTCAAAACCTTCTAATTGGGGAACATGCAAGTGCCTTCAGGGGAAAAGTGGCTCCCATGCCTTCTTACCCCTCTTAAGTCTTCCCTTTACTTCTTAACATGATAATTGCTTATTGTTTTGTCCTCTCTTCGTTAATCTTAAGATAATGTTTCTTATATTTTGTTCAGTTTTTCTCTTTCAAGTTGTTTTCAGCCAGATGGTTGACCCAAATAACCTAGCCCACCATTACTGGGCAAAAGAAGTCCTGATTTAGTGTTTAGAAGATTCACTCAAACTGCTGCTTGATGAATAGCCTGTAAGCATGCAGGCGTAGAAGCAGAAAGATAAATTAGCTATTGTGAGAATCCAGGTGGAAGATGATGGTGGCTCAGTATAAGGTGGCAACAGTGCAGAAACCCCAGACCGAAAGGGTAAATAATTGAGAAATAAGCCCTTTAAAAACAAACATTTAGGAGTTTTATATGACCATTTTCCTCTCAAGTGGAATAGTTAAGGCTAGGGTTGCATAGAAACTCATTAGGACCCTGAAATCTACTGGGTGGTATTACATTCCAGTAATTTTTATCCTTCAGGACTTTATCCTCTATTGCAATATACCTACCATCAGACAATTGCTTAAAACCTTATACATATAGTCTAGCTATAAACTTTTAGAGGACAAGCCCTGAGCTAGTGAGTATAAAACTTCCATGGACTGCCATCGACAATATAAAAGATTTCCCATTTTTCTATAGAGAGGACAATGGGAAGGTGCATCTCCGTCCTCAGAGGTGGACGCCCCACAGAGTCCTCCAGAGGGAAGTCACTTAAGGCAGTCTGCAGCTTTGAGTGGGTTTGTGGTCTAAACGTCCTCTCAAACTCCCTTCATTTTTGGGGTTTGAGAGGTTGGTGTGGCTCTAAATAAGGTTCTTTAGGTCATGGCACTCTGTTGCAAACTAGTGGTCTTTGTGTTTCCTCCTGTTCACCCCACATCATCTTCATTTAGGAGGCTTAGCCAGATTCACCTCCTCTGCTGTTCTGCAGTTTTAAATTGGGGCCTTTAAGGGGACTTTCCTATCTCTTCCAGCAGCCACTCCTGCCCAGATTTCATCCACTAGGCTGTAAGCCCCTCTACTCCCAACCGTGGTTGGACCCCTGCTTTCCTCTCTGACTTCATTTCATGTCACTTTCCCCCCTGGTTATGTGCTCCAGCCTCATGGAACCTCTATTTCTTGAACTCATCAAGGTCACTGCCTTAGAGCTTTTCCCTCCTTATTCCATCTGCCTGGAAGCTCTTCCCTTGGACCCTCCGGTAGCTGGCTCCTACTCACTATCTCAAATTCCCCGAATTCTCCCTTGGGTTCAGCTTTGATAGATTAAATTAACAACTAAGTCATATGGATCCCACACACCAATCAGAAGAAAGGTTAAACACAGTCTAAAACAAAAAGGGAAGACAGGCAAAGCTAGTCTAAGAGACAATATAGAAGGCTGTGGGCTGCCTCAATCCTGGAAAATAAAGGAGTGATCATTTCACCCGCACATATTTGACACCATCTAAGCAGTGAGTCCTTTATGGCTCTGTCATGGTCTAAATGTTTGTGTTCCTCCAAAATTCATATGCTGAAACCTAACCTGCAAGGTAATGGTATTAGGAGGTGATTAGATCATCTGAACAGAGCTCTCATGAATGGGATTAGTGCCCTTATAAAAGAAGCCCAAGGAAACTCCCTTGCTCCTTCCACCACATGAGGTTACAGCAACAAGATGGCCAACTAGGAAGCAGGCTCTCACCAGACATCAAACCTGCCAGCACTTTGTTCTTGGACTTTTCAGCCTCCAGAAATGTAAGAAATAAATTTCTGTTGTTTATAAGCCACCCAATCTATGATATTCTTATAGCAGCCCCAACAGACTAAGACAGGCTCCCAATTTCTAAACTGATTATTGCTCTGAATAAAGGCATGCCTGGTAGAAAGCTCCACACTGAGGACTCTCAAAGAAGCTGTAAAGGGATCTGGAGACCTGAGGCCCAGGTGAGAAGCGTCTGCCTTCCGGGACTTTACAGATGAGGAGGGAATGATTTTTGAATCTGGGGACATATTGTGGGCTCAGAAAGTCATCAGCTCTCTGTTACGTCTTGTCACTGAATCATATCCTGCTATAATTATCTTTATTCCAGACTGGCAGATACTGCCTTCAGTATAATCACAACCAATCTGTTGTTTCTCCTCAGTCATTCACTTCATCTATGACTCTGGGCAAGTCACTTTACCTGAGTTTTATCTTCCTTGCCTGGGGAATGGAGATAATGCAACCATCTCTAGACATTACCAGTGTTGTTGCAGGGATCAGATTAGAACAAGAGAAAGTATTTTGAAAGGGTTAACTAAGCATTATATGACTAGGAGGTAGGATTATTACAGTTATCTGTATTTTGTCAGGTCACAACAAATATAATCCAACCCAATAGTTACAGCAGCGTCTTCCAAGTCCTGCTGAGTGAGAGTCTTGCCAGTCCATCAAAACGTATTAGAATCAAGGCTTACCTAGGCAGCTATTTCTGGGCTCCACAGCAGCAAGTGTTTTCCCATCCCTGGTGAGGGCCCCTACTTGCTGGAGTAAGTGAGCACACTGGCTCTCCTCTTAAGTCCCTTTTTTCCCCAAGACAACTTTCTATCCTCTATTTCACATTCCTCTTTCTCTCCTTGCCCATCTGTTTCTCCTTCTTGTAGATGGATCGTTCACTCAAACCGCCCCTCCCCCGCATCCTGACCCCTTCCTCTCATTGCCGGCTCCTTAGGTCCCGTTCTGGTTTCCCCGAGGCTCCCCTGATGCCCAACCTCCTTCCGGCCCAGCCCCTCATCTTTTCACTTCCTCCTCCTCTCTCTGTCGCTTCCCTGTCCCGAATGCCCATTTCAGCCAGCGACATCTCTGGGTGTCAGCCTTTTTCCCTCTTCTCATCTCAGCCTTTTCTGGCCTCAGCCGTTTCTGGTGCGTGCCGGGGGTTCTAACCATCAGACGTTGGAAGTTCAAAGCTCGTAGGAGCGCGCGGGCTTCACTTGCGCCCATGGGTGGGGACCCAGGGGGAGGCGCGAGGTGAGGGATGCGCGAGGTGAGGGTGGCGCCGTAGCACCTGAGAAACACGAAGATCGGATTTCCCTGGGGCTCGCCGAGGAAAGGTGACCTACAGGTCGATACCAATGGGAACCCAAAGTTTCATGTGTCCTGTGTGGCAGAGTCTGGCGCCGAATCACTTCCCTTGGGCACAACTCGCATCTTTGCATCTCCTTCTGAATGGCTTGGGTCTCTCTCCTTCAGGCCCTGCACTTGAGATGATTTACTGGGAAGCAACCTGACTAGGCAGAGACCAGACAAAGGGGACCCAGTACCCATCAATGGAAGGGTCCTCCTTGCCCATGTGCTCTACATAAAATAACTGATTTTATAATTGTTTTTATAATTGTTAAATTATAATTGTTATAACTAAAGTGATTATTTGAGGAATGCACTGAATATGCTGATGGTGAAATTGTACCTCCACAAGCACTAGTAGTATTTGCTCCCTTAAAGGCCCAAATTTTTCTCCTAAAGCAGCCCATCTGGTGCTGGATAATTCAATAGAAAACCAAGCAGACGACTAGGGCATTTCCCAGTAAATATTACACTGTGAACACCGGCATAAAATTCTTCTCTTTTTAAATCCCACTAAAACTACAGTAAAGGGATTTTTTTTTTCTCCTAATGCATTATTTGCAAAATGAGTGAAGTGAGAGGAAGTTAGGGAATAGGATTTCCTCATCTATCCTAGGCCAAAATGTATAAGGGTCTCCCCATCTCCTATGCTGTTACCCAACTGGCACCATGCTGAGGGTTATCCTGATCTCTTAACTGAGTTTAAAGGGACTTTTTTTTTTTCAAGGATTAAATAGAGATGGTGAGGAAAAGAGGAGATGAAAACATTTTGGAAACTGAAAAACAGATGGGCAGATGTCTAATGACTTAGTAGACCCAAGCAAGCAAAAATCTAACACTACAGGATAAGCAAAGAACCCCCCCCCCCAACTAAATGATAGAACTCTCCAAAGGCCTAAGAATTGGTGGTTCAAGGTATCTCTGGAAATGGAGTAGAGAAAAATAAAACAAGATTGGTTGAAAGTTGTTGAGAAGAAGGTAGATTTCTAGATCCCTTCTCTAACTCTCTACTGCTCTTCTCACCAGGCAGAAGCAGGAGATCTGTTTGGAAAAGGTAAAGCTGAGGGTCTTTCAGGCACAATTGAAGGCAGGGATACCATAAAAAAACTGGAAGCTTAAGTGCACATATGTACAGTGTCAGCCCAGCCCATCCCACCTTGCAGTCTTCTTCTTCCACTGGCTCCCCAAATTCTGCAACCCAGGCCTTTATTATCTATTCAGGAAATTGGAGAAGTTTTCTCTAGGAGATCTGATCAGCCCAAGAGGAAAGACTCGAAGGTCCTGACCTCTGGAGTTCCCCAACAAACAGTCTAACCAGATTGCCCTACAATGAAGCTCCAAGGTGACAAGCTCCATCCACCGCTCAGAACTTCCAATCAGCTTTTAGTCCTCCACTGCTAAACTAAGTCCTGTCCTACTGTGAATAGGACTGACCAACAAAATTCCAAAATCAACAGCCACTATGTAAAGCAAAGGATCAGAAGTCAAATGACTTTGGACTTCATAAGAACAACATCTTCACAATATTGGTAAAAAAAAAATTCCCAACCTAAAATTCTATACCCATACAAACTGAATCCAGTGAAAGGGTAGAATTAGACATATAAAGATGTGAAAGGCATCAAAAATTTACCGCCCATGCATCCTTTCTCAAGAAGCTATTAGAATATGTTAGGAGCCAGACTAAGGTAAAGTGAGGTGTTTTTTTTGCCTTGCGTGCAAAATTTAAAGGGGCATCAAAAAATTTAGTGATCAGGATAAATATTTTAATGAAATATTAAAAAAAATAAAAATTAATGCAAAAAAAAAATCCATGATGAACAAAACATCAAAATGTTAAATAAAGACAGGACCCAGCAGAGCTGGGATTAAGGTGAAGTGAATGAGGCCAAGTCATGCAAATGCAGGGTTAGATCTCATCTTTATTAAACATTTTGATATTTTGTTGGTTATACATGTCAGCCCTACTTAAAGTAGGACAGGACTACATAGGGTCGTGAATACAAGGAGGTATTATTGGGGATCACCTTGGATCCTGGTTATCACAATAATAAAAATTATGATTTTATTGAGTGGAAAGGGGGTATAGGGGTGTGTGTGTCTAATGGACTGGTGGTGGAAATTAGAGTTGATGGTGGGTAGTCAGTAGATATCATGGTGTGTAGTCAATAGATAATACTGCTAAACAGAAGAACCAAGAAGTAATATTAGCATGTTATTAAAAAAATATGGGGGGCTGGCCGGGTGGCATAGCAGTTAAGCATGTGTGCTTCACTTTGGTGTCCCTGGGTTGGCAGGTTTAGATCCCGGGCACGCACTGACGCACTGCTTGTCAAGCCATGCTGTGGCGGCGTCCCATATAAAATAGAGGAAGATGGGCACCGATGTTAGCCCAGGGCAAATCTTCCTCACCAAAAAGACGAGGATTGGTATTGGATGTTAGCTCAGGGCTAATCTTCCTCAAAAAAAAAAAAAACCAAAAACAAAACAAAAACAAAAGAATGGGGCTAAATACTAAAAAAAAGGGATAAAAGATTTGAAAGTGATTCATTCCTGGAAAGGAGAAATGAAGAGGAGAAAGGCAGGGAGCTGAGGACTGCTATTTGTCTTAATGTTTAGAACTAGTTGACTCTTTAAACCATGTGCATATATGAGTAATAAAAAAATTAAAATAAGAAAATCAATGTTTGTCATTTCAAATAAAAGTCTCTGAAGTACTCATCACGAGTAAGGCAGAATTCTATTGGACTTCATTACATAAATGTTATGAGTCAGTATTATTTTTACTTTGGGTTACGTATGGAGGTGGGTTCTAGAATTGTCTCAGTGGTAGAACCTCTAGCAATCTTCCTGAGCTTGTACATTTTCTGGGGCAGATAACTGTTCCATCTTATGGAACACTTACAACTACATAGCAAGGCATGAAATATCCCCAGGTGAGGGGTCCTGACAGATGAGGGAAATTGAGACTCAGAAAGTGAAAGTAACCAGTCAGAGCTAGTCACTCCATAGTTAGTAAATGGCATTGAGGTAGACTGGGTATTAGATCCTTCCAGCGAGACCAGTTTTCATGCCAGCAACTGGTGTTAGCTCTCTCCACTGTAGCTGCATATTGGTCTCCTCTGGCTAGAGCCCCAGTTTTGCTGCCTAGTTCTGTTTGACCTGCATCACCATTCCAAACGATGCGTGCAGCTGTTCCCTGATGTATGTGAGGGCCCTCCCTCTCTCTGGGTGCAGTCACTAAATATTCTGTGCTTAAAGCCAGACTTTTCCTGCCTCAACCACCCACTGCTCTTGATCTTGCCTTTTCTGGGCTGAACTGTAGGTGCACACATCTAGACAGCCTGGGGGCTGGCCTTCAAATACGCTCAAGTGCTGTCTATTACTTCAAGGAGGTCCAATACTGCTAAATTTGGAAGGATCAGGGAGTTATGCCGGGTTTGAGGCAAGAAAGGGATTTTTCCCCTGCCCACAAACTGAGTTCTACCTGGAAGGCTCTCTCCCTGTCCAGGTGGGGCCTTTGCACCTGCCCCTCCCGGACCATGGGCAGTGTTGTAGCCCTGTTTCTTGAAACATCGATGGGATGGTGTATCCTGGCTGGGAATATCTTGGATTTCTGCTTTTCCTACATTGCTCAAATCCCACTTTTTTCACGCAGGAAAATTGGACAGCCTTATCCCTCAAACCAGCCTTATGATTCAAATGTACATTCCTCAAGAGCTCTTTCATGTCTTGTCTCTCACTACGTATATGCCTAGAGTTCTGGGGCCCAAAACCATTTGACTAAGACAAAATGCTACTTCAATGGGCCTGATTGGTTAACTATTTCCTTCCCTCAAGATGAGGCTACATGGCTGGGCTAGAATTCTTTTTCCAAAAGACTGGGCCCTACCAAGAGGGAGGTACTGATCTTTGAGCGTGGTGCTTGTGATGGACCAAGAGTCTGGCTGACCAAGTGCCCCTGAGTTTGGGGGACAGTGAATGAGGCTCAGAGAACAGGAAGCAGCCAAAGGACCATGGTTAGAATCTTCAATAAGGGCCACCATTTCCAGGAGGGCCCCATCTCCAGGCATTATATCCCAGCAACTAAGCTGTGACCCCAGATGGGGTCTGCTTTCCTTCCCTCTCCCAGTCCTCTCCCAGAGATAACTCGAAAGAACAAAGTCTTTACATGAAGCATCCCTTGCTTCCCACTAGTCTGACCTGACTAACCAGAGTGTATGGTCATCTAAGACTCTGGCTTGAGTTGTCTGTGAGAGGTGCCGGCTTTTGGCCTAAGGTCTTCCTCTGTGCATGTTCACCTTGTAGAGGAGGGAGACTATCCTCTACCCACCTGGGTCCTTCTGGCTGGGCTAAGAATTAAACTGACATGAGACAGAATAACAAGAGAAAATCAAACAAAGCTTTATAACATGTATACATGGGACACATCCAGGAAAAACTGGGTAACTCGCCAAAATGGCGGAGGTTTTCATCTTAAATAGCATCTTCAGGTAAAGACAAGGGAGGATGTTGGGGGTGGGGGGAGTCAGTTATGGGAGTTTGCCAGAAAGGCACACTAAACCACTATGCAGATTTAAGTCCTTGCCTTCCGCATTGATAAGAGTTTCTAGAGGTAAGGTCATCCTCTCCTTCTTCCTGGTACAGAGAGGGGGATATTGTTACAAATGGAGATTTCCTTTACAAATGTAAATATCTCTTACAAAGGGTAAATTCTATTTTTCAGAGCTTCTCCCCTGCCTGCAGTTTTAAAAAGTAACCAACCCAAAATATTCTTCATGCCAAAGAGACACATTTTGGGGTGGCCAATTCTGATCTCCCATAACTGTGACACCCCCCCCTTCTCTGGTTTGTCCCCATATCTGAGACTTAGCTGGGAAACCGGCTTTCCTGGAAAGCAGGTTTGAGGTGGTGAGATTTCCAGGACAGCTTCCTTCCTCATGTTTTGTGGAGGTGACTCTCCGGGGACTTCCCTCCCGGGATGGGGATGCTAGAACTGGGGCTCGCTGCAGGATCCAGATCTGCAGAGCTATAGAGTTATCTGTTTTTCAACTTTGAGCCCTGAGAAGAGTTCTGAGTGGTTCCAAATTGCTCCTAACTCCCCAGCCCTGAATGACCCCTCTAGGAGATCACAGTCGGGATGTGTAGTGAAAAGAGCCTGGGCTTTAGAGTCAGGCAGACCTGGGTTCAAACCCTGACTCTACCACTTTCTAACACTATCTCCTAGCAGGCCCTGAGGCTCCCCTTGGACCCAGAGCTCTGCCCTCCTCAGTTAGGGGTGGCCTTCTGTCTGCAGAGGGTCTTGTTTTCCTGTGCTGTTCCTACACGTGAGTCTTGAGGCAATCTCAAGTCTGACCCTTCTTATGCTTTGTGCCTGGTACAATTGTCACTGACTAATTGCCCCAAGGAACTCAAGGGTTTGTTCTGACAGCATTGAACTATTTTTCCAAATTGTTTTTTTTTTCCTTTTGTTGTGTTAAGAGATGCAGTCACCAACCACCTTGAACCAGACCAATCCTGGCCACAAGAGCTATGCCTATGACCTTTGCCTTGTTTTTAATGCTAAGATCTCTCTCGGTTAGGCCTTATTACCATAACCTGCAGCGTATGTGGAAGCATGTTTTCCAACTGAGCCTGCACAAGTGAATACCCACCTCTCCCTTTTGAATATTCATTCCTTGTCTGAAATGAAAGATCCCTGCTTCCCTTTGTTCGGGGAGCCATGACTTTGGAAATGATTCCACGTGGTCTCCTATTTGCTGCAAATATACATTTATTTGTGTGACAACTACTTCTGGTGGAGAGTCTGATTTAACTTGCCAGGAGGCAAACCCACTTTGGTTTCAGTAACACAATGATAAGCACTTTTGAGCACTGTTTTACTTAATTTTCAAAATGGCAATGTGAAGCATGATTCTGACACCAATTACAATGTGTGGTTTTTTTCACACCACCAAGCAATGCTCCAACACCAGCTGGGTGTTCTACAATTCAACTCAATTCTGACACTATCTTCCTGGAGATAGTGTCAAATTTCACATATTAAGGACTCAGTCCTACAAGACTATGGCCCCCCACCCCTTTAGATGCCAATTTCATGTCCAAGTTGTTACCTATGCTTCTGACCGACTGGCTATAAATCAGAGGTTCCAATGACCCCCTCCTTGGGTTTGATCCATTTGCTAGAGTGGCTCACAGAACTCAGAGAAACATTTTGCTTATTAGATTTCCAGTTTATTATAAAAGGATATAACTCAGGAACAGCCAGATGGAAGAGATGCATAGGGCGAGGTATGGGGAAAGGGCACAGGGCTCCCAGAGCTCTCCAGGTGTTACCGCCCAAAAACGGAGTTCATCTGCCTGCCACAAGATGTGCCAATAGTCAAGAGGCAAGGTAGTAGGAGAGAAAGGACTTTTTATTACAGCTTGCTAGCAAGAGGTAAGATGGCCAACTAATGTCTGAAAAAACCATCTTAAGGGGGCAGAAGATCTTACAGCAGTTATATAGGCTGGTGGGTTACAGGGGAGGGAGTTAAGAATGTTGATCCTCTGGTGTTATAGACTGGGAGTTCCCACACCACATCTTTCAGTTTTCATTGATGATGGCTATCAACATAGACTCTCTGTTCGGGTGCGTCATCACATTCTTAAGGAACTCAAAAGAACAAATTTATCATCTTATTGCAGGTGGGAGGTATATGCCCAAGCAGGGATAGTAAAATCTACAGAGCAGTTAGATCTCCTGGAGGGTGCATATTCAGCTGTGTTAGTTAGTCAGAGGTCATTCAAAGTTACAATAGGGTTTCTTTTCTACAATGTGGCTTCCCTCATGTCAGCCTTGTGTTGCACCAGTATCACAGGCACACCACTCTCCCCCAAATCTCCACTTGTTCATCAACCTGGAAGCTCTCTGAACCCTGTCCCTTGGGGTTTTTATGGAGACTTCATTACATAGGCATGATTGATTAAATCATTGACCATTGGTGATTGAACTCAATCTCCAGTCCCTTTCCCCTCCTTGGAGGTCAGGGGTAGGACTGAAAATTCCCACCTTCTAATCACAGGTTTAGTTCCTCTGGCAACCAGCCCCCATCCTTAGGTGACCTAGGGGCATTCCAAAAGTCACTTCATTAACATAACAAAAGACACCTTTTTCCCCAAGGGTTTTAGGAGCTCTGTGCCAGGAATGGGAACAAAGACCAAAAATATATTTCTTATTATAAATCACAATATCATAGAAATTAATGCAATTATTCCCATATTACAGCTGAGACTGAGACTTACTGAGATAACTTGCATGAAATCACAGGACTTTTAAAACGCAGGACCACTGGAACCCAGGTCTTCAAGGCTTGAAAGAAGGCAACACACCATGATGGAAAGAGGAAAAGCTTTGAAGGCAGAGACCTGAGCTCAGTTCTTGCCTCTATTCTAGCTGCAGGACCTCATGTAACTCCCTTAAGCTTTCTCAGTTTCACTTTCCTCTTCTGTCAAATGAAGAGAAATGTTCTGTAGAAGAGTTCTGAGGACGAAATGAAGTGGTGTATATAGAACTCCTGTCACCCAGCACTGAGAAGCATTAGATTTCACTACCACCTCCTCCATCACCCGACATTCTCTGCCCATGCTCAGTCATCTTTCCACTACATCATACTGTTCTCAGCCCGATATGGGAAATCAGGCAGGAACACAAATAACTCTGATAGAAGAGAGAAAGCAGTAAGTATTGTACCAGCAGACAAGCTTTGCTCAGATGTCCAAGCAGAACTTCATGGAGACAGCGATATTGAATCTGGACCTGAAATGTTTTGTCAGATTTCAAGACGGTGGGAGGATCCCAGGATTCCACATCTGGTAACTAGATGGGGCAGAGGGTGGGGTGATGGATGTGTAAGTATTCCGTAGACTAAAGGGCTGCAGTGTGTGAAATGGCATTATTAAGGTCATGCCTATGTTCTAGGTTCTAGGCTAGCCCTTGGCGGTGGTACTTAAGCTCACAATCCACATTGAGGCTGGACGAGCCCTCCCCTTCTGAGCTCCCCACTGCCATCTGGTGGTCATCAGGATCCCAGGCCCCAGCTGGAGGGGCTGACAGTGGGGCAGCCTCATAAAGGCTGTATGTCCTTCAGAAGCAATGGTGTGGATTGTGGGGGGAATGCTGTGAAGCCTATGGGTGACCCTATTTCCACCCCCTGGAAAAGTTGGCACAAGAGAGAAAGGCCCAATATGTTGCCTTCAGCAACTCAGACCAGCTGGGATTCTATTTTTAACCAGCACTGTCTTAGTTGACAGCTTGGAACGCCTTCTCCCTTCTTTTCTTCCTGCCTCTTGCAGCCCAGAGCCATGGAGAAAGGATGGATGGGAGCAGCCTCAGTGCTGCTAAACAGAAGCCCACTCTCCTTTCTCACTGTCCTTGGCTCCATCCAGCCTTTGTCCAGTGTAGTTAGTGGGTGGATTTTAGAAGTATTATTGGCTGTGAAGCTAATGAGTCTTAAATTTCAGGGCTTCTCACTTGCACAGGCCTCTTCCAAGGCCCTGGTCAGTGTCCCAGCTATTTTGTATCTGCAATTTTTTTTTTTCTTAAAAAAGGGCACCCAATTTTATAAGCTCTAGGCCCCACAAAACTTGGGTCTGCCCTCTGATGGGTATGGCTTTTTTCCCATCTCCAGCTCAGTGGCTACTTCAACAGGATTATTTCTGTCTTTCTCTAATTTATTGTACTACCTTGAGCAGCTTTTTTCTTGCTCTGGGTCTCAGTTTCCCCATCTGCTACAAGATGAAGTGTCAAGGAAGCCCTCTCCCAACGTACCATGCCTCTGATTATCCATGCATGTCCCCTGGGTGAGGTCATCTGTTCTTCCCTGTTTGTCCTTGTGTGTGTGGAGAGTGCTGTTGCTGTCTCTGCTTTTCTCTGGCGCTGGATCAGTCTTATAGTCAAAAAGGAGGCTGCTCTGGAATTCCTATTCAGGTCCAGTCCCCCCATCCCACCTCATTGTTGCTGGCCAGTAAGTGTGCCTCCAAGGGGCAGAAGCTTGGCCAGGTTCTGACACCAGAGAAGGGTGCATTAAAAAGGCCCTACTCTTTAATTAATTTCTGTATACCTGTCATGGTCTGACTCCCGGTGTTTCAAACACACATTGAATAAACTGAGTCTTACTATACAGTGTTTCTTCTTTCATCTTTTCATTAAAATTTTAATAAGCATCTATTAAAATAGTACCTTAACAATGGCACAACTTTAGGAGAATGTGCTCAGGAACATGATGTGTCAGGGATATTCCACCTCCCCCCACCCACCCCCCATTGCCAGCTACTACATACAACACTGGCATGTAGATGAGTCCAGGATGTTATCCCAGAGAGAATACACACAGCCTCATCTAGCCTCAGACCACGGGCTTTGTGGCAGGGGGTCATATACAGGAGTGAGCAGCAGGGAGAGGGACCTGACAGGAAGGACTCCATAAAATCTGGTGCCTCCTCACCTGTCCCCAAAAAGTCCAGAAAGGAAGTTTAAGAGGAAGCCAAGTCATTTATTGTTTTTTGAAGAGACGAGGTGAAGGAGGAGGGGACAGGGCCATAGTATTTAATTGGAAAGGAATGACAGGACTTTTCAGTACAAAACAGCCTGTTGGGCAGGGAAGTGTAAGATTAGGCCTACCAGCTGGTGTCTCCAGCACTGACTGGGGAAGGGCACTGTGAGGTCAAACTGGGGGCAGCCTGGAGCATCTCAGGAGTCAGCTCCATGCCAAGCTCCAGAGCCCTAAAAGAATCAGTGCCATTACTATATGTGTATGTGAGAGGCAGGTGAGCTCCGTCAGAGCTCCCGCTGTGTAGGGATGGTCCGCTGCTAGGGACACTGTGTCTCTGTATGTCCAAGGGCAGTGCCATGTTTCTACGTGCCAGGCTCAGTCCTATACCAAGAGTGTGCCTCATTTCCTGTGTGGGGGTCTGGTTTGTTTCCTTGGTGTCAGTTAAGCCGTCTTTTCCTGTGCATTGGGGTTAGTCCACGCTGTTGGGTGTCAATCTCTTGTGTCAGTTGGTCTGTGTTTCTTGTGTGTCTGGATGGGGCTGTGCTTGTAGGAATGGGTCTGTCCTGCCTCAGCCCCCACTCCACCTCCAACCCTCAGCCAGGCCCCAGCGTGCTGATGGTGGTGTAGCTTAGCCTGGACAGTGAAGCAATGGAGGGGGTGGGAGGGTCCTCATCTGGAAGAGGCCTGGGGCGAGCTCGTGGAGGCCGTGGGCAGCATCGGGCGCACGTGTCGAGGCAGGCTTGGCGAAAGCGACGGTGCATGAAGCAGTAGACCAGGGGGTTGACACAAGCCGAGGCGTAGCTCAGCAAGTGGATGAAAGAGATGGGCGCGCCCGAAAGCGCGCGGTGTGCGCCAGGGCCGTCGAAGGCGCGCCACGTGTTGGCGCTGTACACTGGCAGCCAACACAGGAAAAAAAGGACGACGATCACCAGCAACATCCGCACCACGCGCTTCTTCGCCAGCAGCTTGGCCTGGGCAGGCCGGAGGCCAGATCCTGGCCCAGGAGTGGGCGCGGTCAGCGCCGACAGCTCCAATGCAGGCCGGGAGCGCGGAAGCTGTACGTAACAGCCATCGCCGTCCTCACCAGCCAGCCCGATCTCTGGCCGGCAACGCCCGTTCTGGTGGGCAGGACCTGAGCACAGACCATGAGTGGTCAGACCATGAGTGAGTCTCAACTTCAGCCCAACCCACACCCGACCCCCCCTTTCCAGCCTTTCTGCTGACTTACTTCTTTCTGCCACACCCAGTCTAGGCTCCGCCCCTTTCTAAAGCCATGCCCCTACTGGATTTCACCCACCTGGTCGCGCCCCGCCCGGCGGCCCTTCTTGGCTTCGTACTCGGCCCTGGCTCTCGCTGTCACTGTCACCGTCAAAGCGGAGCCCTAAGTAGAGCTCGCGGGAGATAAGCCCGTAGGCCACCGCCATAACCACACCCGGGACGAAGAACAAGAGCAGGAGCAGCAGCACCGACCTGGAGGCAGAGCACAGACCATCATGGGGGTCTCTGTCTAGCTTCAATCACAGATGGAGGAAGAGCCAAGGATTGATGTTTCTAGGGCTGATGGCCAGGCTCCAGTGGTAGATTTGGGGGTGTTCTTGCGAAGGGCTAGAGAACTGGGAGGGGCCTCAAATAGGAATCCCAGGGTGGTGAGTGCAGAAAGGGAATTGGAGTGGTAATCCTTGGAGCAGCTGGGGGAAGATTCCGGGGAATGGTTGTAAGCATCTGATGGAGATGGAGAAGAGAATTCCCAAGAACAGGTAATGGGCCCCCTCACCAGGTTTGGCGAACCCGTGCACTGGGCCAGCGATGCACGCACTGCAGCACACGGGGCCCCGCTGGCTGCACGGCGGTGTACACAGGGTAGGGCACCATGAGCAGTCCAGACAGCATCCACGTGGCTACGATCACACGAGCCGCGTGGGAGCGCGTCTGCCACACGCGCGCCTGCAGTGGTCGGCAGATGGCGCTGTACCGCTCCAGGGCAATGGCCACGAGGCTTAGGGTGGACACGCTCACAGACACCCCTAAGCAAGGGAAGAGGAAGCAGTCATCAAGGAAACTTACACTACATATTCACCAATGGGACTTCCCCAACCCCCACCGGGAAACACCCTGACATCCAGCAAGGACTTTAGGAGGGGAAAGAGGCAAAGGGGGCAGGCTAGTTGTCTCACCTACCCATGAGATAGGAAACTGCCTTGCAGACGACTGTGCCAAAGATGAATGTGCCCATGAGATTGGGCAGGAGGGTGAAGGGCATGCAGGCCACAGCCAGCAAGAGATCGCTGACCGCCAAGGAGAGCAGGAAGGCGTTGGTGACGGTCCTCAGGCGGCGGCTCAGTCCCAGGACCACAATGATGAGCACATTTCCTCCAACACTCATCAGAAAGATCACTGCATAAAGGGTGACCCTAATGGCCAGCTCCAATTCTGGGTGGGAAAAGGGAGAGGTGGCAGTAGGCATCTGGCCTCCACTCAGCCAGACCCTCCAAGCTATCCATCAAACCCCAAACCCCACTACACAGCCAGATCCCTCTGCATCCCAAGAACGCCCAACCCTCACCCCCGCACCATAGGACCCACTCAGTCAACAGTGAACTTGAATCCTTCACCCTTCTAACTCCTTGAGGCTTAGTTAAGTTGGCCTAACTCTACCTTTCCTTAAGAAAGCCCATCTCTTCCCAAGCTTTGCTCTAAATCCTTCCTTCTCTTTGCAGACAAACTTCTTGAAAGGATTATTTGCATCTTCTCATTCACTCTCCGGTCCATTACAATGCAGTGCCCTGTCCCACCATCACGCTTTAGACACTTCTTCCCAAGGTCACTAAGCTTTAACTGCCAAATCCAAAGGTCTCTTCTCAGCCTATTCTACTAGACCTCCTTGTAGTATCTGACACTGTTGACCACACTACCTTTTGAAATACAGGTCTGATCATGTTCTTATATTGCCTAAAAAAACCCCCTTTACCTACTCTCTACTGTCTGCAACACTTTAGCATGTCATCCAGATTCTCTGAGAACTGCCTTCTTCCTCCTCCTCCTTCCTCCCTGCAATGCACCCACTTAAGCCACTGGATGACTCAGTTTCTTGAAGGCATCACGCACTCTCATGACTCTCTCCCTTGCTCACATTGGTTTCTCAGCCTGGAATGCTTTCTTATCAACCCCCCAGTAACACCCCTCCACCACAAACATGTTCAGGATGTCCTTCAAGACTTAGATCAACTGTCTCCTCTTCTGTAAGGCATTTCTGGACACCTCATTTGGAGTTAATCTCTCCTTCCTCTGACCCATGCATGAGCCTTACACATCTATTAGAACCCTTTTTTACTTTCTGCCTTGTATTTTAATTATCTCCAAACATTCATTCTCACTCAGCAAACATTTACAGAGGACTCCCTTTATGCCAGGCACTGGATCAAAGAGGTGAACACGACAAATTCCCTGCTACCTGAAAGCTTACAGTCTAGAGGGAAACTCAGACATATAAGCAGATAATTGCCACACAGTGTGATAAGGAGTGAGGGTGAGGAATATACAAAGTACTGTGGGAGCTCACAGGAGGGACGCTAGTGTTGCTGGGCTACACAGAGGGCTGACCCCATTCATTTGTGTCATTGTCTATTGGGAGATGGTTTCATCTTTGGGCTTCTATATCACAGCCAAGCAGACCCAGACAAAACTGAATTGAATTAAACTAGACCCAGTAACCCATGCCAATGGCATCAGCATGAGAGAGACTGGAGCTTGAAGGGAGAGAGCGCAGGGGCAGAGCCTTCCAGGTTGTGGGGGAAGGAAGGTCCTAGAGCTGCAGCTCCCTCTTCTGCAGCCCTATACATTGGCTGACTTTTGCCTTAGCCCCCGAATTAATAAACTGTTTTCTCATAATGGTAACCAACTTATTCAGAAACTGTTGTAGGCATCAAGTAAGTAATATTTACAAGAGTGCGCCAACTGAACCCAGCAGTGACATTATTTGCTCAGAGTAAATAGTAAGTAGGGGGCTGCATCAGAATAGAAGCCAGGTCTCCAGATCTCTAAAATGCTTTGCCTCCTACTGGTCCCTCACTCCTCTGTCATTCATCGCACTGCCTCCTTCTCCCAATCAAATCTGAATCTCCGTGCCTCATTCTCCCTCTGTACTCTTTCATAGCATTTCTCACTGTATTATTATGTTTAATTCTCTATCTCCCCCACTATACTGTGAGCTTCTTGAGGACCGGGGCGATGTCCATCTTGTTTTCCAGCATATCCCTAGCACTTGGCATAATGTTCTGCAGGTAGGAGGTTTTAACACATGCTTGTTAATGAATTTTCAATGAATCTCTGTCACTCTCCACACAAACGCACCTGCTTCTTCCTCCCTCATTCATCCTTCACCTCTGTGCCTCTAAAGCTCCAGCATGCCCTCTCCTCTCTGCCTCTGTCTCTTTGGAGATGCATGTTGGAGGGTCCTTGGTGGCAGGGTCATTCACAGGCTGTGATTTTGTATATGTTACATTTACTATTATATGCAAACCATCTGTGTCTCATGTAGAAGCTGGGCCCCTCTCTGCAGGGAAAGCCTATGGAAGGCTTATGTGCGGCAAATTTGAGGGGGTGTGTGTGAGTGTGTAGGGGGAAATAAAGAACCTTTGGGAGGGATATCTCTGTCAGAGAGGTCCTTGGACCCATAAAAATAGAGCTGATGGTCTATCTTGCACTCTTTGTGTGTCCTCCCAGTCCACTGCCCCTCCCCCTCTCCCCACCTGCTCTTAGTCTCTCTAGTCCTATCATCTCAGATCCTCCTCTGGATGTCTCTGTTCAACTAGTTCTTGATTCAATAATCACATCTCAATTTGGTTCAGCACTCTGAAGTGTGAAAAGAACATTTCTCATTCATTCATCCAGCTGATGTGTCCCATGTGTGTGTCCTTGAACTTAGTGGAACAGAAAGATGAGACTATGCCCACCCTTATGAAGCTCCAAATCTGCATGGGGACTCCTAAAAACTAGAGGACAAAGTCCCAGTAAAAATAACCTGCAATTGTACAGCACTTTGCTGTTTCTCTGGGCATTCTCAGCTATTACCTTATTTCCAGCCACCACTATCTCTCCAAGTCTTTGCTGTTGAACAGTTCAGATATGTGAAAAAGACTAATTAAAAGCAATCTTAGACCTAGGGGTCTGGGGAGAGGGAGGGCGGGATGAATAGGTGGAGCACAGGGGACTTTTAGGGCAGTGAAACTATTCTGCATGGTACTATAATGTTGGACAGATGTCATCATGTGTTTGTCAAAACCGGTAGAACATACAACATAAAGAGTGAACCCTAATGCAAACTATGGAATTTAGTTAATAATGCATCATTATTGGCTCATCGATTGTAATAAATGTACCATACTAATGCAAGATGTTAAGAACAGGGGAAACCGTGTGTGTGTGAACGCCCTGTACTTTCTGTTCAACTTTTCTGTAAACCTAAAACTGCTGTAAAAATAGTCTATTAATTTTTTTTAAAGTCACAAAAGAAGCAATCATAATGAAGACGTGTGTGTGTGTGTATATGCTTGTTTGTATCCTCCCATGTGTGTTTGTGTGGTGGAATATGGGTGACCACCCTGGCTTCAGTGACTGGGAACCTAAGGCAGAGTGGAAGGATGGGAGATGGCACCTCCTGGGGTACAGCCACTATTGCATTGACAGTCTACCTGTGGGCATCAACCTGCTGGGGATGACAGGAGAGCAGAAATCAGACCCGGGCACTCAGAAGACTGAGACAGTTCAGTTCTGCTTCTGGGGTCTGAAGAATCTGCATTTGTTCTGTCCAGATGATGACAGAGAAATATGAGCACAAAAATCCAGATAATGTGACATAAAACAAAAACCAGGCTTTTCTAAGAAAGGACTCCACAGAACACTGAAGCTGCTGATGCCTCAAATCCTGCCTTCCACTGGTGTGTTGGATCTGGTCACTCAGGCACACAGACATCAAAGTAATATTCATGTCTCTGTGGTGAGTCTGGATAGTAGCCACCTGATTGTGGGTATCAGCTGGGTAAACGGGGACATCCAAATGTCAATGGGTACTAACCGAAGGAGCAGAAGTAATATGCAAGGGTGTGTAGGTAATATCAGAGTGAGAACTGGGTAATACTTTAGTCTTTGAGATAATATCTGGGTGGGTAAGAGTCATACATATTTTTGTGGGCAATATCTGGAGAAGAGTAACAGCTATAGGTAACATCTGATTGAGTGTGGGTTACATGTCGTTTTAGGTAATATCTGAGTAAGTGTGGTAACATTTGTTCCAATTTTAGTATATGTGCTGCCGAAGCGAGCACTTGTTGTAACGTCTGAATGAGCAAGGGTAATATATATGTAGATGTGTCTACAGATAACATCTCATTTGTAGGTAACATCTTCAGGAAGCACTGTTACACTCAGAGGTCTGAATGTGAATGGGGGAATATCCAGTGATGATGGTAATAGCTGAGTGAGCAGAAGTAATATTCAAGTATGTGTGGAAAATATTTAAGTGAGTATGGACGTGAGATGTCAAGTTAACATGTTAAGATGTAAAGTAAGATGCTAATCTGATTGAGAAAAATAACTAAGCACCTGAGTGAATATAGGTACTATTCAAGTTTTTGTGGGTAATATCTGAATGTGTGAGAGGAATAGCTGTGATTTTATGGGTAATATCTGGAGAAGGGTTACTTAAATGAGTATGGGTAACATCTGATTGTGTGTGGTTAATAAAATGAAAGTGCATGTGTTTGATGGATAAGTAACATCCAAATGACTGTGGGCAATATTAAAGTGACTGTGGGTGACACCTGTTTTTCTGTGGGTAGCATCTGAGTGAACATGGGTAACATTCAAGTCTGTGTGGATTATATCAGGATAATGTGGGTAACATTCGAATTCCTCCTGGTAACACTGGAGTGAGCCTGGGTAACACACCTCTGGGGGAGTAATATCTGAGTGAGTGTGGCTAACAGAGTCTTTGTGGGTAACTTCTGACAGCCTGGGTAACATCCGACTGTGTGTGGGTAACAATATCCAGATGAGTGAGGCCAATTCTTACCTGATTCACTTTACATTTTGCTTTCTCAGGATCCCTTGCTCTATTGACTATCCCTACTATCTTTTGCACCTTCAACCTTCGTCTCTCTTGGACCATTGCCCCTTAACACTTAGAAGATGCTCTTGTCTTTACTACACACATACCCCCACAAGACAAAACCACACATACACACACCCTTCCTCAACCCCATGCTATTTCTAGTACTATCTTGCTTTTTCTTTGTGTCTCTCTCCCTGCCAAACTTCATGAAAGTTTTGTCTACACACCCTGGTTCACTTCTCATAACCCTCTCCCCTACTGGCCCAAAACTTAACCTGCTGTAGTCAGGCCTTAACAACTCCTCCTGAGCACTTCCTTGTTACTGAATCCAAAGGATGCTGTTCTGCCCTTATCCAACTTATATCAGCAGCATTTGACATCACTTATCCCACCCTGCTTGAAACTTCCTTTTTCCTTGCCTTCCTGTCTCTCTGATGGTTTCATCTTGATCACCTTCACGGACTTTCCTTGCTTTGCCTGGCTTTTAAATATTGGTCTTCTTCAGGGTCCTGTCTCAGGACCTCTTTTCTTTTCATCCTACACAATCTTTGTATGATTTTATCTATTCCTATGGCTTCTGTTACCTCCTCTAGGCAGACCTTTCAAGTCTGCATTTCCAGCTCATACCCCTCTCCCACATTCCAGCCCCTGGATTCAACAGCTTATTGGGCAACCCCACCTGGATAGCTCACCAGCATTTAAACTCAGTGGGTTCCAAACTGAACTTATAATCTCCTCTTTCAAACCTGTTTCTGTTCCTTTGTTATCATTCTCATTATATGGCATGAACATCCATCCAATTGTCCAAGCCAGAAACCTGGATGTCATGCCTTGACCTCTTCCTCCCTCTCCATTTCTAATAAATTGCCAAGTTCTATTGATTCCACTTCCTGAAGTGCCTCTTAAATCCATCCACTTCTCTCCACCCCCACTGCCAGTACCCTAGTCTAAGTAGTCTAAGCATCATCTTTCACGGAGACCAGTGTAATATAATAGCCTTCAGAAGCATCTGCCCACCTCCCGCCTTCCATTTCTTGTTCTCCAGTCCATGCTCTACACTACAGAACTAATCCTGGCTGAACTACTGAGCCTTTCAGCAGTTCTCAGTGCCCTCAAGATAAAATAGGCATTCCTCAGCCAGGTCTACAAGGCTCTCCATAAACCCTCTAGGCTGGTCTTTATCCTGAGGGTTCATTATTCCTCTGTTATGGTACATGTCTCACTTAGAAACTATGACACACTGAACAAAAGTGCCATGGATTTAAACTTTGGGTGTTTACACATACTGTTCCTCTGCTTGGGTTGTTTTTTGCCTTTACTGCCCCTTCACTTGGCTGACTCTCCCTCAGCTTTTTTATTTAGTTCATACTTCATCTCCTCAGGAGGCCAACTTTGATTCCCAAGCCTAGGGTAGGCTAGGCTAGAGGGGCTCCTCTTCTGTGTCCCCACAGCCCTCTCAGGGCACCTCCCACTCTGCTGCAGTTTCCTGCTGACTTGTCTTGTCTCTCCCACTAACCTGGAGCTCTATGAAAGCTCTGTCAGTTTTGTTCTACTCACGTCCCTGGTGCCTAGCACAATCTCTGGTTCAATAAATATTTGCCGAATGAAAGAATCTAAGTGAGAGTGTATAACAACTGGTCTGAGAAAGCATGCATTATTTTGTGGGGTAAATTAATACTTGAATTACAATTTATTCCCACTTTCCCTTCTTGAGCTTGGAATAATTTCCTTTTGCTTAACCCTGTTCTCTCTCCTGGAATCCTGTTTCCTCCTTTTCTGACTACTGAACTCCAACTGCAAGACTCAGCTCCCAGGTTCCCTCTGTGAAGTTCTCAGACTCCATCTCCTTTGGGTGTCCATGATTCAGACCCTCTTGTGGGACTTCCCATACTGACTTTGACTTTTCCACTAGTTTTGTCTCCCCTCTGCACCTGACTATGGGCTGATAAGGGTCCAGACTGGGTCCAGTTTATCCCTGTGTCCCCAGCACCTAACCCAGGGACTACAATAGCAGGTGTCCAGTAAACATTTAAGGAAAGAAAAGGTCAAGGAAGGGGAAAAATATATTTTGAGCTGGATCATCAGGAAAATGTGGATATTGGCTGATAGGAGGAGTGAAAGTCATTTTGGGGACTGGATGAATGGAAGCAGTCTGGAGTTGTGGGGAGAAGATGGTAGCACAAAGGGATGGGGTGATGAATGGGGCAGCCAGGCTCTAGGAGGGTGAAACCCAAGGAAGGGCAGCTTGGAGGGACTTGGAAGAGACCTGGAGACGTTACTTGGAGACAGAGAAAGA